>NW_022170511.1:15023369-15034946 GCF_008802855.1 Photinus pyralis | reverse complement strand
CTATCTCTAGATTTCCAATGTGAGTGTGTGAATTTTTATTTTATTTATTTATTTTTTTTTTTTTTAGGACCCTACATAACTTCACCAGACACAGACACAGACACTAATCGTTACTTGATTTTAATCCGTGCGATTAGTTAACCAGGCTAGACCTGAGTTCTCACAAGATACACTGACCATAATAATAATAAGCCTAAACAGCACTTTAGACTCACAACATGACACACAACATACTGTAATATCTCCACCCTTAACTCAACCAACCACACAAACACAACTTCCTGAACAAACAAACGCAATAAATACAAGTAACGCAACACGCACTACAAAGACGCCCTCACCCACACGGCCTAGCACAGCTAAAAAACACAATACTCTTTCTTCTCAGAAACACACCACGTTATCACAACCCACTCGTACTCAACCCAAACGCAGCAACCTTAACAGCACTAGAGGCTCACAAAATACCGTATTGTCTCCACCAATAATCCAAGCAACAACACAAATACAACCTCAAGAACAAAGAAACACCATAAATACAAGTAACGCAACTTGCACTACAAAGACAGGTCCACCCAATAAAGTTACACGTCCTAGCACAGTTAAAAAACGCAATACTCCTTCTTCACAGAAACACACCACATTATCACAACCCACTCGTATTCAACCGAAACGCGAAAACCTTAACAGAACTACACGCTCACAACATACTGTAATATCTCCACCAAAAACCCAAGCAACAACACAAATACAACCTCAAGAACAAAGAAACACAATAAATACAAGTAACGCAACATGCACTACAAAGACAGGTCCACCCAATAAAGTTACACGCCCTAGCACAGTTAAAAAACACAAAACTCCTTCCCACAAACACACCACGTTATCACAACCCACTCGTATTCAACCCAAACGCAAAGCCAAAGAAACACTTACACAATAAACTCTATTTAATAAAATTACAGGAATTATTATAATGATATTTTTGTTTTGTTTTCTTCTTTCCTGATAGCGTTGACTATTGTGGCCATTAATAGCTATGTTGGTAAGTATGAATTACATATACTATCCCTAGATTTCCAATGTGAGTGTGCGAATATTTATTTTATTTTTTATTTTTTTATTTTTCTTTAGAACCCTACATAACTTCACCAGACACAGACACTAATCGTTACTTGATTTTAATCCGTGCGATTAGTTAACCAGGCTAGACCTGAGTTCTCACAAGAAACACCGACCATAATAATAATAGAGTCACGAGATTAAAATAACAAGTTAAAAAAGTAATCGTAAACGATTTACAAAAAGCGCATTTCCACTTGCATTCATTTCCAATTTGTAAGATGCAACTTCTGTTAAAATCGTAAAAATCCGACCAAAAATTTATTTTTTATTTATTTATTTATTATCCAACTTTGACGTGCTACTACAATTTCAATTTATAAGAAGAATTACATTTCAATGCTTTCGTAAATAAGAAAGTTGGCACTGCGCATGCGCAAACCTAAATTTTGAAACTCATGTTAGATTTTCCTTTATTCCAAATGCCTATGTATCAAATTTCATTTAAATGCTTTTATAAATAAAAAAGTTTGCAATTCGGTTTATAAATGGTCGAGATGCGAATAGGGCACTGTGAATTTTGAATCGATTCGACTCAACTTTTGGCATTGCGTATTATGTCTTAGCCCATAATGAATTTCATGCAATTCAGTTCATAACTAACGGAGATGTCAAAGCGATCGGGCATTTCTAAACAAAGTTATGGTTCACACGGACAGATAGATGGACAGACAGACAAAGGAACAGACGGACAGACCAACACACAGCAATACAAAATTATAAATGATCTCTAGGATCATTAATAAACGGCAAACCATATTCATCGAATTCACGTGCACATACAGTCTCAAGAAAACGTAGCAATACCAGTGTAAGTGATATATTAAACGACGCCCTTGAACAAAATACACAAAAGCATAGGGAATACTTAACAGAAAAGAGAAGTTTAATGATTTACTTGAAAGTTATTAACAATTTTACAAAAATGATTATACAGGGTGTAGCACCTAAGATCCCTCGGATCATAACTCCTTTACCAAAAAAGATACCGAAGAAAGTCTTGGCACAAAACTGTACACAATTACCGCCGGCATGTTTCTAAAATATTTTTGATCACCAGGGGCGTGCTGTGTTTCAGTGGCGTATCAAACTTGCATTTTTTAAATGGAACACCCCATATTTTATTACTGATTTGGAGAGTACTTGAAAAGTACTTATTTTTTTATGTAACATGCAGCTGGGTCAAAGATTTTAAAAAACGTCGCTCGAATTTTCTCAAAAATGCTCGCGAGTATCGAGTTGTTTTAACTAATTTAAGAGCAAATTTTATAAACCTTTAGACATAGTTTCAGATTTGCAGAAATATGTACCTTAAGTGCTTCATTTTACATTCCCTCTAATGGGACTTTACCTTGTTTTCACTTATAATTGCACAGAGGTTTGTATTTTTCCTACGACTTTCATTGAAAATGACATATGTCGTACAATTATGTTTACTTGAAAATTGACAATTTCGCTCACTTATGGCAAAATGTAACGGAAAACAAAACGCACCCGTGTGATTTGCTTTCTCATAAGATTGACCATATAGTAGAAAGCAAATCGCATGTTACGTTTTGCTTTCGTAGTAGTCTAATCTTCTTGTAACATCAACGTAGTAGGCGTACGTCAAACTCTAAAATTACGATTAGTTTATTCTTGAGTTTATTCCCTTGTGCTACACATTTAATTCCTTACTTATTTTTAATGGCGAAAAGTGATTCTTCCATGGATGTAGAGTGTACTCCACCCAACATCAGGGAAGAGGCAAAATCCACTACACTCGAATTACTACCAACTAAATTGCGGCCGATATGAAAAGTAGCGTACGTCTAATAATATTAGTAAATTTCTTGCAGAAGCTCCAAACGACAAGTACCTACCTCTTTAGTCTTTGCTAAAGTAATTATAACAATAGTTCGTTAAAGAGAAATTGAATCTATTTCGTATTTTTAGATAGTTTTAGTAGTTGGTTCGAAATAAAATAACTTTTGTTTCATTATGTAAGTAGATTTTTGGTTGTATGGAGAGTCGTAGGAAAAATAGTGTACATGACTCGTTTGAAAGCCACTTTTCACACTCGTGTGAAAAGTATCGCTTTCAACACTCGTTACGTAATATACTATACCGAGTAAATTTTGGTTGTTTAGGTAATGAAAATCTGTTGCCTAGCAATTAGACGAGAAAAACTGTCAACTAATAAACATGCGACACCGAAGGTGGGGCATTTTTAGGATGACAGTTCTTCGAGTGCAATTGCTAAAAGGAAACAGATTTGAATTGCCACAACACAAATTTACTCGGTTTCAATACAAACCTCGAGTCGAGCCTCGAGTGTAATTCGGCAGGACAATTTAACGAACAAGAAATTCCCCAAATCAATCACTGACAAATGTCAAACTAGTCATATGGGAACGGATAATGCGATAATTAGGTAGAAAATGAATAAGTGAAAAAACCAGTGCATTTGTCACAGGAAAAGTTGCAAGTAACTTTTGCCGCTGTCAAGTAGACAATTGCACTGCGGATTATGTGATTTTTTATGCATGTGTTAAATCGTCAATGCAAAAAATAAACTTTCAAACCTTAATATCTCAGAATTACTTTTTTGTGACTAAGGCTATTGTATTTAATTAGAGTTAAAATCTAAAAGAGCTTTTATTTTATGTTCTGAGCATTCTATTAGGTGGTCCTTGAGACCATTGACCGCCCTAGACACAGCTCGCTCCCCAGGTAGTTTGAGTAACCCTCTATACATTTTCAAGTGTAAACGAGTCAATAAACTGTTATGACTACTTACTGTTGCCTTGGTCATAATTTTCCAAATCGAATTCATCATCCATATTCATTCGTGCCCCTTCTTCATTATTGGCAGCTTCGGACGCCCTACAACAGTTTAATGTTAATTACAGTTCCGATTTTATTGAGACCTACTGAAGATCTGCCTTCGTTTGGTTTATCAAACGAACTAATTCCTGCTTATTTAAGCGTACCTATAATTTACGATATTAGCTTTTTAGAACATCGAATTCAGAAGCAACTTTACTTTTTCAGGTAGACCTTTGGCTACTCCCTTTTTCACCCATTTCACGCATGATATGAAGTTAATTCGACCAGGTTTAGGTTCTTCCTCCATGTTTGCAATATTTTATTAAAGAAACCAACGTAAAATTTGAAATCGCACATGCATTATTAAAGGTTATGTTATGATTCGACAAATTTATACAGAGTGTTTCACAAATAATTATACAGTAAGGCCATTGTTTTTGCCATTGTTTATTCTGTAGTTGTTCTACTAAGTTCCGATCTGATTATTCGATTGGTTTGTATATGTCGTAGTCTTTTAATGAAATCCGTCATTTCACGAAACGCCTAGTCATTTATATGAAACTGTGGCACAGTGTACTTTCCAGGACCAAGCGATTGGATTCCCTTCCCATTCGAGATCGATAAATGGTATCCCTTATCGATCTAGAAGCGGAAGGAAAAATACCCCACACGTACAAATTTTCAGCGTTTCACTCAATGACTAGGCTTCGGACTAGGCTTTTCGTGAAATGACAGATTTCACTAAAAGACTACGACATATATATTATAATTTAAAGGATCTCTGCCATAACCCAGTCAAATTACTTATTTACATAGATCCAATTAATTACATTTAACAGGAAAGGCAATAATATATCCCTGTAGGCTGCTATGAGAATTTAAATTACGCGCACTCTTATCAGAGATGGAATGTTAAATCATAATTATAAAAAGTTTGCTATCAATCTAATTTGTGATTTGTGGTGTACCTTTGCATGGTCAAGGGGGCATATTTTTTTAATGGCACTCCTTCCGTAAATACCGGAAGTTATCGCCATTGCGGTTTTATAAAAAATAGAAACATACCATTTTCTATTTTTTTGTAAATGCGCCATTTTATTCCGAATTCAACGCATTTAAGATTTGCTAACACGGTTTTTGACATACGTCAATTTTTCTCTAAACATTTGGAGATGCAAAGGTCCATTCCAAAATTCATATATCTTAAACGGTACCATTCGAGATAAGTGAGTGCTCTTTGATTGCGATTCGCTAATCTTTAAAGTCTAAGGAATTTTTTGAGTGGCGTTATTAGGCGTGGAAGGCTTTGGAAACAATCGTTCCATTTGAAATGTTATTCAAATCCCATAACTCAGGAGTCATGGGCGATCAAAAATTATTGGCGGTCTAGTCGCCTTTGAAAGTTCAAGTTAAGTACGATTTCCAACAAAAATTCCAAAGGTGGCTGAACAGCAACTCATTTTTGATTGCATAATAGTCATTAACGCTCTGGGATAATTTCCATAAAGCAAACAGCATCTGCTGATTTGGGAGCTTCAGTAAAGATGCACAACAGAGCACAGAAATTGGTCAATTATTTTTGGGCTAATGGGTATAGTTAAGTGAACGGGCCGCTGGATCTTCCTGCACAAACATATTTAAGGTTCTCCAAAGTTAGGGACGAGGTTACATGATGGGGGGGGGGGCGCTATCCTCGAGCGTGTAATACTAACCTAAAGATTTTTCAGTTTTTTCCTGTCTTCTTCATCTTCTACAGTTTTGGCGTGGCGGAATTTTTTTTTCCTAGGGGCGAAATTAGCCACCTTTTGCAAGGCGCCCTAAAGATTCTTAGAGCTCTAATCGTGGTCTCTCTTTCTCGGGTCGCCAAGCTATGAGAAGTGCCCAAAAATTGAGTACTATTTTGTGGCGAGGTTTTATCGAAATCCACCAAAATGCGAATTACGAGTGAACTGGACGTCGGAACTGGGTAGTGGCAAAGGGTATATATGTGGTAGCCCCCGATCAGATCTTACTGATGGTGGAGTCAAAACTTTAAACCCGAATTGCGGGTGAGTAGGACGTCGGAGGTGGTTACCGACAAAGGGGAATATGGTAACCCCCGACGAGATCTTACTGATGGTGGAGTCAAAACTTCAAAAGTTCAAACGCGAATTACGTGTGCACGGGATGTCGGAAGCGGCTACCGATAAAGGGAATATGGTAGCCTTCAACAAGATCTTATTGATTTGATGGTAGAGTCAAAACTGGCTAATGGAATACTGATCTGCCACACAAAAATGCACTGCTAAAGTCCTATCGATCTCACACGAGGACTTTGATCAATTTCTTATTTCATTTGGTGATGCTTTATAATATGTAGTAATGTATGGTACCTACCTAGACATATCAACACTCTAAATTCATAAGCCGATAACAATAATAAAATTTCTGAAGGAACAAGGAAAGGTAGACTGACGGTTAGGCTCAAGGATTCCCTATAAAAAAATATGGCAGTTCAAAAGATTTCCAGGATGGTGAAAGTGAATAGTCGATTCATCGAAATTTCGAATGCAACCACAAGCTTGATGTTTGCCGCTTTGCGTGCACAACTCTGCGCAAGCGCAACCGCTTTTTGGTCAGGTGATCACTAATCATGGTTGTCATTTGTGTTGTGTATTTCACAAATTGAAAAATATTCTATTCTTAAAATTACTACTAATTTACGAATGTTCATATGATGTGTTTGAATTAGTATTAGTAATCATAGTGGCTATAATTACATTTTGTAATGTTAATTAATTAATTCTTTGTTAACTTATTTTTTATTTCTATTTTGATTTTAAAAAGGTTATGACCATGACAACTGAAGAAGGTATAATAAATTTGGTTCAATCGGATAGTGACGATGAGAGCGCCGTGAAAAAAACGAATTCGTCGCCCCCAAATGAAAAGAACAAAAGCACCCCTAAGAAAAGTGATTTTGTCGAGGACGAAGATGTACCCTCGGACTTCTTCGATGACTTCTTGAATAACGATTTTATGGACGGCCTGGACGTCGTCGATATTTGGGATGACGAATGCGAGAAGAAAGAAGGTAGGACGAAGAAATCGAGAAGCAAAAGTAGAAGCAGGTCTCGAAGGAGAGATTCGCGTTCTAGGCGGCGCAGGTCGCGAAGTGGTTCTATATTTCGTAGCAGAAGATACAGGGAGGAGTACAGGCGAAGGGGAAGGTCTAGAGAGCGCCGGTCCAGAGATAAACGATCAAGGGAAAGGTATACGGGCAAAGGCGAAAAGGATTCCGACTGTGACGAGTCGAACGTTGATCATAGAAGAGACCCGGCGAAAACTAAACGAGACATTCAGAAGGATAAAGATACATGTGCCAAAAAAGAGGAGGAGAAATCCATTTCAGAAAAGCTGAAAGTTGTGGAAACAGGTTTGGTTCCTCCAGGTTAGTATTTTGTTTTAAATCGGCTAAATTTACGAAGGCTTGGAACAACCACATGTAGATGTAGTTAAGACTCTGAATTTGAGGTTTAACATTTAAATTTAAATTCACAGCCTAAAAAAATTTAGAACTTAGCTTTATGTTGACCCGAGTTTGGCCTCTTCGTGTAAATTCTGTAGTCTTTCCACAGTATAATAAAAAATTCTTCCCCAATTTTACAGAAAATGAGGAAGCGTAAATCTAAACTTACGGAGAGGGGCTATACATTATTGTGGAAGTTTCTCAAATTTGTTTAAAAGCATAAAATCTTAAACCAGCCATTGTGCTCCATTAACTTGACCCCCCCCCCCCACACACACACTTGAATTACTATTATCAAAAAAAAACCAGCACATATATTCAAGACAAAAGCAAAAGAAAAAATAGTAATTCGGATGGTAGGGGGAGGGATTACAAAAAACGCATTAATCAATTACATGTTTATAAACCATGATAATAAAAAACAAAAGAATGCCAAAAAGTAAGCAAGTGTCACAAATAAACTATCTACTGTAAGTGTACTCCCTATTTCTTAGTAATATAAAACGAGGTAACTAAAAAGGTGAATTTAGAAAAAAATTAACTAGTCTAGCGCATTTTTTAAGAATTAAAAAAATGTGGTATTGTTTGCGTTTTGTCCGGTCTTAAGTTAAACTTTAGGAAATGGGGGGGGGGGGGGGTAAACACATATCCTACCCGTCATGGTATTGTAATGAAAGGTCTCATCGAAATAAATTGGTTTCTACCAAAACTTTCCCGTGCGACTCTTTTTCGAGATCAGTGAGCAACGGGGGGGGGGGGGGGTAAAATTTAATGTTATCTCTCACTGTATTCTAATTAAAGGTCTCAACGAAAGGAACCGTTTTCTACCAACTACTGCCCTCTTTCTGTCCTCTTATCAAAGTACAGGGTGGAGGGGAGTGGAACTAGTGGTACTCCAATGAAAGGTCTCAACGAAAGGAATTGATTTCTACCAACCACACAACCACAGCCCTCCTCCTTGACCTCTTATCGTAATCGGGTATATTCCCTTATACCTCAAGAATGGATTGTCGGAAGAGGATACTCACAAAGGGCGATTGAGACGTCTGCAAGAAATATATCCATTGGTGATGTCAAAACAAAAGCTATTTCGGTTAAAAAAATGCGCTTCACAATTTATACTTTTTTTAAATAATATTCTTTTACTATGAAATAAGGAGTACACGAGGGAGTACACTGGCAGCAAATCATAAATTTATGGCACTTGTTTGCTGTCTGGCATTCTTTGGTTTTTTATTATCTTCGCCTACTCCTTTTTATGAGCATGTTAATAATTAATGTGTAATTATTTTGGTGAAAATTATTGAATAACTTAAAAACTACGGGGTTTTTGCACAGGACATCCCTTATATAAATTGAAGAGCACAAAAAAGACTATCGAATAGAGAAATAAAATAGTGATAGTTCCATTAAAAAAAAGTTTGCACTTTGAAATATGAAAATTAATAATTTAATTTGGTAGCATTGGGAAAAAACCAAATAGTGAATAGATTTTCATGCAGAGGTTAAAAAACGTGTTAAAAAATGACATCGAATTAACTGAAAATATACAGGGTGTTCTATTTAAAAAAATCCGCTGTGTATTGACACCGTAAAAATGGGACACCCTGTACACGCAAAAGTAATTTCTGTAGATGCGAAACGTTCTATAGTTGACGTTTCCACAAAAGGTTTTTTGATATTTTTTCCCAGGTATGAGCTACGAAAGACAGGCGCACTTTTGCAGGACCCTGTATTTTCGCATTATATGTCGGTTTTTTATCAGTATATGGTTGGGTAGTTTTCCAGTAATTTTCTTAACCTTTGTAGAAATGCGATAGAAATGTTATTTTGTGAATATTCGAAAAAACAAAAGAAAGCGAAAAGAAATTTGATTTGCTCTTGGGTTTATTTTTAAGTTGTATTTATGAGTTATGACTTTAGCCGTGTGGTGTAATGTACACTGTGTCCAAGATAAGAATGTCTATGATGGGGATCTCGGAAACCATAGAAGAGTTTTTTTGGTGATGGAACCCTTTTAGAAAATTAAATTTGAAAAACTGAATAGAAATCCCTGCGATCACACAAGAGCTTGGAAAAGAAATGAAAATTAATTTTTATTTTAATAACTAATAATAAAACGAAATTGTGGCATGAATAAATTTAATCTGTAATAGTATCCACCACTTACTGTTTACATGTTTCTGCACATGTTTGGACAATGTTGAATAGCATTATAACATTTCTGCTGTTATTTCATGTATCACTTGGATTTTCAATTATCATAATTAACATATTTTGGCTAATGGGGATCTACGTGCAATAAGAATAAGAAATCATCAGCGTAGATTTAGTTTAAATTTATTCGTGCCACATTGTGATAAGTTATTGTAATAGTTATTTACACAAGTCGGGGAAATGATACATTACTGGCGAGGAAACATTGAAGTGCGAGGCCCCGCCGAGTACTTTAACGTCCGAGTCAGGTAATGTCATTTTACTGACAAGTTTTGTATTAAATTTTACCTGAAATCGTATTTTAATATAAAATTTCAATTGTTATATAAAACTTTTGATTAATGTCAATCTGTTAGTGATTACAGGAGTCATTATAGACATTTGGAAATGATTTTTTGAATCGGCGTTTGTTTTACTTTTATTTGAAGTGCCTACATACAAAATTTCTTTTAAATATCTTAACAAATAAACAAATTGGGATTGCGCAAACACAAAAGAAGGGTTGCGCATGCGCAATTTGTTTTTTTTATTTATCTTCATAGTTGCCTGAGGTTTAAGGAATATTTACTGACACAGAAAACCGGACATTCATGCATCTTAAAAAAATTTTTTGGATTTCATACACTACTAAACTCTTTTTGGGACTTCTTAGATCATTAGAAAGATATTTTCTAGAAACCTCCATTCCTTGGGTCTTTTAAAGTCTGTAGAGATGTCTTTTGACATAGTCATTATTATGGGCGGTATTGATGTGCAGTAAATTCTTCTAGATCTAGATCGTCTAGACTGACCAAATGTTAATAATAATAATAATAATAATCATGTCGTTTATTAAATCACGCTAATCATATAAGGTAACAAGAATATCTTAATAATAAAATGTACAAGTGCGCAATTTAAAAGGGCGAAGTTCAGATGCTAACGGGAAATCCATTAGCCCTGCTCTTCCACTTAACCCTTTGCATTGTAGAAATTAAATTATATATAACCTACTTACATGTAAAAAACTTTCTCCAAGAGCGAGTCATTCAGATCGGTTGATACAAACCAACAAAACCATCTGCACGGTCTCTAACTGGGATAACCCATTCACTATTTTATGTTATGTTTGATTAAGAAATTTTAATTTTGGCAATAGTGTTAGTACCTTATATAAGTAAATCTGGCGATTTTTTAAATAAAAATCCCTTGATTTAAACCACTCATTTGAATCATCTCAACCCTGCTCCAGGTACCGAATTGGAGGTCGATTTAAATGATCTTAAACCTGTTGATCCGAAGGCAGAGTCTAAATCTAAAGCCGCCAATCGTGAGAAGCAAAGATCAGATTCACCCCAGAAGCGTGTAGATAGAACCTCAAGACTGTATGGCTCTAAGCGTACTTATCAATATACGAGAAGCCCACATTGGCGTAAATCCAGGTCACCCCTGAGGTATTCTAGATCTCCCCTGTCGAAACGAAGGCGAAGTTTGGAACGTAGAAGTAGAAGAGACTATTCGGCCGACAGATACAGACGACGATCGAGAAGTCTCAGCTTTGAGTTAAGTCCGGAACCTTCATCCAATAGAAATCGAGAAAAACACACATCCTGGTCTAAGCGTTCGAGTAGCAACACAAGAGATTTTCTAGAGGAATTGGCCACAAAATTGGCTAAGTCGGAGAAAAAGAAGTACTACAACAAAGTGAAAGAAATAATTGCTCAACCTCCAAAACAGCAACCCCCACACACTTATCACCCAGTTCCACCTGTCCCGCCTCCAGGACCAGTCCCAGCGCCAATACGAGCGCCTGCTCCATACTTTCCTCAACACATGGACCCTGCTGCTCAGTATGACCACCATTTCTTTATTGGTCAGCAATTTCCCCTAAATCCCATGCATTATCCTCATCCACTTCAAGGCATGCCGCCCGCTGTAGGTAA
>NW_022170511.1:15022572-15023269 GCF_008802855.1 Photinus pyralis | reverse complement strand
ATTCGTTCATTCAAGACAATTCATTCGAATGAATTACTTGTCCACTATCGAATTATTCGAATGGTTTGCGACTATCGAATAGTTCGATAGTTTTCATTCGAATGCGCGCATCACTAATGATAACCTAACTCCACACGTTTCGGTTTCAAAATATGCGACCTAAATTTTGGCGTACTTATATACTATGAACCACGTATACTTAGAGATGACTCATTTTCAAACTCGAGTGATTTCATATTCAGGGCGATGTCAGGGTTGATCGGCGATTTGTTATAATGCGCACCGGTAGATGTCTTCACTGTACTCTGTCAAATTGTGAATGCAGAACGTACAACGTGTTACCCCGTTTTCAAACTAAAGGCGATTATGAATTGTTGATATAAGAATCGAATAATGTAGCGAACATTCCAGCAATTTCTATAGACAGCGAGGCGCTATGAAAGATCGGCGAGTAATTCTTCCTAGAAATATTACGTGTTTGTGCAAGAATATTCGGAAACGACCTTTAGAGCTCGAAAACATTGAACGAACATGTCGGCAGTATTTGATTGTTTTTTAAACAGAGTTTCGAAAATGTTGATAGGGTGTTTATTCTTGGAGACTGTTACCGGAATTGTTTGTTGACGTCACAAGAGTATGCTGTGAGATATCCTGGCAGCACACATTCAAATCCACGCGCGTTTCAAAAGGTGTTGGA
>NW_022170511.1:14990745-15022472 GCF_008802855.1 Photinus pyralis | reverse complement strand
AGAAGACTTTCATTTCAATGCTTTTCTAAATAAGAAAGTTGGAACTGCGCATGCGCAAACCTAAATTTTAAAACTAATGTTAGATTTTCCTTTGTTCCAAGCGGCTAAGTATCAAATTTCACTTAAATAGTTCCATAGATAAGAAAGTTGGACCTGCGCATGCGCAAACCTAAATTTTAAAACTAATGTTAGATTTTCCTTTATCCCAAGTGCCTATGTATCAAATTCGTTTAAATTCTTCCATAAATAAAAAAGTTGGCACTGCGCATGCGCAAAACCAAATTTTGAAATTGGCGTTTGATTTTCCTTTATTCAAAGTGCCTATGTATCAAATTTCATTCAAATACTTTTATAAGTAAAAAAGTTTGCAATTCGGTTTATAAATGGTCGAGATGCGAAAAGGGCACTGTGAATTTTGAATCGATTCGATTCAACTTTTTGCATTGCGTATTATATGGCTAAAGCTATGCCCATATTGAATTTCATGCAATTCAGTTCATAACTAACGGAGATGTAAAAGCGATCGAACATTTCTAAACAGTTATCGTTCACACGGACAGATAGATGGACAGACAGACAAAGGAACAGACGGAGAGACCAACCGGCAGGCGACAGATAGCAATGCAAAATTATTAACGATCTCTAGGATCGTTAATAAACGGCAAAAGTGTAAAATTATGGAACATGTAAAAAACGGTTTTTTGTTTTTTTTACAATAACTTTTTTTGTAAGCGTTACAGAAAAAATTCCTTCCTTGGTACAAGACTCGACACCATAACGAACCAAATAGCGAAAAAAGTAGAACAATAGCTCTTAAGATAAAAAAACTAGTAGCGTCGCAAAGTTAGCGGACGGACGGACGGACGGACGGACGGACGGACAAAGTGGCCACAATAGCGCATTTTTTTTTTATTTTTGTGGAAATGCGCTAAAAAGTTATCAAAGGTAATCTAATTTTTTTAATAGAACACCCTGTAAATTCTCTTTTCAAAAATATTAGATTAAAAATTTTTTTAAAATCAAATTCTTGAATTTTTTTGGAATCAATTGAGCCGTTTTTTTTAATTTCCTTAAGTCAATCTTTTTGAAGCATTTCTGATTACATATTTTTGGAAAGAGAATTTAATACGTTCTCTTTTTAGATTAAAATATAAATGGTGTTTAAAAAAAAGATTAAGCCCGAAAACTTTTTTCTGACCTCGTATACTTATTTTGGAAACGGTAAAAGTGCCCCTTTTGGGGGGGGGGGGGGTTCCACGCTGCGATTAATTTTAAAAGTCTAAGGGCTGAGATAGCCACCTGATAATAATTTTTTCGAAAAAAATCCTTAAATTTATTAGAAACTGAATTTCTCGAGCCTAATAAAAACCTCACCATGAGTCATGGTATCCCCTGGAATTTAAGGTATGTTGTTGAACCCTCCGCAAGTATTAAAATTGTTACTTGGAAAATTTATTTTTTGTAAGCGCTAGAGCCGTATGTATAACATCTTTTTCAAAAACACAATGTCGCCACGAACCTTTAAGGGACACGGTTGTCATCACTCCACGGGATTACTCTGGGAGTTAGTTATTCGACGCAAAATAATTTTCTGCAAACGTCTATACTACAAAAAGTAGTGGATCAACTTGGATTTCGCATTAAAATCCTTCAGAAGACACCAGTTTTACTGGAATTTACTACTATAAGATTGTGTGTACCACTTCATAGTGAAAAGAGAACGGAACTAAAATGCGATAGAATCAAGCGCTTTCAGATAAGAAGCGAGTGTGCAAACAGATAAGATTCAAAACGCCGATTCTAAAGATCGTTCTTACGAAGCATCAGAGACGAATCTTCCGATATACCCTTTCAGGTATAAAAAACGTGACCGAAGCTTGATTTGCGTCGGATCTGTTTGGGTTTTTGGACTTCGCGACTACATTAGGAAAAAATGGATAACAGAAATTCTTTCCTGAACCATCAAGGCGAACCTATGTAAGTCGTGCGCGACAGTTTACGTAACGTTTATATTCAACTGAAAGTTTCAAGACGAATCCGTATAATCGAGGTATACGGAAGATTACGTTTTATTGCTAAAGTTGAAATTAATTGCCGAATTACCAGGGAAAACTGTACCGCCAATTCGACAAAGTTATTCGGGTGAGCTTAATTCATTGCGAGTTGGCATCACGAGTAAAACTAATATAAAGTGGCCCATTTACGTTTGTTGCATTATTTGATCATCATGATCGTGTTTAAATAAATTTTTACCACGAAAGCGTTGGGGTCAAAAGTGCAGAACGTTTCATTGCGTTTATACTAGTTACGGTGGTTACTTGCGATAAAAAACACGTTTTAAGTATTAACCAAATTTGTGCGCCTCGCGTGTTTCTATGGGACGATAGTAAGATTCTGGATTAAGCGGCAACCGGTAAAAAGTTTAAAGACGATTAATTAGTCGTTTTGCTGGCAGTTAAAACCATAAGCATAAAAGCGAGAAACCTGAAGCCCACTTTGTTCTAGATTTTAATCGTTTTTCAAAATTCACTTTTAACGAGTAGTCCAATTTACCAGTCGATACAAAAGGTCCAATTGTATTGCACAAAACGTTCCAGTATCTAATTTTCCGAATTGCTACTACCTTTCCAGGGGAGAAAATCGACTGTAATTTGGAGAAAACTCAATGACTGATCGATACATTTTTATTCAAAAGTCATTTTGACATTCCTGAAGAGGTCGACCCACGAAAGTTTATTCAATGAACCGATTTGTATATTTTTCATGAATGATAAGCGAACCCAAACAAAAGATTTTGGTTAACATGCGAGCGAAATAGGATAGGACCGTGTCAATGTTGAACAAAAAGTCAACGTTTCATCCACTTGTTTAAGGAGCTTCCCGCTTCATCAGGACAAGAAACAAATTAACAATCAAAAATACAAATAGAGTAGATGGCTAAACCTAGCTATTGAAACCTATTCCGTGAGGAGAAATTAGAGAAAGTGATACATCATCCTTATCTTTCTACAAGCGTTCTTCTATGGGGCCGCAATTGCTGCCCGCCAGCCAGCCAAAGTGAGATTAAAGGTTACCTTTTTACAAATAAATTTGCAAGAATGACCTAAGAACCATTTTTTCAATATTGGATGAGGATTTTGGCACGAAACACATTTCTAAAGAATCGCAAATACTGTCTGTAAGATAAATAAAAAAAATAAATCAAAAAACCATCGGATATCCCTATTTATTTCAAAAGGATCTCCTTATAGATTTTGACCTAACAGTATTCCATATTTTAAGGTTGAGCAACATACATTAAAAGTTCTATGGCCGTTTGCACCGACAAATTTAAGTGTAACTTAGCTTAAGCGTAGCTTAAAATCCATGGCAACCATTGTCTCAATAATCGTTGCCATGGATTTTAAGCTACGCTTAAGCTAAGCTCCACTTAAATTTGTCGGTGCAAACGGCCACTAGACATAAATTGATAAAAAAGCAAAGGGTTATAGAGTATAGTCTCAAGATCGGATGAGCCAGATCTTTCCTGTAGAATCAAAAACACAAAAAGTAAAAAAAAAACAGGTCGCTATGAATTAGCCTTTCCAAATCCATCAAAGTCTGGTCACAGATCGACCGGAAAAGGGTTTTTTCTTGTAGATTATCAAACCAACTTTTCAAAATTTGACAACTACTTCAAACAACACCGACCTACACAAAGAAAAACAAAGAGATCCTTACCTTTTTAAAGTTCATTCAAAGGCGACTTGTCTTAGATTGACCCAGAAAGAGATTTTGGCCTCTAGATCCAATCTGGTCATATTTTTGCAGATTGAAGTTGAGAACTCTACTGAAAGTTTACAGAAAACTGAAATTTACAGACTAAAACTTTCGTAAGGTTAGTAAACGTTCTTTTGGTACCTATCAATTCCAATTTGAGATAGATATTTTCCAATTTATGACAAACAAGAAATAGGACAATATAAATAATTAATCAAAAATAGGTGTAAACATTAAAAATAATTCACGTGGCCATTTTTTAAATTGCAATTTCTAAAGGTAGGTATTCAAGCAAGCTGTTAAATATAATTTGGGGTCCCGAAAATTGTTACATACGAACTGCGGTTTTACGCGAAACTTGTGCCTCGTTAAATAAAAATAAAGCTAGAATTATTTATAAACGACATAAAAAAGTTTTAAATATAAATTTGGACTATCCTTTGGTATGTTTCCGATGATTGCAAGACGCGAAGAACTGAGGAGATTCTCTCTATGAATGAAGTTTAAAAATTCAATCAACGACAACGCGCCAGTGAATTTTTAAATATTTCAGACATAGATTTAAAAGATAAATTTAAGTGGCGTGATTCACAGTTACAGAAGTCCAGGTATTTCCGGTGTTACAAAAGTGAGTTTAATTTTGTTCTGGCGACGCCAAGAATATAAACCTTTTAAAACGTGTCCCAGAGAATTTTCTTGTCGAATCCGCGACGCTAAAATTATTTAAAATTTAGCCGCAGTATTTCAGATCTGCTAAATTTTTACCCGCATCCTGTGTTTTCGGTTCGAGGCATTGCGCCAGACGAGTACATAATGTTGTATAATGAAGATGCTAATAAGTGTTATAAACCAAAATTCACGTGACCGCTTGTCCTTTCGTGACGTTATTCCGAACTGGTAGATTTTATCGGTCTGCATGTCTGATACACTTTTTTCCCCTAATTGTGTTTGGCCTAACAGTTCGACAAATGAAAAACGTATGGTGTACCTGTATACTTCGAGACTTCCAAGAAATGCGGCCTGCATGCCCTGCATTTCATAATTTGCATCGATTCGGGCTATTAAATCGGTAAAAAATTTACGACTCAATTTCCTAATGGATTCATATATGTAAAACAGTAAAACTGATTTAGATTCGAATCTTTTCTAATTTTGTAAACGCAAAAACGGTTTTTATTGCGCGATTTGCCGATCGCGATTAATTAGGCGTACTTACCGCAGTCTAATAAAAATCATTACACAAATGCACCATACAATGTTACTTATAATTTGAATATTTTATTTATACACTCGCTGGGTTTATCAATGAGATCGACGACAACAATACCCGAAATGTAAATACGAGACGAATGCACAGTACGAAAACGCGATCGTGCTTACACGGAAATTATGTTATTAATTCCTTTTAAATTGTAATTCCCGTATTGTAATAATAAAACTTCCAGAAAATCATGGGTATTTCATTAATCAATATTTGAAGGGTTTGGAAGCCTAATCAATATCTTTTGTTGCTCACCACTTTTAGCTGCAGCGTATGTGGAACACTTACCTGTAAAAGAAATAAAAATTAGTATCTGTTCTTTTTAATATTATAATTTTTTGAGGTGGGCGGATGATAGGGTAAAAAATATGTTGAATTTTTAGAAGACGTTATTTCTACTTTGAGGCATGCCGTAGGGGATTACCGACGTAAAATGATCCCCAATTAAAATTATGCCGTCATAAACGCAATTTCACATTTCAATCAGGGATTATAGATCTCTGCATCTAAACATGCTATAAATAAATATGAATATGATAATGTAATGATTCACATTATGTTTCATTAGTGCGACAGACGCATCTGGCCACAACATTTATCTACACTTTGTGAGTACTTTGTTTAAACACTCCAATCTCCGTTACTAATGATACGATCACATCAAACAGACCTATCACTTTATTTGCATTTGAAGACCTCCACTTCTCTGTTTGTGAGTACCCACTTTCTACGTTCCGTATTCGCGACATTCATATTCCCACCGACAGGTGCATCACTTCCATAATTTCCATTTGTTTTGACGGAATGTGTGAAATCCCTTTTAGGAAGGAGTCTCACAACCGCTTTATAAATAAGAAAGTTTGTTGTGCTAATGCGCACATGTTAGATTCATTTTTATGTAGTTAAAATGTTGTTAAAATAGCTTAGTAATAATAATGTATATTTTGCAGAGAAATGTTTACCTACAATAGTATTCTATCGAAATAATGAATTTTAGGTCGGTAAAAAAACATATTATATTAAATTGAAAGTACATTAAAAATAAAAAGATCCGTGTGTCCTCAATTTTTATTTGCGAGTAAAATGAAACCAAAATAAATTATTGAAAAGTCGTGTTTTTAGTCCGAATTAGAAACGCTTCAGTCTAAATACGTCACAAACATACAGGGTGACAATTTGAAAACTTACCACCCCCCATATCTTAGTAAATAAACGAGATATTTAAAAAAATCAAAATCCGTTTCGGTAATTCGGAGGGGGAATCACAATGACATAGTTGGCGACGCACCCCCTCACACCCCCTGCGCCCCAGCCACCCCAACTTTTAAATCTTAAATAGTGACCCCCCATGTGTGATACGTCGTTGGAAAGCTCTGAAAAAATGCTTTCCAACCATACCAAATAGCATTACATTTAGGTTAGTAATTATCGTGCAAATCAAAAAATAAACATGGAAAATCGCATTTAACTTGGACTTCCAAAGCCGACTCGACAGCAACTCATTTTTGATCGCCAGTTATAATCTATTCTCAAACTCTTGTCGAACCTTTTCAAATGTTGGTTTTGCAATATTTCGACATTCTTGAATTATTCTCTCTCTTAGTTCGTCTAATGTTCGCCGGTTGCGTTTTAGATACGACAGATTTCAAATGTATCATATTAGTTTATTTTTTGATTTGCACGATAATTACTAACCTAAATGTAATGCTATTTGGTATGGTTGGAAAGCATTTTTTCAGAGCTTTCCAACGACATATCACACATGGGGGGTCACTATTTAAGATTTAAAAGTTGGGGTGGCTGGGGCGCAGGGGGTTGGAGGGGGTGCGTCGCCAAGTATGTCATTGTGATTCCCCCTCCGAATTACCGAAACGGATTTTGATTTTTTTAAATATCTCGTTTATTTACTAAGATATGGGGGGTGGTAAGTTTTCAAATTGTCATCCTGTATAACCAATCACGTAGAAGTGAACCGGCAACCTTGTGCGAGGGTCTGACCTTTATCGGATTTGACGTTTTAAGAGGCATCTAACGCGAAAGTGAACAACAAGTGACAAAAGTGCCTGTGACAGGTGACGCAGGTTACAATTGACATTCCCCTGCAATATTTCCAAGTCGTGATGTCATCTGAATGGTTCTAGCAGCTGATTGATGGGGCTTATTACGTCACAGAACCCGCTACAATCATCTCATTTTGACTAAACCCCTAATACCGCACATGTGCATTATTTTTTTTCTGTAAACCCCCATTCATGGAACCGCCACTGAATATTTTAAAACAATTTTGTTTCCGAGTTGTGCTGATTGGACAACACTGAGTTACAAGTGGTTTTCCCCTATTTGGACCATACTGAATCCGATGTAGCCTGTTGCCGTCTGAAAATGACCGGAAATGATATATTCAAGATGGCGTCCAATATGGCGGTTTTTGGACCACCCTTGCATATCTCCGTCTAAAATGCCCAATTTTTACAGTTCAAGGACCTGGACCCACGTTTTGGGGGTCAAGGTACATGATGGAAGGACCGGATTTTGCATATTTGGGTCACAATGATGCTAAAAATTTCCGATTTTTTCATAATGCCCTGAATTTTAAGAGTCTGGTGTGTGGACAATAGAATGGAAAAAATGAGATCGGGTATGGTAGAAACGTGATTTCTCATATTTCGGCCGAAATGGCGACAAATATTTGAATTGTTCTAACTTTTTTTCCAGAATACACTTACATTCAAGTTTCTCGTACGTAGGCTAGGGTTTTTAGGACCAAAAACCACAATAGAAGGGTCAAAAGTGTTACCGGAAGTGGAAAACCGCGATTTTTCATATTTAGGTCAAAATGTTGCTACTTCTCTCATACTGCTCGAATCTGATGTGTGGACGTAGGTTTTCTATGCATGTTTGAGAATGAGAAAGAAATTTATTCATTACTCCAATTTCGAGGGCGGCCACCATCTTGAATTTGTTTAAATGAGAATATGTAATTTCTTTTTAATTCCAAAATATGCGTAAGAATGTCTCCTTAAAGTCGTCCAAACTGCAAATCAATATCTCGAACCATTCCAAAAAATTAAATGTTTACTTACATCACTAGGAAGAGAACACAAGACGCTTTATGCGTCATAACAAGAGGAACAGTCTGTATCAGGAAGGTCGGGACGTGGAAGGTACGCTAAACGAAGACTACACTGTCTATGCTCCAATAAAGAAATGACCAGGCCCTTCCATCGTGCTCCTTGACCCTAAAAACGTGATCCTTGAATTGTAAAAATCGTGAATTTTAAACGGATAACACGCCAGGGTGATCCAAAAGCCGCCATCTTCCATTTTCTGGCTTGGCAACAGGCATTCAGCGTGGTCCAAATAGGGAGAAACCACTTCTAACTCAATTGTCACACCAAATGTTTCGCACATGAGGAGAGAGAGCTTTCACTGACAAGTGGCCCCCGACTAGCGATAAGGAATGAACGCGGATGCGACTCATTCTTTCTTTAAAATATGATGATACGCCTACTCTTCAAGAATATTCCGTGGTTTCCTTTTGCTATAGGTATATAAGAAAATTGAAGCGTGTCCTCAAATTTGAGGAAATTTCCTCAAGGTTGGCAACACTGCTGTGGAGAGACCCTGTGGACGTGTTGAAGACAATGTAATCGGGGATGAAACTACGATCCTGTACTATGATCCGCTGTGCAAAAGTCGATAGAACGAGAAAATGAGAAGCACTGTCTATAACGTTCAGGGTTTGTCAACGGACAAGAAAGGTGATGGCTACGAACTTTTGGGATTAGCAGAATATTTAGAAAAAAATTGCGAAAGTGATCAGTTTTCAAGATATTTAGTTCATTCTTTTTGCATTCGGTAGCTTATAGCTCTGGCATCCAACCAAGAAAAATCTTGATGATTAATTCGCGCATGCGCAGACTGCGTAATGGCAAATTCCTTATTTATGGATTAGAAATTTTAACCACAGATGCAGACAAGCATGTCACATATTGTAAAAATCATATGTGCGCATGCGCAGTGTAAACTT
Source organism: Photinus pyralis (assembly GCF_008802855.1). Classification (NCBI taxonomy): domain Eukaryota; kingdom Metazoa; phylum Arthropoda; class Insecta; order Coleoptera; family Lampyridae; genus Photinus; species Photinus pyralis. The sequence continues at coordinate 15,013,422 of NW_022170511.1, read as the reverse complement.
ACGTATTTATATTTTTTTTTTAAATTGTAACCAGATTCTTCTAGTAAAGGCAAACATACCACATATTTTAAACATCGGGTGTGCACATGCGCAATGCTAAGTTCCTTATTTACACGAATATTTATTAGTGATAGAACGATATCACTTTTTTTTGCCGATACGATATATCGGCCGATACCGATATTTACGTGCCGATATATCGTATCGTATCGTATCGGCAAACAATAGATGGCGTTACTATTTAGACACGGTCAAGTAAAAACCGGGGAAGTCCCGATTTATAATTATTCCGTTGAAGTTGCAAGGAAACGTTTGGCATTGCGTCATCTATATCAAAAAGTTAAATTTTAAGTATTAAGTATATACCTCGGTATATACTGTATTTAGAACCTGCTATATTAGGTATGTTTTTTGTTGTTTTTTTTTAACTTTTTTAGTAAAAATGTTAACTTTAGAATAAAACATTTTATTTTCTTTAATAAAGTATTTCATTTATGCACTGAAGAGTTAAAACAGCTAAAAAAATTGTTTGCCGATATATCGGCGCAATTACCTTGCCGATACGATACGATACCGATAATCGGCAACAATTGCCGATATACCGATATCAATATCGGTATCGTTCTACCACTAATATTTATGGCATAACTTATGTTCCTTTGTACACATAAATAGTCCGTTATATGTGCTTTCGGGAAGTAAGCATCAATTCCTGTTTGTTTGTTTCGGTTTGAGCTGTAATTGTTTAATCGGGTCTGGTTCCCCCCTTCAAAAGAGGTTTCGCTTCAGTTGACGGTGTTGATATTTTGATTATATATTGTGTCCAAGATGTCCAGGATGTCTTATCATGAAAATCGTAGAAGACCATGACGATGGTTAAATTAGAGAAAGATGGCATCAAGAAAACCAGAAAATTCCGATATCTTCCGAAGAAATGCCAGAAAAACCGAAATTAGCCGATTTGGTTTTGATTATTTTTCTGATGTTATTTGAACAGTACAAAAAAACACTTTCTCAATGCCACATTTTAAGCTCTACAAGACACCGTTGAGAGATTTTAAATATAACGTTGCGTTTCGGTGAAATCATCAACTTTAATTTGTTCATATATCCCGTAAAAAAGCGTGCATCTTTTTTTACGAATACGAAAACCACACAAGACAAAAGTTGGAAGCTGTTGGTTTCAACAGGATGGTGCACCCACGCACAACGCCCTAATCGTACGAAAATACCTACCTATCGGATAAATTTTCCATTTTCCGGATAATCTTAATAGGACTAAAAACACACGTTTCGAACGGTTTTGATTTTTGAAAAAGTTGCAGACATCGCGTTATGAAGGCGTGTTCTGTGTTTAAGAAGTCTCATATCATATACGACACCTACGATTTCCAACAATTCATAAATTTGCTATTTGTTACTTCAATCGTCGGAATTTATCTTCACCTTAAGGGAGTACTTGTAGCGTGAAATTGACGAGAAAAGTGCCGCCTACAACGCGCGGTTTATTGCAAATACAAATTGAAAAATGAGACACGCTCAATTACAGAACATATGAAGTTGAGACGCGGCCGACTCGATCTCATTTTTTTTTTTATTAAAACACGTTTCCCAAATACGATGGGCTCGATTATAAAAGGACACAGTCCTTTCGGCCAGGTATCTAAAGATAGATTTAACAAAATGTAAAGCGCGCTTTGATATTTATTCTAAAAATAGATTCATATTGGGTTACATAAAACTTTTCGGGCATTCACGTCTAGACGTCTTCGCTAAAATGAGGCCGCCTACGATGATTAATTTCGTAATTTATATTTTAAGTACGCTTCGTTGATTACCACCAACCTCTGCGTTTAGTGAGCGAGTTTTCACTTGAGAATCTGAATATATTTGCGTTACACATTGTGACTTATGGGCCGTCTTTTTTGTTTTCCAAAAAATATGTGACTGTGTTCCTACTTGCACAATATCTGGAGGCGGAACACTTGTTTAAAGAACTAATTTTATTATTATAGGTACTCGTATATGATCAATGAGATGGTCCATACTGCAGACGGATTCATTTCATGCATTCATGTATTCGTTGTCTGGAGACCTAGAACATTTTTTAAGGTGACATCTCGTACAAATATGGAAACGTGACTAAAAAGCAGTCATGATGCAAATCACGACGTTACTCACGAAATGATTATTTACCACCAATCAAACCTTATAAAGCAAACTGTCGGCTGACTTTTGAACAGGACTCCACTATCGACACTTCCAGTTACCATAAGACGTGCATAATTATTTATTAAAGTAATAAATAATACCTATTGTGATTGCGATTTTATGCTAAAAGTAACCATTACGCAAGGGGATTGTGTCTTAATATAATATTTTTATATAAAATACAACATATTTTTACAATTTTGTATTATTACCTAAACGTACCTAGACTAGGTATACCTAAAACGTGATTTTTGGAAGATTTTGAAACTTTTGCTCTAAAATCTCGTAGATATACAGGCTGTTTCATGCAAATCGTTACCTATAAAAGTATACAGACTCCCATTAATAAATTGAATGAATGTAGTTTTTTCCCTATACCCAGCACCAAAGGTTTTCAAGTTATTCGAAGATTTTTCAATATTTTTGACGTTTGGCGGTTTTTCTTTAGGACCCTGTACCTATAACTCCCTTGATTTGTATTTCAAAAAGTTTTCCAAAATCAACAATACTGACTTGATGCTGCATGGGAATGATTTAAATTTTGGTAGCCCTTCTACAGGGTGTATTAAAACTAATGGTCAATTTTAATAATTTCCAACCTTTAAAAGTAGATTTTTTCAAATGTAACCTGCTTTATTTTTTGCACTTTCAAATGCCGAAAAAATTCTACATCGATCAATATTGTAACGTTATTTATAAATTCGGGTTCGATTTATATCAATATTTATTAAACAAAACTAAAACACTATAAAAACTGTACAATTTATATCGACTATTTATATCACACTTCGCAATTTAGATCAGATTTTCGCGCTCTATGTTTCGTCCGTACTCGATCTCGTTCGATAGTAAAACTGCCGCGATGTTCGGTCCGCAACCATTTATACACGCAAGCAATGTAAGTCCAGAACATTCGCGTACAGTCTCGAATATTCCTACACAAATCCCACTATCGCGCGCGTAGAAAATTCCAGAGCGCCAAAGGCGACGTCATGTCTGGAGCGTTTTTCGTTACAATATTATAACATTCCCTATACCTTCGGGCAATAAAAAATGAGTGACCGTCAAGTCGCCTTTGAAAGTTCCGAGTTAAGTACGATTTCCCATGTAAACAAAAATTCCAAAGGTGACTAGAAAGTCACTCATTTTTTATCGCTATGTATGTGATATGCTTTTCGTTTTATTTTAGATAGGGTAAACGATAATCCTCCTTGCTACGTGTATCGTGAGCATCAATCTGATGTTGTTGCCTATACTTAGCGAGATTTGCCTGACTGTTATCCATAATTTTCTTAAAAGGGCTTGGACATAAGTGCGTTAGTAGATGTCATTATACCATTCTTGGAAACATTACCAGGTGAAAACTACTGGTTTCAACTTGACGGAGCGCCTGTTCATTCCACCCATGCTTATATGTCTTTCAACATGTTTGAAGACAGGTGGATTAAGCCTACAGATCCGCGGTATTGGTCTTCTACATCTCCAGATATTACACCACTGGACTTTTATGTGTAGGTAGGGTCATATAAAAACAAAGTTTATTTTACACCAGTTTGTTTCTGGTGAAAAACTGCAAGTTAAGGTGAAAAGAGCTTTTGATGAAATGGAGTAGGAATTCAAGAGGCGACTACCAATGGAGTTAATCAGAGAATTCTTATATTTAGTGATATAAACAACCATGAATAACGAACGCATGATAACAATTATAACCATAGCAAGATTCTTTCAAGACCTCCTAAGAAAATTATGCATATACCGGTCACAATTATTTTAGGAAATCTAACATAAATCGAAAAGCATAACAGATAGATAGGGAAGACTGAAAATTCAAATCAACAGAGTCAAAGGTACAGGGCCCTAAAGAAAAGCCGTCAAACGACAAAATTTTTTAAAAATCTTGAATAACTTGAACACTGTAAGTGCTAGGTATAGGAAAATGTGATATCAAACGAGATAAACTTTCATGAAGACTTCGAAAATGAAATAAAATAAAGGGTGTACTATTTAAAATAAGAAAGTTGCTATTCACATCCGGTAAACCGGAAAGGAAACGATCATTATATTTATCATGAAAAACTATGTTTGTATGCAAATTTTCAGATTAAAATTATTAATGGCAGTCTGAATACTTTTAGGTAACGGTTTGTGTGAAACAGCCTGTATAATATATTAAACCTATTCCACAAATGCCAACTTTGTTTTATTGCATTGCGCATTTCTACGAGAAATACTGTTTCTTTAAATCTCGCTATTAATACTTCCACTTTATATGGTTAGTGTGTTTTTGTGTTACTTTCAGTTTCATGAATAAAATAGTTGAAGTAGAGGGTATTTTCAAAATTTGATTAGATGCTGAATAGGACTTGCTCTCCGATTAAGGATCAGACATAATCTTGAAGGGTATTAGCGCTTTTTCAAGATTTTTTAAATGACCTTGTCAATCAAATTTTCAAAATATCAAGTAACATTAATCCTTTATTTTATAGCATAGGTACGTTAAATTGACATTTTAATAGGTTTGAATGAGTAGGTTAAGTCTCGGGCTAAGTCGTTCTTTAACCGTAAGATAAAGTGATCACTTTAACCGTAGGGGTAGATAAAGTGAAACAAATGATTGTGCATTCTAATGACATCTGTCATTCTTATTGCAAATGCACGATATAAAATGACGTTCAGAACATATGACAATTCTGTTTCTATGCTATGGAAACGATCGCGACGGCAGAACCTCAGGTTGCTATTATTTCTGCCGTCTTTAAATTAAATTCAGAATTGTCTGCTATAAAATAAAGTTTTGTATTATACACGACGATAAAGGGTAACTAAGCATCTCGTGAATTAACATCTTTCACTCAATGGTTAAAATATCTCTTTATCGTCTTGTATAATAAATAACTATTATCGACGACCTGATGGCGCTTTAGAAAATTCGCTAAATTATGATACTATCCCATTAATAGAATTTAACATATTTTTTAAAAAATTATGTGTATGAAAAACTTATTTAGGTGTATACAAATCGCTCTACACAATTCGCTACATTATACAATCCGTTCTACAAAAAGGCCCAGGGCTACAGCACCTTTAATTATGTTTTAACCATTAACAAATCCTATATATTAATGAATGGGACAGTAGTCAGTATGGTCTACACCTTGGCAAAAACCTTTTTTTTAAAACACAGGATAGTTTAAATTTGGCAAACTTCCGTATTTTGATGGTTTTAACAAAATGCCGTTTTGAAACTCAAAAAATTCCCGACTACTTTCGTAGATATCCTGAAAAAAACGAAAGTTTGCAAAATCGTTTTTATTCTTTACCGAAGTTTTTTAAAAAGATATTTCAAAATAACACATTATTATGGCCACTGTTTTCCCTCTACAAGATGCTATTTGTAGATTTTTAAGTCTGACGTTTCGTCTCCGATTAACCATCATCAACTTTTTTTTTCTTATGGAAGTCACTTTCCCTTTTTGTGTTATTTGATAGATCATTTTTTTCTGATTTCCATTACATATTGTTAAAATATCTTCTTTTTTGCCTGGCCAAGTTCGTCTTGGGTAGAGTAGTTCGTAGTTTCTCGCGTTTTTACGAATTAATAGAGTTAAAAATAGTGATATTTACATTTTTGAAATCAGAGAAAAATTCTCTATCAAATGACACAAAAAGTAAAAATGATATAAGAAAAGACAAAGTTGATGATGGTTAACGGGAGACGAAACGTCAGACTCAAAATTTAAATCTGGCATCTTGTAGAGGGAAAAGGTGGACATAAGAATACGTCATTTATTTTGAAATATATCTTTAAATAACATCCGTAAAAATAAAAACGATTTTGAAAAATTTCTGTTTTTTCCGGAAGTAGTCGGAATTTTTTCAGTTTCAAAACGGCATCAAAATATGCAACTTTGCCAAATTTAAACTACCTACCTATCTCGTACAGCTTCCGATATCCCCATGGTGGCCCGTCGAATTTGAATCAGCCGTATCGTATACCAGTATAGAGCTACCATTCGCAATCTTGGGCATAGTTGAGTTTTCGAAACTGAAAACAACCACAATTTTGTGCAGAATCCTCTCGGAGTGAAGATTATGATAGCAATTTTATTGGAGATAATAAATCGTAATCCCCACCGCGGCAAATAATATGTAACATTCAAAAACTGTCACCAGTTTAAGCGAATGATGTAAAATGCGTAGTAATTTACAACAACGTGCTTAAATGAAAGTACCAAATTAAGACATTCTCACTCCCCGCGTCGTTCATAATTAAAACAAAATACTAAGTTTCTACAGTAAGGTAAACGGAAATAGCTATTAGTGTCAGTTACCTTATTGATTACACGTTATTACGGTGATCAAATTAAAAGACAAATGAGCGATTGCCCTCCCCAAAGTGAAAATAACCGCAAAACTAAAAAAATAACACGTCAACGTACCGTATTTTTCGAAAGCAACGGGGAAGCTATCGCGATAAGGGCAAATTTTACAAAGAGGTTACATACAATAAACAAAGTAAAGAGGAAAAGTAACTTTCAGCCGACGAAACGCGCTCACGTTAACGCAAACAATGTGCCGTGAAACTATCCGTGTATTTGATCCATTCTTATTTCCTCGCGGTGGCTGTTACAAATGACGCTACCGTTCTCGGCTTATTTTACAAATAGGCACCCTAATAGATTTCTTATCTATTTCAAACCCGAGACAATCGAAAGCTAAATTTACTCACAATAAACTCGATTAGTAAAGTATTGAACGCCTCGCTGACTCTCAACCGAATAATATTAGGTGTACGCATTGATTTTTCTCTTAAGGTGATTTGGTGGTAGTCCAACAGCATTACGTTCGAAAAGCTATGCAGTTTGGGAATCGGCGACAAAGTTTTATTTTGACTGTGACATAGATGTAATATTAAGCGATACTGTTTTGTAGGAAGCAACGCGACAGGGTTGGTATGATATCAATTGATCAATTTCTCAGTCCCTTCAAGCATCCACTCGAATACTGCTTGGTTTTTCGATGGACGTTCTCTATCATACAAATCAGTTCAACAAATTTCTACAAATATACTCGTATTACGAAATGAAGGTACGTGTGTGTGTGTGTCATTAAGCGGTGACGCTAACATATATAAGCCATTGAGTCGATCTCAGAGACGATAAAATCGAGCATCAGTTACTTATAGTATACCTCATCTATACAGGGTGTAGTACAAAATATGCAAAAAGTGGGCGATAGGCGTCCGTCCCTCTCCCTATGGCTGTGACATAAGATCTTTATCCTATAAGAGCCATACACATAGAGGTTGATCCACCGGTTTGGAATGGCGCGGTTCAAAACAGATTTGTCTGTCACTGACGCATCAAACTGACAGATTTATCTGTCGCAGTTTAAACCATAGCCAGCTTGTCCTACTACTACCTACTTGATTCGTTAAGGTATCGAGGCGCTTGCACCAAAGTATGTCAGTGTCAGTAGTGTCAACTAAACGAGTGTTGAAAAACACTTTCTTCTCAAGTTTTACACATGTTTTTTTCTACAATAAAAATTGAAAAATTATCGTATGCAATAATGAAGTTTGGCTATGTGCCAATGTAGATACGGTTATGTTTCAATTTTAACATTATTAAGATTAACGCAACAAATTTTTTTTACTCACTAGAGAGGAAAATCACATTTTCTTCACCCTTTTTGGAAATGAAAGTAGTTGTTTCTAAAGTAAGGTAAAACACCCAATAGATGACTTAAGGAAAAAATAAAAAATTCATGTTTTTGAGTATTATGCACACATTGAGCAAACAACCCTTATGGACGTTTAGTTTGCTTTAGAGAATGTGCGTCCACACTCAGGTTCTTATAGTATGAAAATAAAATATGTGTAGTATACATAGCATATGATCCAAAGGATGACATAGATGCTGACCAAAAGATGACACAATTGTTTATTATTTATATTATTATCATATATTCAGTAAAAATAAGTGTAAAATCATCTTGAAGAAATGAATACCGGCTGATCGAAAAAAACTGCAGACAATTTAAATTTGGCACTTTAAATTTCTAGTGTTTTTTACTTAAGGAATTGGTAAACATGTTTAGAAGTTGGTTTATTTATGCATTAATTGCCATCCATTGGCGTAGTTTTTTTTATGTGAATTTTATTTTCTAATTTTCGTACTGTGATCCAGGCGTTTCAAAGCAAACAGCTCTTTTAAAAAAGGTCTTCGCACGTGCATCATTTCGTAAAGGTACGTACATTAAGAGAACATACTTTATAAGGATCATGTAACCTTACTTTTTAGGCATAAAGGCTTTAAAGGGGATGCACTTTTGTCTTTTGATGCACAATTGAAAGGCGAACATGTTTAAAACATGCTCATATTTGACTCAGTTGTGCTTACTGCAATTCAACGATAAATGTGCTACTTACCATGATGTTGAAGGTGTAAAAAAAACGTAGCCCCAAGAAATCGTTTTCAAATATTCTGTAATGAAGCTGGTGGGTATAACAATGTGAACGATAACATCCCTATTTGTTATTTTTACAGACTTATCGCATAATATGTGGCATAAAATTTTGGCCTACATTGCCAATTCACGAACTCGGATCTACAACTTTTATAAAGAATCCACCTGCAAAATTTCATCGTAATCGGTCCATTCGCTTTCGAGATATCGTGCTAACAGCCAGACGGACAGACACCGCAAAATTATGTATTATGTAAACAAGTAACTGGTTCTCACTCCTTTTTTTAAAATTCATGGCGGATGCACTTAAATACCTATACAAACTTTGTCTGGTTGCGTTTACCACCAGGAAATTCGCACAATATATAGTCACCCTCACTAACAGTTTCAAGAGAGACAGGTTGGATTAATATCGACATTTTCTTCTTCAAACTCTTCATCCCACTCACAAGACTTGTTGCGTTTCATAGACAGTGGCTCTTAGGTTGTTGATTCTTCATCTTCATATTCTGTTTCTTTTGGTGTCTTTTATTTTAATCTTTTTTTCTTGTTCAACGACGTGTTTTTTCTCCAATTTGTTCCTTTTTGCCTTTAATTCTTGTTGTTTTTTTTAAATCTTTTTTCTTTTCTTTTTGTTCGTTCTTTAGCCTGCTTCTGCTTACTTTCTTCTTTTTTTGTAATAACCCGATGCTCCAGAATAGATCACTCCACCAAGTATAATCCAATACATCACCCTCACAAATTTCAATAGACGACATCAGGTGTCATCTATTGGTTCTCGCTATTTCTTAGTACTAAAATAAATAGCTTTAAAACGGTTTTGAAAATTACTTTTATTAAGTCAATTCTATTAAAAAAGTAATCGAATCCATTGCATGAAACACAGTGTCTCCCATTGGTTGTATCAATGTCGACTAAGCCAATGGTTGAGACACCCACTATAAAAAATGTCTGCCTTGTATTTTAGAAAATTAAACAAATTGAACAAATATAGTAAACGAGCTCCTGGGTATGGCTATAGCATGTGCAAAACCAAATTTTAAACCTGATGTTAGTTTTGCTTTTATTTAAAGTGTATATGTATGAAATTTCATTTGAATGCCCCCATAAATAAGACAATTGGCACTGCGCATGCGCAAAACCAAATTTTAAAACTGGTGTTAAATTTTCTTTTGTTCCCAGTGGCTATGTATCAAATTTCATTTAAATACCTTCATAAATAAAAAAGTTTGCAATTCGGTCTGTAAATGGTAGAGATGCGCAAAGGGCACTGTGAATGCTGATCGATTAGGCTCAACTTTTGGAATTGTGTTTTATATGGCTAAAGCTATGCGCATATTGAATTTCATGCAATTCGGTTCATAACTAACGGAGATGTCAAAAGGGCCTACTTTATTTTTTGGGCTACATTGCCAATTCACGAACTCCGAACTACAAATTTGATAAAGAATCCACCTGCAAAATTTAATCGTAATCGGTCCATGAGTTTATGAGTTATGGTGCTAACGGACGGACGGACAGACACAACAAAATTATAAACTCGCTAGGAGCTCGTTAATAAGAAAGTGGAGTTTTTCAACGCGAGTTCAAAGTAGCGAGTGTGTCAATTGAACGAGCATCGCAATCATAGATACGGGTATGTTTCAATTTTAAATGTCATTATTAAGACTAACCCAGCAATTGTTTTTTACTTTCCTCATTAGAGAGGAAAATCACAATTTCTTCACCCTTTTTAGAGACGAACGTTGTTTTTTTCAGGAAATTTTTTTTACTCTTCACAATTTTAAACTTTTGCCATTTACTGTGTTTGTAAATTATGTGTTTCTGAAATTTTAAAGGAACAATTTGCTTTCTAAAAAATATATTATAAACGCACATAAAAAAAAATTTGCTGTGGCTAGCACAGATAACACGCACATCCCTGCGAAATCGGGATTCAGCCCATTTATGTCTAAGAATATGTGTACCAAATTTGTTTTAAATCGGTTCAGCCATTTAGCCGGAAATGAGAGTATAGACAAACCGACCGATCGAAATCATTGGGATTTTGTCTAGTTCGGATTCCTGGTGCTTCAAAACGTGTATTTCCATCAAAACAATGGTACAGAACATCTCCTGACTAGCATGCTTCGGAGAGCATGTATAGCTGGCGGTCCCGGCAGTCATACCACGACTGTCGTGAAGTCACACAGACAACTGTTGATGCGACCTGAAAACGTCTGTACCTAGGGAGTGCCACCCATACGAAAATTGATGTTGGAACTGACTGAAGCACAATTCGATTTGCTTCTATACCTTAGTAAGCGCCGATCTTTCTCGAACGCTTTAGTATGCTCCCGGATATTCTAGTTAGAACAAAACACGTCATATTTTCCGGAAAGAACGCGTCACATCCGCATTCGTTTCTTATCGCCGATGACTAATGGCGCCTCTATGTCTGTCTGGATTTCGCTACAATAGAATACCATCTGAAACTTTAGTACTGGTATTACCAGTACAGATTCTTGCAGACGTCTCAATCGCCCTTTGTGAGTAGCTCGTCCGAAAATCCGTTCTTGAGGTATAAGGGAATATACCCGATCACGATAAGAGGTTGATGAGGAGGGCTATGGTTGGTAGAAATTAATTCCTTTCGTTGAGACCTTTCATTAGAGTACCATGAAGGATTAAAGTAGTTCCACTCCCCCTCACCCCCTACTTTGATAAAAGGACAGAAAGAAGGGCAGTAGTTGGTAGAAAACGGTTCCTTTCGTTAAGACCTTTAATTAGAATACAATGAGATAAACTTAATTTGTACCCCCCCCCCCCCCCCCGTCGCCCACTGATCTCCAAAAATAATCGCACGGGAAAGTTATAGTTTGTACAAACCAATTTATTTCTGAGACCTTTCATTAGAATACTATGAAGGGTAGAACATGTGCACCTCCCCCCCCCCTTATTTTTAAAGTTTAACTTGGCACCACTAAAGGCATGCGTAGGCAAAATCTGAAACCAATTGGTTGTCGTATGTAAAAGTTATGCACGTTTTACTTTCAAAAACAGCATCTCAGGAAATAAGTTGGGGGGGGGGGGCTTTTAGACAGCGAAATCTGATGGCCGTCTGGCACACCTTCAAGCTATAGGCTACCTACTGCAAAAAATTCCAGGACTCTAGGACCATTCCCCTAGAAGTAGTTCAAAACGGTAGAAGTCCGCACCGGACGGACAACACTCAAATAATAGCACATTTTTTTAATTCTTAAAAAATGCGCTAAAAAACACTATGGCATTTTCTATACTTTGATGATTTACACTCCCGGGGGTAATTTGACCGAGGGTGTGCATCCTCGACTTATTAGATCTATGAAGAAAATTCCAAAATTAAAAAGCTCCTTAAATCTAATCCCAAAGAATATGTAGCAGACGAATTTTTGGCGATATTATGATGATTACTTTTGGAAAAATAGTACATTGATATTAGCATATTTAGAAAAAAAAGTTTTGATATGTTGAGATTATACGCACAAATGAGTTCTTAAGTTCAAAGTGTGAGCTTTATGTTCAAGAACTTACGAGCGGTTATGGTGTTACCACGGTTAATAAGACCTATAACATATACCATGCACTAGTTGCGTCTGTAATTACTGTAATTAGGTATTGTATATGTCTATGGGTCCATAAGGCATAAAAGCGTATTTGTATCTTAGAAACAAATTTTGATCATCTTCAGGGAAACAAATAACATTTGAATGGAACAAGTCATACATATATAACATTCAGGTAAACAAACAAAATATTGGAAGTTTGAAGACATAAAAAATTGTTGAAGGTTGTAGGTAGAATCACCACTTGTACTATTTGTTTTTGAATTTAATCCATATAAGGCAGTTTTTTTCAATAAAATATTTACTTTTTTATCCCCAGGGTAAAAACAACCCCATGTACAATGAAGAAATGAGTAAGTAGAACCTAAGTTCAAATTTTATAATGGGTGCTGTTTGGCAAAATTATACGGAAAAACGGTCAGTGACTGGGCTTGTTCATTTATGGCAAAAGCGTGGGTTGCCTAATGTTACAAAAATGATTATACGGGGTGTCAATTTTAAAACCTGCAGTCGGCCATATTTTCCAAACTAAAGAAGATATTGAAAATCGCGCAACACCGTTTCGGGGGTATCGAGGGGGAAGCAGAATGACGTTATGAGTGACAACCCCCACCCCCCTTTAACCCCTCTTAAAAAATCCTAAATGGCAACTCCATACTTGTGACACATCGTTGGAAAGCTACTGGAAAATGCTTTCCAGTGGTACCATAAAGTCATATTCATTAAGACAATTTTACAATAATTTAATAATTAACAAAAAAAACATTAAATGTTGATATTGAGGGATTTATGGCAAATTGGCCAAGAACTTCAACCTCAGCTGCTTCATTATGCAATTTTGGTTGCTTTCTTGAACATAGGCATGGCTTAATTTTTATTTCTTTTTGTTAATTATTAAATTTTTGTTAAATTGTCTTAATGATTATTGACTTTATTGGTACCACTGGAAAGCATTTTTCAGTAGCTTTCCAACGATGTGTCTACAAGTATGGGGTTGCCATTTAGGATTTTTGAAGAGGGGGGGGGGGGTAGAGGGTTAAGGGGGGGTGAGGGGTTGTCACTCATAACGTCATTCTGCTTCCCCCTCGATACCTCTTCTATAGTTTGGAAAACATGGCCGACTGCAAGTTTTAAAATTGACACCCTGTATGATAGTTGTCAGTATTTCGCTCGTTAGCCTGCACTTCTCGAAATTACAGTCAATTTCTTTGAAAACTTGGAAATCTTTTCGTTGTGTTTTTGTTTGGAAGTTTTTTTATGACTTAAACTAAGATGACATCAAACCATACGAACTTTTCAACGGTCCTGCGTTCATGTTAGAAAGAGAAAACGACACCCATAGAATTTGGGACAACTGCCAAAAAATCTGAAAAACAATCCTGATATTCAAAATCACTTTTTCACAATAGGTACATGACTTCTCACAGTCTCCCATTGAGAAGCAACGTTTTTTTAGAGTTTTGGAAAGTTCATCAAAAGTTCTGGATTTCGACTTTGGTCCTCTAAGTCTTCTGGATCTCGTTTCATTTCCGTATGACAATTTGCGATGATATCTCAAATGTGGGTACTGTTTGTTTTACATTTATGTCGCGTAGAAGGTTTGATAAGATAAGATAGTCTTGCGGCGATTTGTAACGAGGAGTCGGTTTATTTTGAGCATACCTAAAATTACGTGATAATAGACCGAGGCTACGTAGATGACTTCTGAGCAATGCGGCCGCGACTGTCTATTTCAGTTCGTCTGTGGCATGAGACAAAGCGGCATGTATTTATAGAAGGTGCTTTTGTTACTATGTGTTCTCGTTCGCTATTTCCTCTGCACCTACTCTCATGATGTATAATGTTTGTCCTAAATAAATTTTCTAACTTCACCTTAGCAAATGTTTGTTTAGGAAACTACCAACTATTTGTTTTTCCTACCAGTGCGTTGCAATTGAGCTTGTAAATTAAAAAGATGTTCGTTATTGATGTTTTGGCGGTTCGATTAAAACAACCTTATACTAAAAATAAACTGCATACGAAAAATCCGGAAGCGAGTTTATGTGAGAGCGTATTTTTAATGGCGAAGGTCAATTACTCTTTTAAAACGTACCCACGTATGCGGAGGTAAGTAAATTGCATTTTCGGCTGCAGGTAGTGGTAATTAGGCGCAATTGTTGCCTCGCCTAAAAACGCGTGGGAGGCTTGACCTTCTAGTTAACCAAATGCAACATGTTACCTACCTCTGTCTTCTAAAGAGTGAATTGGGATCAGGGACGTTGAAAATAGACATTTTTTATTCAGAAAAACTGGGTCCTCAAGTGTTGTCTAAATGAATACTTGAGATAACCAATGTACGTACTACGATTATAACAACAAAACTGTTTTTATTTTAAGGAAGATTTTCTAAAAAAAATTCGTAAGGATTTTTCCTCCTATAAATTGTACAAATAAAATGAATATAATAAAAAATGCGATGTGAAGCAACTAACCTGGAACTCTGGAACCAACCAACGTCACACATGACAGATTATTTTTAATTTATTTTATTTCAGTGTTTACAGTTAAGTTAGGAAGGAAACATATTGTGCAAAGAATACTTTTTTTATTTTGCTTGATTGTTTACAAAACAAGGATTTTTTTATCAGCAACCATAAAACGTAGAATAAATACTAGAAGAAACTTGGGTTCTCGAACACCTACGGTTTTGTTTTAAATTTACCGAGCGACAAAGCTTTTTCATGATTTTGAACGTTTTGTCCGTCCGTTCTGTCAGTCTGTGTACAATTGTACATGATATAACTCACGAACGGTTTCATGCTGTAAAATCGAGAAAAATTGATCTTTGTTTCGTTGCATACTTTTTGCAATAGCTAGCCTATACCTCGAAGTTGTCTCAACATCGTTTATACGAGACATCTATTGGTCGGTTCAAGCTATTAGTGTGAATATCTCCAGAAGGGAGTGGCGGAGGAGGGTGATTAGATATCGTCGACACAGTGGTATAAGATATGCGGTTCGAAGTGCTTTTAGAATTTAATTTTTGTATCTTCACGTCCCGTCAGCTCCTATCTCTGCCATAGTAAGATCAGAAACGAAATTTTAAGCTAATTAAAGCTAATCTTGAACTCGTGAAATTAGCAATGGCTTTTTTAGCAATCAATTTGCAATATTTAGTCTGCAATAACTATTCAGTCATATTTATATGCCAAACCATAGAATAAAATTTTAAGATAAAATTTAAACAAATTTGTTTAAGTGGTGCCTCTCAATACTTTTTTTTATTATTTTATCCCCTTTTCAAAATTCGTTTGAAATTGTAATTAGAATTATCGAAGTCGCCAATGAAGTTCTAGAATTCGTGATAAATCTTAGGTCTCGATGTCTATCAGGATTTTAGCTACAATATTTCAAATGCCAAAAAAATAACCAAAATTGTTAATTAATTTTGAATTCTGATTAGAATTTCAATAGCTATTTACATAGGTTAACGCTTAAGACCGATTTGTTCAAACTTTGCACAGTTGATCTATATGCCACATGTAACAAGCCTATTGACATCGACCCATATGAATAAAAGGGGGCATATGCTTATACTTGCAAAATTAAAAGTAAATACTCGTAAGTGCCCCTTCACACTGGTCTGCTCAGCAGCGCTGCCAAGTCGCCCAGTGTGAAGGAGCATTTACGAGTATTTACTTTGAATTTGCAAGTATAAGCATATGCTCCCTTTTATTCATATGGGCCATTGTGTGAAATCTAATCCTCGAAGGGCCACATCGAGGTGCTCTGCCGCTTTTTTACATCCACTTTTACTTTTTAAGTGTAAATCTGGAGAATTATTTACGAATAAGCGCAGACTTGGTTTATTGTACTTGAATTTGCGTCTCAGTGTTGTTTTTCCTTTTAGAAGTTTTGTAATTGGCATAATTCTTGTTTAAATTTGATTGCTTTAGAGTTCTGACAATGGGGTCATCCCGCTTTCATTTTTTATTTCTGATCCACAAAGTACATTAAAAATAAAAAGACCCGTGTGTCCTCAATTTTTATTTGCGAGTAAAATAAACCCAAAATAAATTATTGAAAAGCTGTGTTTTTAGTCCGAATTTGAAACGCTTCAGACTAAATACGTCACAAACCTACAACCAATCACGTAGAAGTGAGCTGGCAACCTTACGCGAGGGNATTGTTTATTTAATTGTAAAACGTGAAATTGCGTGTTATAATGTAAGGACACCTGGTCGTTTGGGATAAGGAGTTTTTATCGGACGAAACTTAATCAACGCACATGTTATTACGCTGTTAAAAAAGATAAGGTATTTCGAAGAATTGCACGTTATTCCGGCGTGTGGGGACGCCTTCCTTGGAAGCTGGTGTTATCAAGTCTAATTGGGATTAACGGTGTTTTTGAAAAATCCTAAAGAAGGGGATGATTTTATAGTGGAAGGTGTTTCGCTAAACACTGGAATCAACGTAAAAATGAGGTGTTAGTTTTCGCAACGGTTAAATACGATAAATCTCGGGAGTTTTGCCTTAGTTGTTTTGTTGAAGAAGTTCGTCGGTTTCGAATTAAAGTATTTAGAAGTTAAGAAATTTGAATAAAAGATTTAAGTTATCGTCAAGTAAAGTGGTAAACGTTCGTGAAAAGTTTTGTCCTTTTTCAGAAAAAGTTAGTTCGAGTGTGAGTAAACAAAGCAGTTGTTAGCTTAGTTTGTTTTTCATTAAAAGTGTTTACCGTCCGAGCAGCCACCGAAAATTTGCTTTTGCCATCAAGTTCAGTGTGCGAGCTTAGTGCACCTTATATCGCAAACCTTCTACGACCCAATTATTTGTATTATTGAAAAAAACTGTAATTGAAGATTTTTTGATTTTTAATTATCGACCGGGTACGAGGGTACTATATCCAAACAAGCTTTGTAAGCTTCTCTTTCTTTCAGGGATTTTGTTTTAAGAGTTTCATCTGTTACGAAATAAATTTTTGTCATAGTCATCAATTAATTGTCTATTCGAATCCTTTTTGCGACCCCCCAGACAGTCTTTATGCCAGATCTTTCTATTCGTGCCCAAAATGTATTGTAACGTGATTTATAAATTCGGGTTCGATTTATATCAATATTTATTAAACAAAACTAAAACACTATAAAAACCGTACAATTTATATCGACTATTTATATCACACACTTCGCAATTTATATTTCCGCGCTCTATGTTTCATACGTACTCGATCTCGTTCGGTAGTAGACTGCCGCGATGTTCGGTCCGCAACCATTTATACACGCAAGCAATGTAAGTCCAGAACATTCGCGTAATTACCAGATACGTGCCAACATTCCCACTATCGCGCGCCTAGAAAATTCCAGAGCGCCAAAGGCGACGTCATGTCTGGAGCGTTTCCGTTACAGTATTTCAGGTGTTAATCAAAAGTTGTGCAATAAATCTTTGGAATTTTCGTAAGTTCATCCGAGGCCACTGAGTCTCTCAAACTGAAAAAGTCAAATATTAGGATTTTTCTTCTAGCAGATGCCGGATGTGATAAAATTTTAAGTTTCAATTTTGATTTGTTTTAAGCTGGGTTTTGAGCAAGATGGAGAGGTGTTTGTTTTTGGTAAAATGTTGGAGTTCGGGCGAGTTTTAATATCAGAACATTTGAGGTCTTTTGATGATCTACGTGAAGTTATCCCCTCATATTTTCAAAATTGGTTTTTTATGACTTCAATTGTCGAAACTAGTCCCAACTTTATGGGATAACGTGCACAATTACAATTGCAAAATTTTATAAATCAGAGGCTAGTTTGACATGGTTCCTTTTATCATGGTTTACGTAATATTAAGACCAAGACTGTCCATTTTAAAGTGATTAGTCACATACAATTTACTTTAAATTGAACTACCTGTATACGCACTTCGAACACGCCCTGAAAATTGGAATACTTCGCGTACTTATATGCTTAACGTTTTAAATTATATCCTTCGGGAGCAACGCAATCAATCTTAGCCTAATCCCGCCTAACGATGAGTGAAAGGTAAGCGAAATGTTTACCTTTTTCTTTCTATCACCGTTGATGTACACAGCAAATTATGTGAATCTATCACTCAACAATAATTCTCCAGACAAAAACGGTAATTGGCATGACTCAATGTGTAGCAATTTCAAACAAAGACAATAAAGTGAACAATAACCTCTTTTAATTGCCTACCTACCTAGCGATACGCATAACAAAACTTGACAGATCAGCAAGCACGCATTCCAAACTAACTGCAACCCATCTAGAAAACTTGCCAAACAACATTGCAATAGTCGCGTTATAAATTGTCTTTACGCGCTCAAAACATTTTAGGGCAAAACTGCAGCCAAATGAAAATATAAGGGACACTTTACATGATTTATACAGATGGACTTTTGGCCTCTTTTACCAATACATGAAATGCGCCAAATCATTGCATTGGGAGTTATGTATTACCTAAACGAAGAAGTTTTTCCTGTATATGAATGACGAAAGTTTCAGTTCTGAACAGCTCGGAAAAGAACCTTGTGGTACTCCGTGAGGTGCCAACTGGAACATCAAATTTCACAGGTCGCAGCACAAAATGCAGGTATCAAAATGTAACGAGTAGGCAAGACATTTATGTTTGTTGTGCCGTATATCGTTGTATTCGTAATAAAAAATACTACTCAATACACTTACACTGGGGGGGGGGGGGGGGGGGGGCGTGGAACTAGTTTTATCCTTCATGGTACTCTAATGAAAGGGCTCAACGAAAGGAATTAATTTCTACCAACCATAGCCCTCCTACTCGACCTCTTACCGTGAACGGGTATATTCCAGAACGGATTGTCGGAAGAGCATACTCACAAAGGGCGATTGAGACGTCTGCAAGAAATATATCCATTGATGTTGTCAAAACAAAAGCTATTTCGGTTAAAAAAATGCGCTTTATGTGCACAATTTATACTTGTTCAATTTCCTGGTGTTTATAATTTTGTGGATCTGAAACGGGTCTCCTCTTACATTGGCCAAAATGTAGCGAGAGTGGCTTAAGGCTCCTCTGTAGTCATTTGTATTTCAGTGTTATTGCAATTGGTTAGACCACCAACAATACACACTGCTACATGATCTCCTTGAGTGAAACCAACGATGTATATATCCTTCTCAGTTTTGCATATTCTCTTCATTTATTGTTAAACACAATAGACCATGTATAATGATCAAGGACTAATTATGTAAACAAGTTTATCGAAAAGCTGTACAATATTTGACTGGAGATACACAAATACCTATTTCTGTTACCGTTGAATAAATTACTTATTCAATGCATTTACTGCATTTTTCTATAATGACACCTTCTGTAAATTACCTGGTTTTCAGGTAATTAGTAATTAATAGAATAGCATTGTTTGTTATAACATTTTTTAAATACCCCTTTATTTCTTTTGATTTGTTCTAATCATTTTTACTGATTTATAGATTTTTATAGTTATTAGGTACATGTGGATGAATGAATTCACTTAGGTATGGTAGATCCTAAAAAAACCGGCACTTCGAACACCTAAAATAAATCTTTCTTTACTTATATACAAGGGTGAACAACAACAAAAATTGTATGTTTTTCATAAAAATGGTAGCTAACATTTAAAATTCTGTTACAATGATTAAAAGTATAACATTTATACTGATTCTAAATAAATCCTTATCTTTTCAAAAATTAATAACAATTGTACATTTAGCGTATTACTTATTATATCTATGCACGACCCATGGAGAATTTTTCCGAACATCTTTTGTGCTGTAACATGACTTCACTTTTTTGCCCTGAATTCAATGGTAAAAATAAAATTTACTTGATCCTCCTATTTTTTGAGAGACAAATTCCTGTTGATAAAGTTGATATCAGTCCCTATTGAAAAAAGAAGTAGATAGTAGTAAAAAATTTGCCGTTTTCTGTCGCTACATCGTATTGGAAATTTGAAAAAAATTCGCCAAGTTGATGTGAAGTTTGTGGGACTCCATCAAAAGGTATTCTCAAACGGAAAGATAAATAGTCGAATTTTTTTAAAAGTGCAAGAATTTTTTTATATCCACCACTTCACTAACTTGACTTTAAATGAGCAAAACAGTGACACTTTGTTTTAACTAAAATTGTCAGTGTCGGCCATTAGTTAAGTATCGTATCCCGCTTAGGAATTTAACTAAAAAGGGGAATTGTATTTATATCGGAAGCGTTTCTTTTATACAGTGAGTTTTTTTTTAAATGTGAACATAGGAGTTTGCATGCAATGTAATTTCCCTATGTTCGATTTAAAAAAAAACACACAAATCTATGAGGTGTGCGCGGTTCACATTCCCAAAACGCCCAACTTTTGTGACTATGAACAGCAACTCATAGTCTGTATGATGAAGAGCACTCGGTAAGATGTTTTTAAAGAAGCGATATGAGGCCATAGCAACTTTAGGATACATTTTTTCTTAAACTTACGGTAACTTGACCTCACAAGTCACACGCCACGCACTGACACCACAACTCATTGTGAACCAACCTTCAATTATTTCTAGGTCATGTGCACCTGGTATTCTACTAATTTGATTTATTCAATACATAAATGAGGAAAATAAGAAAATAAATAACGAAAACAATTACAATAAGTGTCCTCCTTGACATTCTAAGCAAAAACCTAACCGATTTCGTAATTAAATTGGACGGTGGTCAATTGTATCTACTACCCATTTGAGCTACTCAATAGATTGATGTGTTTTTTTAAAAATCGAACATAGGGAAATTACATTGCATACAAACTCCTATGTTCGCATGTAAAAAAATTCACTGTATAACATACCACGACGTTTCCTATGTTTATGTTCGGCTAATAAGTGAAAAAATGCCTGTGTGTCATTTGTTATCTATTGGACGCAACTTTATGGAAAGCAAAGGGCATGTGCATCTTTTGCTTTTGGTCGCATTTCTCGAAATAGATAATTTTTACGAAGACTTACTCTTAGAAGTCCAGACTCCAGTATGCAGATAATTTTGACCTGCAAAATGTGGTGTAAAAGATTTTATTGTTTTAAATGGTCCATTTGGGCCCAAATAACATGTATTTGCAGAGTACGCACCAATTTTTTCCCGGCACAACTTTTGGCAGCCAAAAAACCTCAAAATTTTTTGCATTTTTTAGTTGTTCGTTTCGAAAACGGTCCATATTTTATGAATAACACTTCTTTAGTAAAGTAAAGAAAACAAAATTATGCGTCGATAAAAAAAGCAAACAAAATCGGTCCAATAGAAAAATTTTTACAAGCCATCAAAAAATGCCCATTTTTTCCAACGAATTTCAAAAATTGGTCCAATTTTAAATTGTTGGTACTTTTTGAACTCTCTGATTGATGTTCTACAATCTTTAGGGAGGGGGAGTAGTGGATTTTATCGTTCCTTTAGGAGCCACAACGCATTAAAAAAAGGTTAACTCAGTTCTTTAGAAAAGTTGGAAAAAATGGGCGTTTTTTGATCGCTTGTAAAAATTTTTCTATTGGACCGATTTTGTTTGTTTTTTTATCGACGCAGAATTTTGTTTTCTTTAATTTACTAAAGAAGTGTTATTCATAAAATATGGACCGTTTTCGAGTTTTAAGCGAAAAACTGAAAAAAGTCCGAATGTTTTGAGGTTTTTTGGTTGCCAAAAGTTGTGCCGGGAAAAAATTGGTGTGCACTCTTCAAATACATGTTATTTGGACCCAAATGGACCATTTAAAACGTTAAAATCGTTTACACCACATTTTGCAGGAATCTGCCCTTCTGACTGCTCCGCATACTGGACTATCTGAGGGAACGGATCATTTTAGACGGGAAATATACACAAACGTGTAATTTAGTCATATTTGATTTGATCTAACTAAACAAAGTGCTACGTTTCTGGTAGTTTGAAAGCATTGTTATAAAACAGAGTCCATATTCAACACTACTTATGATATAATATGTGAAGTACCTAGTATTGTACGTACCCCCCGCCCCGTCAAAGGGAAATATTATTACAGCCTCATTATAGGTTTTTTTTATTTCTTGAAGCATCCTGATGGGATGCAAAAGGTTTTAGAAATAAAATAGTACATTATATATCAAGGTAGAGAAGTCCACTATTATTGCCTGAGCACCAAGATTACATCTCGAGGCGCTTGCGCCGAGGGGTGTAAGGTGCGAAGGCAATAATAGACTTCTCTACCGTGGTATATATACTATTTTTTTTCACTACTAGCACTTGAAATCCTCTAAATTAACATATTATATTGATAAGAGAGTTAACGGTTGGACAGAATTGTTTGTTTCTTAATTTAACACGTCAATCAAGTAGTGGAAGTACAAGTCAAACAGGCCGTATTTTGTTCTGTCATTGAGATTTTTCAAAGAGTAATTTCGTTCGAATTTTTTCAAAATGTGATAATTT
>NW_022170511.1:14978419-14990645 GCF_008802855.1 Photinus pyralis | reverse complement strand
GCACTTCCTACATCTAGCCAACTATTATTATACTATTGCCATAGTGGTTATTCACTTGATACGCGTCGTTGCAGACGGGATTTCGTGGGTTTAAACAAAATTCTGATCAAGTGTCAGCCACACATCGCCGCCTGAGATCGCCCCGTGTGCACCGCCGGCCGGTTGGGTTGCCTACCTACAGGCGCGAAATTCCAGAAGGTAAATTTGGCTCTGGCACCCTTATTTTAGATTTCCGACCACAAGTGTCCTATATCAAAATACTCCCCTACGCACCACCTACACGCTCCCAAACGGTGGCAGGTACTATAGGAATCACCCTGTATATTAGATTACTTAGTAAACTGGAATGGATTTATAATTTCGACAAAAATAGTTTAAAACTTATTGAACCATATCTTTCGGATAGATCTCAATTTGTTATAAATGAAAATATCATGTCCGATAAGCTACATACCAAACGAGGGGTTCCTCAGGGATCCATATTAGGACCGTTGCTCTTTTTAATCTACTTTAACGATTTTCCCCAATATATGAAGCCATATGCCCACTGCATTCTATATGCAGATGACTCCAATATTTTCTCAAAACGGGAAAACTTGAATGAAGTTTTAGCGACCAAAGAAGAACTAACATCTCTGGCCTCTACATGGTGTATAGTATAGGTATAGCCAATGAACTGATCCTAAATAAAGGAAAAACCGAAGTGTTACTAACTACGTTAAGACATCACACCTTTAATAACCCTTGTTTTGTAAAATTTTTAGGGTTAGTCATTGATGAAAAGTCTGGCGGCACATACTAATTGTATATGTAAAAAAATCAGTACCAACATATATGTTTTACGAAGACTAACCGAGAATGTGTCAAAGCCAATTTTATTAACGGCATATTATTCGCTGATACACACTTTAATAAACTACGGCTTATTAATATGGGGTAATTGCACCACAGCCAAAGATGTCTTCGCTCTGCAGAGAAGAGCGATACGTATAGTTGACTCATTAGGTTATCAGGAAGAATGCAGAGACTCCTTTAGACAATTGCAAATACTAACCCTGCCGAGCATGTATATGTCGTAGTCTTTTAATGAAATCCGTCATTTCACGAAAAGCCTAGTCATTTATATGAAACTGTGGCACAGTGTACTTTCCAGGGCCAAGCGATTGGATTCCGTTCCCATTGGAAATCGATAAATGGTATCCTAATCCTTATCGATCTAGAAGGGGAAGGGAAATTACCCCACACGTACAAATTTTCAGCGTTTCACTAAATGACTAGGCCTCGGACTAGGCGTTTCGTGAAATGACGGATTTCACTAAAAGACTACGACATATATACTAGAATGCATACTGTATGTCAGAACTAATACAGATAATTTTAAAACTCATGCAGACTTACATAGTCATAGTCATACTAGAAACAAAACCAATATTAGGGCAGCCTACGTTCGACTATCTAAGACGCTAAGTAATCACCAGTTCCAATCCAAAAAATTCTTTAACCTCCTACCAAAAAGTATCCAATCATATGATATAAAAAAACTAAAGGTAACCCTTAAACGATACCTAATATTAAAAGCATATTTTTCCATACAAGAATTTGTAAGTGAAGGCTTTAGAGAATTAGAGTGATTTTAAATTTTTTAATTTACTGTTGTATTAAGTTAATATATAGGTACATTTATTACATATGCTATTTAACTAGAAAATATTGACGAATGTAAGCGCTACTGTGCAAAACATGAAAATATATTATTATTATTTTATTTATTTCTGGATGTGGCTAAGGTACAACTTAAACTTCTCGCGTGTATAATAAAAAATATTATAGGGAACTGCTTCATCCAATTATGATGCCATTAAATACAATGAATGGTTATTTGTTTAACGACGAGTAAATAAACGTGACCTATGTCAACATTCCTTTCTCGTTTACTAAGATAATGACATTTGCGTTGGCTACCCTCCGGAAAAGAAGACTAGTAGGAAATTTTACACGATTCTGTAACGCTGTCAGTCTACCCTATGCCTAACCGACGACGTGCCTTTCCTAAAAAATCAGGGTGCAAAAATGCATTTATTATCTGTTGCATAAGAATAAACATAATATACCGGATGGTGCACGAATTTAACATTTAACATGGGAAATTAGTTTTATGCAATATCCTGCTCTCCTGTACATTTTACAGAAAAAAAACTGTAGAGTTTTTAAAGTTGTTGAGAATTAAAAGGTCCCTGGGAATCCTCTGTTAATTTCGAGAGCAGATATGGACACTGCGCCCCCGATAACCCCCGAGTAAGATTTCTCCAGCTTGTCATATAACGGTCGATCAAAAAAGGATTGACAATCGAGTCAACTTTGGGATTATTTTCTTGGTAACCAAAAATTCCAAAGGCTACTCGACAACAGTTCATTTTTGATCGCATAATATAAAGTATTACTGAAAATGATTATGATTACAATAATTGTAGGTGTGACAAAATGAACAAAAACAGTTTTTTTTTCTGAATAAAGCGAATTCCCCTATGCATCCTTTTAAATTCACCACGTCAAAGCATTATTATAAGAATTAAGATCACTTAAATAGCGTATATTAACAAATGAACGTCAAAAATTTTATTTGCGATTTCGACTGCAGTATTATTTATACAGACAAAATTTCCACCTTGTACTGGGTGATCGGAAAGTAGTGTGGACAGTTTGAATTTCCCACAAATCAAAACATTTATAAAGTTGGTAACATACCAAATGTAATTTATGTAAAAGCAGTGGTGGATCAATTTAATGGATCACTAAACAATAATCACAATTAATTAATTAAAAAAAATTAATTTATCAAGCTCAGTTGAACGCTCGGGTTCATGTATTCAATATCTATTCCAACGTTGCCCGAGCAATAGTCATGCTCATTAAACCATCACCATAAGATTCATTTCATTTGCCTACATACAATAAGACGTATCCACGTTTTCTCATAAATTAACGTCATCAACACTGGATGAAAACATTCCGATATCAATGTGTTAAATTTTGTGCCACATATGCGATAAGTCTGTAAAAATAACAAATAGGGATGTTATCGTTCACATTGTTATACCCACCAACTTCATTAGAGAATTTTCGAAAACGATTTCTTGGGGCTACGTTTTTTTTACACCTTCGACATCATGGTAAGTAGCACAATTATCGTTGAATTGCAGTAAGCACAACTGAGTCGAATATGTGCATCTTTTAAAAATGTAAGTCGTGTACGCCTTTCAATTGTGCATCAAAATACATCCCCTGTAAAGCCTTTATGCCTAAAAAGTAAGGTTACATGATCCTTATAAAGTATGTTTTCTTAATGTACGTACCTTTACGAAATGATGCACGTGCGAAGACCTTTTTAAAAAGAGCGGTTTGCTTTGGAATGCCTGGATCACAGTACGAAGATTAGAAAATAAAATTCACATAAAAAAACTACGCCAATGGATGGCAATTAATGCATAAATAAGTAAATAAACCAACTTCTAAACATGTTTGCCAATTCCTTAAGTAAAAAATTTAAAGCCCCAAATTCAAATTGCAGTTCTTTTCGATCACCCGGTATACCTAAGTATTAAGAGCAGAAGCCTTGACTTTGTTGAATTACAAACTCTAGTAATAGTGCATAATCGTTTTTTGCGTGTACCTTTAAATGTAATTTTTTTATCTCTTTAAAATAAGTAAAGGAATGTTCACAACGTTATGGAAACCATCATATAATTTAATTTAGAGTATACACAAACCAATTGTGTAATTCACCTATTCTACACGATGTGGCAGCACAATTTATTTACTATGTTTCGATTTTAAAACACGCTGTGACCTCTGATGTTTAATAGCTGCAATCATGGTTGCCCAATTTCATAAATGGTTCAATTTTTTAATTCATATGCTGCCCTTAACTCCAGGTGCGACCACTACATCCACGCGTGCGACCAGTATCGCTCCGCGCCAAGAATTCATAAGATAATAAGATAAAAAATGCAATATTTATTATTTAGGGTAAAAAAGGTTCTCAATACATGAATAAATACATCTTTTTAGGATAATTTACTGGTAGGTACAGAACTGCATTAATAGTTTAGTTTCATATACATATAATCATGTCAATCCAAGCAAGGTCAAACAACAAAAACAGCTGTTTGCGAATATACGATGTCAATGAAGTTTATTTTTACTAGAGTTCTGTGTATTTCTATGGTATTTTTTCTAGCAGAAAAACAACATACAGTTATAGACCACGAACATCTTGATTAAAAGATGTCAAAACCGTTATTTACTATTCATTTCTGTGAGAAAACGTCCAAACGCCTTCTCCATGTTCAAGGAGCGATTGCCATGCATTATTGGCGACAGTGTCTGTTTTGAGTGAAAAGTGTTCAAATCTTTATTTATTCATTTACATAACATCACAGCGCATTATCTCAGTGCCCATGAATTGAATTTCACTTTGGTAATCAATCGCGACCTTCAACAATTTTATTAATTACATTCAGATGCGGATATTATGTGCGTAAACAATAATTGTACATGATATGCGGTCACTACATCACCCACAAAACACGTAAAAATCCTATATTGACTTAAAATTTCTCAAATCAAGTGACTCGGTGGCGTCGATCCAACTTCCGAAAATTTTATTAAACAACTTTTGATTAGCACCTAAAATTCTTGGGTGCGAAAAGCAAAATCTGATATGATAAACTCTCTCCCGGTCGCAAATGGGTTCGAATAAACACACAATTGAATGACAATGGCCCGTATGAATAAAAGTAAGCAAATGCTTATACTTACAAAATTCAAAGTATACAGGGTGTTTTTTTGGGAGCTTTAGTTAAAAGTTTCTGGGAAAGTAAAATAGGTAGGTTTTTGAAAATTTGTACTTAGGAGTTACTCTGAAGGCCGAATCGATGTAAAATATTTTCAAAATGGCCGCACTTCCGGAAACACCGGAAGTAGATAGTAACTTCGTTATTTTAAATGGCAACCCCTATTTTTTATTGCATTTTTGGATTCTATGTGAAATTTCAGTTCTTTTGATACCCATATGTCGATATCTGCCATTTATGGTTTTTAAGTTATTTTGACTTTAAGAAAAAAAATGGCGGATGCAGATGGTACCTTGATAATTGATTACTTGAAAACGGTTGTAGTCATGGCAACCTATTTTTATCAGTGAATAGAGAATGAATAGGGCTTTCTTTTAGTGCACTTAAAACAAAGTTAAGTTGCATACAACCGCACCTATGGAGATCCAAATTTAAGAAACTTCAAAGTCTATAAACTCCGTTTTTTTAAATGGAATGACCATGTTCTTAATATTGCATGAGATAGAGAATCGAAATTGGCATATTTTGACTATACATGTTCCTATAGCTATCTTTAACAGTTTCTGATTTATTCCCATTTTATTGAATTGACACTATTTTTTTCGGATTTTCTTTTTAGTAGTCGGCCATGATTCTATAACAATTGAATTTTAAACAAATCTAGTGACACTAATCCATCACCCACTGTTATAGGTTAACATAAGTTTTTCAAAAATCGAAAAATGACTCGCAGTGGTTTCACCTATTTTGGAATTTAATTGTTATTTATGGTGAATGAAAAAAGTACGAGCGGTCGCGCTTTTTCGCTTGGAGCGCTTTTTCGCGAGCAGTACCCAGCTCTGGTTAGGACATATTACCTCGCACTCAGACGGTCGACAAATAAAATAAGAAATCTTAAAATTACGTTTTCTTAGTAATCCAAATAACAACAACAAGGTTTGCGATATTCAGGCGCACTTAACTCACACGAAAACACTGGGAAGCTTCTGGAAACTTCATACAGAATTAGATTACAGACAAACTTACTGAGTAAGATGAACGAATTTTGGTGGCAGTTCGGACAGTAGTCTCGCTGTACTACACTGCTTCCTTTTTCAACTCGACAAAACTTGATCCGTAATCAGATACGCGTTAAAGTTCTCACATAACTTTGGCGAACTTGCTTCTACACAGATTTATTATAAAATCTTTAACAGAACAAACCGGGCTGACTGTCCGAGATTTAGCGTAAACAGATTTGCACGCCCTTTTACCGTCTCGAAAACTACCAGCACCCCCAGATGCAGCAGCATTTTCTCGTTATGTGTGGTATTTAAGGAAACACCACTCCCACTATAAAATAAACTCATGTATGAATTTTTAAACAAATCGCCAATTACTACGGAATGCGCCAAAACATCCCCACTTCTCCAGTAACAATTCTTTGTAAAATCTGCATCTCTTTATCAACACCAAAACACGTGTGGTAATTAGTTTTCCGCCTGATCACAAACTCCTTATTGCAAACGACCAGATGTGTGTCACTTCTAACACATTATCTAAATTGAATAGATAACAAAAGCGATAAAATTTAAACGAAAAATTACCCATCTAACAAATTTCTAACAGGAAATACATACAAACACGAGACACAAATTCAAGCAAAACAAATCAACTTGATATTTATTCGTAAATAACTCAACGGGTTTGCACTTAAAAAATTGAAATATTCTCATATACAGGATGTCCCGTCATTATTTATCGTGTTTAGACCGAAATAACGTGTTCAAGACGTCGTTTACACAACAAAATATAGACAATGCAAACCAAATTTATTTAAAAAATTATTTAAGATTATATAGTATTCTTATTCCTTGTTCCTTAACATAAAGGATCTCTGGAAAATTAGCAACTGAAAGAATCTGAAAATAAGAGATGGAAGAAGTCAAAAAGAATCAAAAATCTTTGGAATCTGACCAACCAAAGAAAAGAAACGGTCTGAATCGGGAAACATTAGAATAAGCGAGGGAAGTATCCGAGGAACCCAAAATATTTGAAGAGTCTGGCGAATCTGAATAAATTCACAGGTTTCCCAATCTATACATACAGCCATCAGAGACATTGGAAATGATAACCGGTATAACGGCATATTATGTAAAACACAAACAACTCTTATTCAATCGGGTTTCCTCAGGCCACCCTTCTGAATAATAATCAAAGGAGATGTGCGAGAATTTTAATTAGAATTAACAAATCAATTGAACACTATTAAGTAAGTACCGATCACGGTCGTGTACGGTACAATCGTCACTTGATGTCAGACCGTTGTCTTTTGGACTTGAACGAAACTCTTCATTTTGTATCCATATACGCAAACATAAACCTTTCCATAATGTTATAAAAATAATTTGGAAATCCGAAGAAATGTTCTCACAGTACCCTCAAATCAGAAAGTCTCAGGACACGAGTTACCATATGCAATTTCAAATTAGATCAAAGATGGAAAGTTTATCGCAAAAGGTTTTTTCATCGAATGTAAATTGGGGGCGTGTAGGACGTTTCTCGAGAACTCCTCTATCCACAAATAAGTTCTGTTTTGTTTTTAATGCGCCACCCTCGATGTTTTATAACCTAATGTATTTAATCTAATTGACATGTACCGAGCAGAACGCATTGTTTTCCACCAAACAAAGGCGTAATTGCTTAGCAAAGAAATAGTGGCTCAATGGGGACATACTCCACACTGAAAAACGTGTGGAAAGAAAGTCTGAAAAACTTATGTATTAAAATTGCAAAATCCCTCCATGTTTATTACAAAAGGACGAAGTTAAAAAGATGGATAGAAAGTTTCATCAGTGAACTTTTCTCTAGATATATAGGATTAATAGATGTTAGGTAGAATGTAAAATGCAAAAGGTTTTCCTTCCGTAACGTAAATACTAATGAGGTAGGATTTACAGTATAAAACGACACGAGGTGAATGCACAATTATTTATGAGTCTGGCTACACGGACGATGTGACAAAATACAAGGTTAAAGGAATAAATTTTTAAAATATTTTAATTGCACGAATGGTCAGACTTATAAATAACTGTAACGAAATCGGAGATTTTAATTGATATGGGACTACATGAAATGGAACGACACTGAGAGGTAAGTGCACAATACATAAGTAAAGGATATAATCCAAATGACGTTGACTGACGTTCATCACATCGCTTCCGACTTCGCCAAAATCAATACAATAATAGTAACAAGTTCAACGATTTCCTTTTTCCTGTACGCAATCCGAACACACTCGATCGCGTGTGGATTTAATAAAAATAAAGAGCGCTCTTACTTTTCTCAAATTTATGTATTACAAGCTGACCTTCTCTCCTTCATCCCACGTATAAAATAGATACGGCCAGTCGCAAACGAATAATTAAAATAAAACGGCGTTAAGATTTATTTATTACGGTCCTGGACCAGACGCGTCGAGTCGTAAGGGCCAACTCTAGACGGGGCAGGAGCCACTCGATGCCACAGTTACATTGGATTGCACTTTTCTTCAACCTCTTTTAGCACTCTGTCTCGACCACCCCGCGAAAAATCTTCCACAAAAAGTAGACTGTGTACATTACTTCGTCTTATCTAGCTGGAAATTTAAAACTCCCCTTTTTTGCGCTAATGTGTAGCGAGTTCGACAATAAATATTACACCATTAGCGCGCAAACCCAATAATTTTGATACAAGTGGACAGATTACCATTATTGTTTTAATGCGTGCACTTAAGCTTTTTTCCCCCTCGAGGCCTCCAAGAAAATTGTGTTTATGTTTGCAATATCGAATTTTGGATAGTACTATATGTTCTAAAAAAATAAATTCGTCGCGATCACATCCTAACGAATCACTTATACGAAATGAAAAGATGTTTGTCAATAAATTCGTTTAGTAATGGCGAATTTGAGCGATTTTTAAGCAACTTCGTCCGATGTAAGGTCGTTTATCAAAATTAATACGTCAATGAAATGGGCTTCGATAGTCGATCTGGTTCTCTTCGTATGTGGTAGAACTACGGTTGAAATTTTTCATAATCTTTTCTCGATATCATCTCATAATAGAAGGCTCGATCAAAAAAGCATTTTTTAATCAAAATAAATACCACGACCGCCGCGATATTCACCCATGTGAAATTGGCCCCGCCCACATGAAATAATTTGACAAAATGTGTCGACAGAAAGTTCAACGTTAAGTGTTGGAAGCCTATCGTTAGTGCTGTTACATAACATAAGAGAAATAAAAAACCGGGGCGGAACCAACTTCACACTCAATTTTACTTATCGAAATAATAAACACACACGGTGTTAGTGCTCGAAAATTGCGATTCCAGCATTTCATCTTTCCAGGAAAAGCCAAAAAAACTAAAATATTGTGTCAAGTTAACCCTATTTATGACTCGTTTTTTTAAAAAAAAACTTACATACTATCGTTAGTGCTGTTTAGTGCTCGATTATTGCGAGTTTAACGTTTTATATTATCAAGAAAATCGAAAAAATAAATATTCGGAATATGGTCATTTGTCAGTTTCGTCTCTTCAAGACTAATTCAATCTTAACCAAAGTCAATGCATTGATGTAAGAAACAGTGTTGACATTGATATTCAACATTTTTATACAGTTCGATCCATACATTCCTAGATAATGTGAACCATAGAATCGCGGAACCATACCCAGATAATATTGGATATTCTTAGAATATTCTTTTAACATGCTTGAAGGTATGTAAATATTCCAAATATCCATAGAATGTGCCATGAATATATACGTTCGGCTGGCATATTTCAAGAATATTCAGTACGTTCGGCTGGCATATTCCAAGAATATTCAGCAATGAATATACTAAGAACACACTATTAATATATTCCTTGATTTTTCGGTATTTAATATGCTGTTACAAAATTCCCTGGATGTACGGGGAATATTCGTTTTGTCACAATCACGTATCAATATCAAACGGTAACTATAATTATTTTCAAACAACGATATTCGTTTCTTCTCAATATTCTTAGAACATGCTCCCTTCACCCATCCCTACTCTACATGTAATTTGGAAGTATGAATATTCACAGGACATTCATAAGGTTATGAAAATAAGTATGTAGTAGGTATATAATACAATCCACAAGACCATCAGCAGAATACAATCTTCACATATCTTTAACTTACCGGCATGCCATAAGTATAAGGTTATTTTAAAAACGAAACATCACATATTCCCTTATTAATCATGGAGGTGGTATACATTACATAATGTCGTACTAAATGGAAAATTTTGCAGTGGCGACATCTAAATAAAGTTCTCCGAAGTTTAGCAGATGAGACCTCTAAACTTCATATAAGCCCCTTTTACATTACAAGTGCATATTTGACCACCTAAGTATAATAAGTGCATATTTGACCACCTAAGTATAATAAAGTTTCTGTTCAGAATATTCAGAATACACTGAGAATAGCCTGTAAATATATCCCTAGTAAATCTTACAAGGTACGATATATTTCATGTATATTTAATACATGTTCAAATATACCTTTTTGAATATTCCTAGTATATTACGGAAATATTCAATGCTATCTGGGTACGCATCCAGGTATAGACGTCAAGGCGAACAAAACCTCGAAATTCAATGACATTATATTCAACCACCAAACATAACTAACGTAGCACTAACGATAGTCTCTGTGTGTTTTTTTAAAAACGAGCGATTTGCATTTGGGAAATTCGTGTAAGAGCATAAGAAGCAAGATCAAAGGATCGATGAAGAGTGACTCTAGTGCGGATGAAAT
Organism: Photinus pyralis; assembly: GCF_008802855.1. Taxonomy (NCBI): domain Eukaryota; kingdom Metazoa; phylum Arthropoda; class Insecta; order Coleoptera; family Lampyridae; genus Photinus; species Photinus pyralis. The sequence continues at coordinate 14,979,988 of NW_022170511.1, read as the reverse complement.
TTTCAAATCCGATTGGCCGTTGTATATCGTCAAGGCTACATTTTTAGACTGAAGTTTTGAAAACCAAACCATGCACCTCGTGCAGCTGCAGGAAGTGAGTGCAATGTGGATTATCCCCAATGACAATGAGGGTATATACAGCTGATGGCAAGGTTTTATATGAATATGTGGAACTTGAACTTGAGGAACGCTGGGCATTGAGTAACTCAAGAATATTGACACCGGCTTACGATACAAGTTCGAGGGGAACTTGGAGAGGAACTTGAAGAAAAAATTTACATCAAAATGAGGAAACAGTGAAATAAATCAAACATGAGAGGAATTTGATACGAACTTGTACTTAGAGAAGAACAGAAGCGCCAGTTTGGCGTGAAAGACATTGAACCGACATGAAAATTATTCAAGAACTGTCCACCAAAGGATCACTCCGCCCCTTATTTATGCGGTGTTGCCACTTATTACAGTTGGGTTATAAAAATTAATTCCATTCCTTTTAGTGCATTTATCTGATAGTATCACGAAATAAATTCGAAAATGAAACGTAAAGTAGTTCCTATGAAAAAGCTGAGAATAAATAACGATAAAAATTATCAAAGTTCTCGTGTGAGATCGTGAGATCACATTTGGTAAGACGCGCACTTCACTGCACTTAGCCACCTGTACAGGGTGACTTACGGGAAACGGATGTTTTTGAAATGAGCAGTACACAATTAATTTACAAGATACTATTATTTTATTGTTACACAAATAAAGATTATTACATACCATTTCATGAAATAGTTACTTTTTAAAAATTACATCAGTCATGTGGTGCCCATCTGCTTCAATACAGGTTTCCAGCCTCTGTTGAAAATTGGAAACTCGGGTCAACATGTCTTGATCAATCAAATTCATCTCTTCTGTAATTGCGTCTTTTAAGTCTAATAAATTACGGGGTTTGTGAGCATACACACGTTCTTTCAAATACCCCCACAAGAAGTAATCACAGTAGGACAAGTCCGGTGACCTTGGCGGCCACGGTACGTCACCAAAACGTGAAATCAGCTTTCCAGGAAACATGCTCCGTCGTCCACTGCTCCATTGCTACTGAAATGGTAAGCTGCAATGGAGTGAATGACCTAACGTCCGTCGCCCCACCACTTACCGAAGGCATGCACTATTTATTTCAAAAACACTCCCGTAAGTCACCCTGTATAAGGTGGTTCAAATTCGTGACTCACCACTGGGATCTCCGTAACGGCGAGAGATACAGTGTAGGGGTTAAATGGGGGCAAAGTTGTCCCTTTTTGTGACTAAGAAAACGCATATGAAATTTTTTTTTTAATGTGTGATGGCGATTAACGTATTAACGTCGGGTTTGTTCATTTAATACATTTTCCCTTTCTCACTTCCGTGTCTCTTTCCTTAACAAAAGAAAGACTTAGCATCTGCTCAACTCGGCAATAACACGTGCTTTTCTTGAAACTAATTAGCCCACGCAGCGATAACGCTCTTATCGCATGATCGAAAAAAAACGAGATGAACTCACAAACACTACATATAATTCCTAAACAAAATAATTATTTAAAC
>NW_022170511.1:14889974-14978319 GCF_008802855.1 Photinus pyralis | reverse complement strand
CCACTTTGAAAAAAAAATGAAGGCAATGTGTATTTTTTATCTTTGTATTTTACACATTTTTGCCAAATTTCCTTGAAATTTTTAAATTTTTTTAATGAAAAATACAAAATTCAGCCGCCATTTTGAATTTTCCGATTCTTCCGATGCCCAAGAATTTAATTTGATACATTTTGGCTAAGACATGTCGAACTCCAGACTTTTGCAACGATTTCATTGGAAAAATGACCAAACGCATTGAATCGATGCCCAAGACGTGAATTTTCCCCTTTTTTCATAGTCGCGTATCACCAGCCCGCCGAAAATGATTAGTTTGATGTTTAAGTCAATTTTATGCATCTTGATACGTGAAAAAACATCCGATTGAAATTCCCTATGTGTATATCGTTTATGAATACACTATTTACTTGTCGTGAATAGTTTTTCTCTGAGTCCTTGTATAATGAACTGTGAAGTCGCGTTTATTTTAATTAATGGTAAAGGTGATTCTCATGTCTTTCTGTAGTACCTACACTTTGCTTGGATGTATAAGTACTTAGTTCCAATTATAATAATAGAATATTACCATGCTTTTGATATTGATTGGAGTTGTAATAAAAAATTGTCAAGACGGCTTTAATTTTTCGAATCCGACCGCTTAGTTGCCCAAGACAGGAGTGGAAATGTATCTTCAGAATAAGAACTCATTCCTTTCAACGAAATACTTTCTGAATTAAAACATTTTTTGACTTAAAAAGCCCATAAATTTCTTCCTTAGGCAAGCACTAAGTGAAATAACAACTCGATATAGGCCGCCTTATAAAAAGTAGGGAGCAAATGGTTTTAGTTTTATTTCACTGAGTAAGTATAAACTTGACATCAGCCAAATTTAATTTTGGTTCTCAATACAATACCAATACACAAAGTAAACATAAACGTATGTACGATTTACAATCGCAACAAAACAATCATTTTGCGGAATTGGAAATTCCATTATGCCGAGTATTTTCCATGAGCCACGATATTATACGCATTTTAATTAAGTATCGCTTAACAAATTTTAAACACATCTGATAAATTTATGTCTTAAACGTACTTTAACTTAAATTCCCGCAGGTAAAGTCGACCTTAATTATTTATGAGGACCATAGCATTAAACATTTTGTTACGTGTACCTAATGGGTATAGTAGATGCCCCCTAATTTTATAAGCTACTATAAATTTCACGGAAAAATTTTGCCCTTTTATTTTCAAGAGTGCGTAATGATATTCAACCGGCGAACCCTCCCCCAAATTTTTTGTCGTGGGCCAAAGTCCCGCGTTCATAATTGCTGTTAACAATTCATTATTCGTCATGAAACGTCTCGATTGACCGGCAGACACTTTCGGTAGAGGTAATGACTCGCGGAACAGTTCCGCCCCACCTGCAAGGTGCTGTCGTTTCCGTCCCCTTTACTCTACCACATCAACCCCGTCTGTTGGTTAGGGCGGGCTGGAGAGGCAAAGGGAGATCGGTCTCATATTGATCTGCGCAGAGCCACGCGAAAATTCCCCTCGCAATTGCGAAGTTCCTCATGAACTATCCTTAAGGATTGCAAAAATCTAATAAGAAATGTCTGTCTGGGTAAACTTTTTACTCTTGCTTTACTTTTTTACTAAAAGAACTCTGTAAAGACAACGCGTCTTTGATATTTACTATTTGCATTTACGAAAAAATCGCTATTAATCACATATCTTACACGGGAGCGACTAATATCGGCGGGGATACTCATTCCTAAAGAGTTTTTCCCCGCTGTCATCGAATTAACCCACGACTCTGTCTCCCACGTCAAAAAACACACATACAATTTTTTGCGAATATAAAATAGAAAAAATTTCGCCTGTATAGCAATAAACAGTTTTTGAAAATTCCTTTGTACGCAATATCAAGTTTTGTAATTTCGTTTATAAATCGTTTTATTTCTTCTCAACAAATACCGAGTGTTTAATTGGTTTCCTTAGTTTTTGATCTACTCGGTTTCTTATATGACAGGCAACTTGTTGGATTTGTGGCGGTTTATTTTTAGCCGCCTTTTTTTATTTATAAATCGAAATATTTTGTCTATGTCGTTTTGTGTATTAAATAAAGTATAAATTGGGTTAGAAATTGTTGGCATACCTCGAACGTCTTAATTTTATTTAAATTCGCCGTGTTTATATTTAGATTGCTCTGGACCGATAACTCCTTTTCCACGTCTGGCATATTTCCATTATTCAGTCCGTGTTGTCTACGAGGAAACGTACTTAGCTTAAATTCTATTCTATCTCGCCCTCGCAATCGATTTCTCTTTCAATATTTTAATATTTTAGAAGATTTCAATGGGCAATAATAATATTTTAAGAATTTTAAGATTAGGGGTCGGAAAGACAATGGGGTTCTTAATAATAGACAATGGTCGGATGCTTCAGAATCACCAGGTTTGGGGGCACAATGGGGCACGCACTCCGATGATGTGGCGCTAAATCTCGCAGCCAATATTCATAAAGCATCTGGAAACACGCAATTATCAAACTAATCCTATGCTATTCTGTTACAAATGATTATGGTTATGATGGTGGATTTCGTTCCGCTTGTGTATTATAGAATTCCCCCACTTTCTTATTACTTACTTACTGTTATGAATTGCACGTCGAAGGAAGTTGTTACAGAAGTTTACTGTAATTGCCAATAAGGCGTTCTTCTTCGTTTCACTTGTTGATTTTTGAAATGAGACCTATCAAATTATTAGCTGCCCTTAAAAAACTCGTTCCGTGTCCGAATTAACAGGAAGCTGTATACCCGGAATTGGTATAAAGTTCTGTTCATGCTGACTGCTCGTCAATTTACAATTATTACTATGTACCTCCTTTTATGGAGCAAGTAGCATAATAAAACATTTCAATTTTATTTGTTTTATTCTTCTAAACCAACGTACGCATTCCACGCGCATGATGATACAAGGTGTTGCATTTAAAAACGATCGGAAGCGTTTTAATTGATTTTTAAATTATTCCAGAGTAAAGATGCAAATTAATTACGCAGCCACATTCGAAGCTGTAGATCTGCCACAAATATTATGTAACGTATTGACATTGTTTTTCTTGTTTTTTTGCGTTAACCTGATTTTTAGGCACGTGTTTAATTGCTTTTGCTGTTACTTAAACAACAATCGTTTCACTATCAATACAATTATATGTTGCAACAGTTGATGTCTGATGTGAGTAAATAAAAACAAGTCTTCATCAATTACAATAAATAATCTGGTACCTATCTACTAATCTATCCAAAAGCAAAAATTTTGCCATTTAAACCCCCCCTCCCCAAGCCCCCCCCCCCAAATATGACCGGAAATACAATTTGTAATAATATTATACCGAACACTCTAAAGCGACATCCGGGCGCCATCAAGCCGATGTAGTGTAGTCACTGACGATAAGATAGTGACATTCGTTGTCGTGTGCTAAAAATCCGTCGGAAAATTTTAATCCTAACATGTAACACGCAACTGCAGAAATGTTTTGGAAACGTTCATGAAATTTCGGAAACGTTTATACAATTTTAGATACCAGGTAGCAACTTTTGGAGATATTTAGTGTGTAAAAAAAATCTCTCGATTGGGCAGGACCGGATTTAATGCTTGTGCGCCCGAAAAAATTTGCCGGTCCACTCCGTGAGGTGACATGGTAGAAGGGGGGAAGCGTCAAACGGAAGTGATTATTCTCTCACTTAATCTTACTTTCTCATTGTCAAAGTGATGCCTTTTGCTCGGGATAACATTATTGCTCAAATGTTATCTCCTAACTTTGATCGGATTTATGGCTCAGTGGTAGAGCATTGGGTTATAAATCCGGAGGTCGGGTGTTCGAACCTGGGTTGAGGTGAATTTTTCATCTGTGACGGAGATGGAAATTACCTTAGACCAGTTCCGAGCATTCTACCGGCTACTCCGAATTAGGTTTTCCTGCAGTTTTCCTAATTCGTAAGGTAAATACCGGAGTAGTATAGACCAACTTAAGACCTTCTGCAGAGGCACCTCTAAATATGCGGGTCACTCTGTAATTGGGCGCATGCGTGTTGAGGGCCCAAAACAAGAGAGGGATAAAATTAAAATTAAAACTTCAAGAAACGGTTTCTGCGATTTATCAAAGTGAGGCTTGCTTATGGGGAATTATTCGGAAAAAAATTAATTAGATGGTAATCTTGATAAAAAATCAAAAAGTGAATGGGTTTCAATCTCGGTTTCAATGTAGATGTTAACAATCGAAACAACTAAAAATATACAGCGTGTTCTATTTTAAAAAATCAGTAATTTATTTACACCGTAAAAATGGAACACCCGGTACATTCAAAAATAATTTCTATAGACACGCAACTATCTACAGTTGACATTTGCACAAAAGTTCTTTTTATATTTTTTACCAGGTATGAACTATGGAAAATTCGACGCACTGTTGCAGGACTCCGTATAATTAATTGCAACTATTCTTTTAGTAAGCTGAAATTATCATAAGTGTCCATTTTTAATTTGGAGAAATTTAAATTGGTTTGGAGACCGTGCGCTCTTTGGAACGATCCGCCCCTAGGCTCGGGCATTGTGGGTCTAGTGGTAAATCCAGCCCTGCAATTGGATCGGATTGGATGTTTCGAAATGTCTGGAATTGTGGATGTGTTTAGGATATTTACAATTTTGAAAATGTTTTGAGACATTTCTAAAACACAGAGTTGGTTTGTTTCATTTGAATTGGTATCTCATTGTTGTTTTTTCCTTTTAGAAATTTTGTAAATGTTTGCGATAAGGAGTTTTATTATCAGACGAAATTGAATTAACACACGTGTTTTATCGTTGTTAATAGATAAGGCGTAAGGTAACACTGATTTAATTTATTTTCCAAACTAAGGTCATAGTCCGTAAGGACGCGCAAGCTCTTCTTTTAGTATGCTAAGGTGAAAAATTTGGTGTGCAGTTCGATGCGGGGCGCTGTTGATACTCCGTTCTCGAGATATTCGTTTTTGAGTTTTTGAATCGAAGGACGCATAATGACTTGTTCATACTTTCACTGTTGGTTTGCAAGGGTACCCTCTTGTAGTGACTAAACTGGTATTATTGAACGCAGCCAAAGTTCGGTTGGCTTGTCTGCTTTAGATTTTTATGTGCAAAATGAATAGCGTTTAGTGCAACAATACATCTGGCTAGCAGGTTTAACTTAATTAATTTGCTTTGAATGCACAACAGCACAACGGAGAACGAAACTTGAGATTTGAATTGTCTCTCTTGCTAGGACCTTCCGATCGTACTTGAGAACAGGTATCTGGATATCTTCAGGTAATGATGATCCGAATTTGAATCCTTCTCTCTGGCTGGGATTTTACTGATATAGCAGTTTTGAGGAAGTGGGAGTAATGATGTGGGAGAAAATACAAAGTTCTTGCCTTAACACTATCGCCGTCTCTTTGTAGAAATTTCCCATCATTACAGTATCTTTAATAAATCTGGGGGATTATTATCGAAATAAGCACAGAGTTAGTTCGTTTCATTTGAATTTATATCTCATTGTTGTTTTCTCATTTCAGAAATTTTGTAAATGCGGAATTTTTGTTTAAATTTTATCGCCTGTGTAATTTATTCAATTTAGATATGGTGGTAAAAATAAGGCACATCTGGTCGTTTGTGATAAGACAGCCGAAAATTGATTAAGTCACGTGTTTTAGCGTTGTTAAGAGATAACGAAGATGCAGATGTTACGAAGAATGGCGCGTTTCATCTGGAGAAGTGTGGATGTTTGGCGCGTTCCGTCGTTGATTGGCGAGTTATTTGAAAAAGTTTTAACGATGGAATTGCTTTGATGGTAGAAGTGGTGTTTTCTTAAATACTGGAGACGAGTGGTGAACTCGACTGCTGTTGTTAGTTTTCGCGACGGTTGGAAAGCTTGTTTACACTAAATTACGGGCAGTCAGTCCTATGAAGACGCAGTTCGTCATTTTTGATAATACGTTCACCAAAATAGTTTAACGCGTGTTGACCGTTTTCGGAGAACGTTCGTCCAGTTGAAAAATCAAGGAATTGTGGTACAGTGAGGCCTTGTGTTGTGGTTCTCTTCTTATTAAAGGTTTCTACCGCCCGAACAGCCTCCGCAAATTTGCTCATCATCAAGCCAGTTTTATTTGTCCTCTAATTCCATATAATTTTTTAATTGTGATACTTCACTCAATGTTGATATTTTGCTAAAACTTAAACATAATAAATGGGACTTGCATCCCACCATTCGTCACTGAAAATGACTTCAAAAGGCAACAGTAACTAAATTTAAAAACACAATTTAATTGCCTAATATTTTCACAAACACTTTAATTTTTTTATTTTACCAATAAACGCTTGGCTTGCCCAAATTACAAGAGACTCAAAATGCACTAGGTTCATAAACACGCGTGAAAACAATTATGAACACCATAAATCTAAAATTAAATCTGAAGTTTCACCAGCATTACCTAAAATTACCCCAAATGTATTGTTGATAAATACCACAGACAAAAATAGAAAGAAAATGTTACTTGTATGGTCTTCATGTCATAGGGACTTCTTTGCCATTGAAATTAGACTTCTTAATTGTTGCTTCTGATGATAATCTTCGGTGTAACCATTTTTGTAATTTACTTTGTTTAACACTGCATTCAAAACATCAAGCGTCGGGGACAATTTCAATAACTCTACCTTAAAAAGGTCAGGAATTGTCGTCAGCACGGAAAATCTCATCATTTCTTGAGAGTAACTCATTACTTTTTTGTATATGCAAGCGTTATCGCGTGCCACTTCCACTTTTCTTAAAAACCCACACTGTTTTCGTCAAATTTTATAACACAAGTGTTTTTTAGACAGAAACTATGTATCCTTGGAAAATTATCTTTTATCTTAATATCGTTTGGTGTATAAGCTAAAGGCTCCTTTTCGCACAGCCTAAGTGGGTTGATTTTTTGTTGTTGTCTATCCATCTGTCTGTAGTCTTAAATCACTTTAACGATTTAAGTTTTTCTGTATGATAGTTGATCAATTTTCACCTATTATTATTTCGGCTACCAGTTTGTTTACGTACTTTTATTTTGCAATATTCTTCCTCTCATTTCGTCTATCTATCTGTTTTATGGTACTCAGACGTAGTTTCTTTTGCTGTATTCAGTTTTTCCCATATTTTTATGCCCGCTTCGTCTAATCTTGTGAATAGTCGATTTTAATTAAAATTTCAGTAGACACAATGCGGAATTATTTAATTCTTATCTCGTGCGACGGAGGCGTCGTCGCCCTTATTAAGATCGTAAATATATGATCGTGTGTAATCTTTATTCCCTCTCATTTTTAGGAGTCGCTCGTTCGATGTTGATCCGTGAGTTAAACAAATATATACTTATATTATTAGGAAAACAGTTCGAGTATTAAATTTGGGGGATTATTAGTCATTGATGTCGGAGTGTGTTTTTCATGATGAGAAACGTCAAGCGCAATGGTATTTCATTTGTCTTCTTGCCACAGCAAATCAACTTCACTAATAAACCAGAAGAGAGAAACTTTTTCTACTTAGATGCGGCGCATTAAGGAATTACATTTATTAATAATGATTTCCTAATTAGACGTTATTAATCGTTTTTCTTCGTGAAGAATCACGGCACGTCGATTTTCTTTACTGTCAAACTTTTAAGTCTGATGGAATTGGGCAGGAAAAGCACTACTTCTAATTCTGTCATTCAAACTGACATGTTCTTGTTCTCGCTTTTCTATTTTATCCTTCGCTCCTACTTTTCCATCCAATTCTCTCCGTTTACATTCGAAGGCGTTCTTTACTTTCTTGATTGATACCTTTGATGTAAACGTTTGTGTTGTTTCTCTTTGTTGTGGGGTGTTCATTTACGACGTCACCCAATTAGACCTTTAATTAAGGGATTTTTTTTCGTAGCTGCAGAGCGATTTGAATATGCACAGCAAAAATTCGTACTGAACGAAAACGAAGGTAACAGGATTAATAAATGATGCGCTTAATTGTGACCAATGAAATTTTTTTGTTCAAGTATTTAGTAAAGCGAGTAACTTTATTTCCAATAGCAATCATTCATATATTTTTTATAATGGGCAACTTTCGTAACTTTTCCATTAGGCTGGTTCAATCAATATTTTTAGTGTAAAATAAAGTTGTAGATACAGATTAGTAGCTAGTAGCATTACGTAATAAAATTAGTGCGGTTAAAATTTTCCTTTCCTGCCATTAATTTTTAATAATAGGGCATTATTCTACTCATTTGAGAGTAAATACTAAAAAGTAAAAAAAGTCGCGGAATTTTCTAGTGAATACCTTTGTGAAATGTAAATTGTTTCAGAGACAACAAAGGGTACGTGCCCAAATTGTATTTACTTCATTTTGTTAACTTCATTTGGTGGTCAAAGTATGAGCTGAGGTTGCTTTACTACTCTTATCGACTGATAATTACTTGTTCAATTTCAAATTTTTAACTATAGGTTTACATTTACAGTATGTATGACGATGAAGATATCGATTGTTTATAAGCTGAGTAATCAAAGCAAGTTACGAAGAATCGCAAACGACGGACGATACATCACATAAGGGGTGTCTTTCGCTATAAAAATAAAAACTGTTTAACATGTGCCGTTTTATAAGAATTCTCACACGCAACGTGTTTCTACTATCTCGTTCCCTCACTATACAGGGAGCTGACTTGCGTAACGTATCGTAGGGATATCAATGGAAAATTCATAACATGCGATTATGGGCTCCCCAAATTATTTTAGAGCAAAAATGTATTAATGTTTTTTGTAGAAAAAAAATTTTTACGTCAATCAACCGTATTAGTTTACAATTTTTTGCATAATAAAGACAGAAAATTGAAAAATAAAACCTCCATCTTTTTCAATAATCTGTGATGCCATGGAATTTTATAATACAAAAACAACGCCAATATCCGTCATGCCATGGAATGTCTACTAACAAATCAAATTCTATCAAAAAGTATTATATTTAGAACAGCGAATTCAACATAAAGAAAGACCAAAGTACCTACTAAACACGTTTTCCTAATATAACAATTTACCATAAATGTTCGAATAAGTCACCATTAACTGCAATACAGTAACCAAGTCGGTCACAAAATCCATTTCGAACTGTTGCTAATTGATAACTGGATATCTTTTTGTTTTAGAAAATTCCATGGCATCGCAGATTATTGAAAAAGCTGCGGGTTTTATTTTTCCAAATTTCCTTTATATGAAAAAAAAATTGAAAACTAATACGGTTGATTGGCGTAAAACAATTTTTTCTACAAAAACCCTTAATACATTTTTGCTCTAAAATAATTTGGGGAGCCAATAATCGCATGTTATGAATTTTACATTGAAATCCCTATGATGCGTTACGCTTACGCAAGTCACCACCCTGTATATGTACAGTACAGTACAGATATTTTTTGCTTGCTTTGAAAGTACCAATAACGTTTCGATGCTTTGTGATTTTATAGCAATACGCTATCTTGATTATAATGAAGAATGATAATTTTCAATAAAAAAAATTAATTTTATTATTTTTCCAGATTTCTATAAATAAATTTTAGATTATCGAAACGTTATTGGTACTTTCAAAGTAAGCAAAAAATATCATGAAGAATAAATTTTTTTCATAAATCAATAAATTTAATTACTTGATTTATTTTCGTCAATTAATTAGTGACGGAATTGTAACAGTTTTTAAATTAATTAATTTATATAACGTTGAATTAGTATTTATCATTCACAATTTATAACATAACACATAGCACTAGGGATGAAGATCGACGGAAGCTATGAAGGAAAGAGGTGCAAAAGACAGAGGTGTATGAAAGTCGGAAGTGGAAGGCGGAACCGCGATAAAGCAAGCATGAAGGGTTAAGGGAGAAACTGTAAAGGACGTTCAAAAACAAAACAAAAAGTATTTTTGTTACATTCATTCAAGTCCACGTATCCTTTTTGTGATGTATTTTTTTTAATTTATTTTCATAGTGTACTTAGAGATCCTTTTGAAACGTTCTCGGGGCGCCATCGAGTCGATAAAGTAGTAGAGAAGGCTTTATTGTTTACTATATAAGTAAATTGAATTGTGTTTAGTCACAGTCTCAACATCGATATCGAGTTGATAAATCGCGAAATAATTATTTAACATGCTAAAATGGTCAAGATAAAGCAAATCGATCTCTAATACATACCAGGTTTGTTTTAAGCTCGATTTTTGGTTCATAAAAAACTAGAAAATTACAAATTTGGTAGCTTGAATTTGAACATGAAAATAACTAATCCAAACTGAATTGTTTAAAATTAAAAAAGAAATCAACCGCAATTCTGAGATCGAAAACCAAAATATTCTTATATTTGGGAGGGCAGAACAGATGCCGTACAGAAATTGTATCATTATAACATTTAATGAACTGCTACCGAAGCAAGTTACTAAAAAAACTGCTTTTGGTTTACATTTGATTTTTCATTTGGATTCCACGTTGGCTGAAACGTACTACGATCTTCAATTCCCAATCCGCTGCTGAATATACCGGGAGCCGGATCGTAGCTGTTGAAAAGTTCAGGCGACACCTTCAGTTTCTAAAGGAGCGGTACCGTTTTCGGTCGATGTTGCAAGTTTCGTCGCTACAGGTGAACTCAAATTTGTTAAAGCATTACATTTCTAGGGCCTTGTGACGAAGAAAACTAGAAGGAAATAAGAAACCCAGCACTACGGCTCCAGCTGCTCTCGGTGGTAGGGGTGGTTCGACGATCCTGAAAGAAATACCTATAAATGCTCCGAAAATTTAGGCGCCACTAATTTTTCAATAGTTCCAAGCCGTACAGGAAAAAAAATTAGAAACCTGCTCCTGTTGGTCTGGAAATGCAGGGGTAGAACTATATAAAAAAAGAAATAGAGAAAGATAGCGGGAAAGAAAAGGTATTTATTCTTCAAGGAAATCAAGAATTTAACACAGATATAGTAGGGCGAATGATCATGATTGATAATGGCACGGAATGATAACAGGGAAATAACGGCAGAAAAAGAAAACGGTACGAGATCTCGTCTCACAGTAAAACAATAAAATTTGACTAAATTACTTATTATGATGTAGGGTGGCTGAATTAATGTGATGGTTTTTTTTTTAAATTAACTTAACGGTTTTTTTTAAGGTAGATAGGTAACTTGAAAACTTGAACTTAGCTGTTCTGGCTCTTGAAGTTGTCCAGCAGTTGTTCGGCGGACTTGGCGGTGGTAGACCAGTGGCTAAATACAGGGCAGATTAAGGATAGGGATGCGGGTAGAAGGGAACAAGGAAAAAGAAATTTGAGGGTATCGAAAGAAGATTGAAGGCTGAAGACGACGACTGTAGATTGAAGACGGACGACTGAAGATTGAAGACGGACGACTGAAGACTGAAGATGGACGAAGACGAAGATTTCTTAGTAGTAGATAGGTACGTATAACAAGTATAGACAAGAAATAACTAAAACTACAAGGCCCTAGAACAAAAACCCAACATTACGAGCTACAACTATCACAAAAAGGCTACTTACGAGATGGTGTGGGCCTTAACAATATATAGATATGTATGCTGAATTAAATTGGTGGACGGTGAAATAAAGCTCGGATCATAAGAGACAACGAAGAAATAGAAAAGGATACAGACAACAAAAATACTTACACAAGGGTTGAAATCCGGCGAGCAAGGGTAACATATATATATATTGGTTGTAGGTAAGTTCACAAATACAAATGCGCTTCCTCTTCCACTCGTAATCCCCAAAATAGGGTTTCCAAGGAAGAAAACCAATTCCTTGTAATGAGTGGAGACTATAGGACGAGGGTAGAAATCCCAAAATTGTCGGATAAAAGCGGCTGCAAAAATTCCGCACCTCACAAGCACACCATACAATTGACAATTGACCAAAACGGAAACGAAAACGTAGAGGATTTTGAAAAAAAAACGAACAGTAATACCAATAATTAAGGAACATAACAAGTCAGCGGGAAAAGAATAGATTTTTGAAAAGAGCGGGAAAGAATAGCGTGGTTTATAAGAACTGACAATAGATGACACTGAAAGCGGACCAGCGGCGTAACATGGAATAAAATAGTACACATAAGCTTCGAAAATTAGAATAGTGAAAACAGTATGGAAAGGAAAACCGTTTAAAGCGTGAAAAGGTAAATACAATTGTAAGAAGAGAGCAAGAATCCAAAGAAGCGAAGAAATTTAAGAAAATAGGCACGCCTATGTGATGAAAATCAAAACAAAATAAACAAATTCCTAACCTAAAAATCAAAATAACTAAAGAAAAGTAAACTAAAAATGGACCTGTAACAGCCTGATGATGGCGTTTGCCGAAACATGTCGCCATTGATTATTTATACCTTTGTATAATAAGTGAAATTGATGGGGAAGGTTTAGTGATCTTTGTTCCGGATTATCATTTACATCATTTCGAGCTTCCCTGAGAGAATGGATACTCAAAAAAAACTCCCAATTATTAACTATAAATCAAATATGCATTGCTCAGAGTATCCAATATCAACGAGTAAATGACATCTAAGACATCTTTAATTTGAGTGAAACATGTAAATTTTTGGACATACGTGAACTGCTCGATTATAGAAAAAAATCTTGTGTGTAATTCGAGCGCAAATTGATTGTCGATTTTAAGGCTGGGGTCTCTTGCCGTTATTTCTTTCATAAAGCTAACAGATGTCATTGTAGTCGTCATTATTTGCTGAAACGCTTGGACTCCGCCTTATCATTTAATACGACTACCTGCTCGAGAATCTGAGTCATATTTACATGTATCTTTAGCCGCCCACACTTTGTGAAATTAAATCCGTCTACATCCGTATATAAATGATAAGATTTTAATTGCATTTATTTCAGGTTACGTAGCTACCTTCTTATTTTTACGTTCGTTCCAGTTTTGTGAATTGATATTTTTATATAACAAAATACTTAGTGCTTTCATGACACCTTATTTTGTTTACGTATTTACGGACTTTCTTACTTAAATATTAAATTTAGCGCTGAAGCTGAACTGTAGTTTTTTATAATCACCACGTTAGTAAAAGCATTGTAAAAGTATACATATGGGGAGTTAGGTATTGCATTGGGGTAAAAAATGACCCCACACTTTTTGGGGCATCAGAAATCCGAATCAAACAAAATTCTTAGACATAAAAGGAAGAGCTGGAAAGCTTTTGGGCAGAATGGCGTATGCGCAAATGTGTGAAAGTAACAAATAATTGTCAATTTTTGTATTATGACTAGACTAATTGCATTGAATGGAATAAAATTGGGTGCGTATGTTCTATAGAAAGTTTATTTTTTTGAAAAACGGAAAATTATAACTAAAAGTATGAGCAGATGCAGTATTTTTTTCTCTAAAAGAAACATATTTAGACTTTTGCTCTAAAATAATTAGGGGAGCTAGTAATTGACTATAAAGAAATTACCATTGAAATCCTTATGCTGCGTCGCGCTAGGCACCACCCGGTATATGGTTGGAAAGAAAAAAAAACATGTATCAAACTATGAGCATAGAATTTATAAGTTATAAATTCAATGCTATGAGTAAAAATCCAATACGGCATCCATTTACAATGATGAAGTTGATGACAATATCTCGAAAACCGCCATTTTGAAAAATTTTTTCTGCGTGCATTGAATTTATCCCATCGAATCTTGCAACTTTTACTCTTTGTTACTAAAATATCTGAACTTTTTAAAAAATAACGATTTTCACTTTTTTTCAAAATATCGCATCGAAATATCCCTCCGCATCAAAAACTACACAATTTTGCCAATTTAACTGAATCTGTAAGTATGGGTAATAATAACAAAGATAGATATTATCTTACTCAATTTTAGACACCCTATATAGAACTACTTTAGGTAAAAAATTAGTTTGTGTAAATAAGAGTATAGTACCTAAATAAGCGATCATTAGATATATATTCATAAATTACAAGATCGTATAATGTTAGAGGTTCCTATACCGATAGCAGGTACCTATCTACCTATGCACCAATAATAAATAGGTTTTTACATTAACTTTGAGATAAACTAAATATGGTAATAAAAATATCCAACAGTTTTATTCGCAAATACGTGGAGATCAAAAATGATTAACCGTAAAGAATCGATTTTAAAGAATTCTACATGGTGCAGTATGTACGGCAACGACAAAATTATAATGGTCCTTCGATGCTTAAAATGATAACCATACCTTCTAATTACAATAAAATATCGATTGTTGAAAACCTCATCTAGAACAGAATTGTTTCCGTTCTCGATTTATCGTATAATCTAGACCAGGTTAGGTACATAGAACGACATAAGAATTTGATTTTATGATTTCTTTGGAAACTTTTTGGTAATTTGTAATTTTTTCATATTTGCGACCGTTGTCGAGATAAAAAATAAAAATACAATTTTCGGTAGGCACCTATTCTATTCTATTCTATCAGGGGAGCCTTTACAGGCAGCACTTAGGCTCATCAACGGCCCATTGTGCTAACCCCCTCTCTAAACAACCAAAGCTTAGAGCCCGTTCCCTTCAATGAAGGATAAGACCCTATTTAGCCTTAGTTTCCTCACCTCCCTCGGTTCCAAGTAACTGTCACCGAGGAGTTTATGTCTGTCCCTGATCAGAGCGTCACAGTAACAGACTACATGCTCGGTAGTTTCCTCTACCTCACCACAAAACCTGCACGCAGGGTCTTCCACAAGCCCAATATTGTGCAGGTGATAGTTGACCATCCAGTGTCCCGTGAAGACACCGACGATCTTCCTAATCTGACTTCTGTTTAGGTTTAGAAGCTTAGAAGACTCAGATTTGCCAAGAGGCCCTGTTAAAAAGGTCTTGGACTGTCTGAGTCCAGCTGCCTGTTGCCATTGAGCCTGGAATTGACTGGTCGCCCAGTTCTTAATCCTGACCCTGACAACTGAGGGAGCAATTCCAAGGGTGGGCTCAGGCCCGACAAGGACCCCACTACTGCCTTCGCGAGCCAACTCGTCCGCCCTTTCGTTGCCCCCTATTCCAGAGTGCCCCGGCACCCATATCAAGCTTACCCTATTAGACTCACCTAATCTATCTAGGGTTCGCCTACAGTCAAGCATCGTATTCGAGCGGACCCTGTCAGCTGACAGAGCCTTTAACGCCGCCTGACTATCACTACATATGTATATATGCTGGTTACGATAACCTCTACGGAGGTTTTCTTGCGCACAGGTCGTGATGGCTAGCACCTCTGCCTGAAACACAGTACTGTGCTGGCCAAGGGAGAGGCTGATGCCTACTCTCGGCCGGTCACCGTGTATACCCATGCCCGTTCCCTTTTCCGTTAGGGACCCATCGGTAAACCACACGAGCCCCTCAGGTTTGAGGAACGGACGATCTGGGTTCAGCCACTGCTCCCTGTTCGGGAGAATGACTTTATACCTCTTCGGTTCAAGTAGGGTAGCTCGAATCACGTCCCTTCTTGCGAGGAAGGGGTCGGACCTAAGAGTTTCCTCCCAGATCCGCCCGTGTCCGAGACTGCCTCTATCCTTCCACTCACCCCAATCATTTAGTCTTATGGAAGCCCTCCGGGCCTCGGCCTCTACCGATAAGTGTAGAGGTTCAAGTCCCAGAAGAGCCTCCACAGCCAACGTTGGCGTGGTTTTCATGGCTCCAGTGATTCCCAAACAAGCGAGTCGCTGTACCTTACTCAGCTGCTTCTTGTATGTTACCCTGCGCGTTGCAGGCCACCATACAAGTGCGCCGTACAATATTATCGGCCTTATCACCGAAGTGTAAAGCCAATATACTTCGGTAGGCACCTACTTAGCCAAATGAATGTATAATTTTTAAAATGACCTTAGCTTTATTTGGATAATCTCTTGATTTTATTTAGAGTCTTGACAGTTCGCATTTGAAATTGTATCTTGTGTTATATACAAATTACAGGTTTAATTTATAAAGTGTACGGTGAAGTTATAACATCCTGTAGATCAGTAACGAAACGTTTGCGGAACTATGAATGTTTATATAAACTTTTAGTCATAAAATAAACCAAGAATTAGCCCCTTCCGTATTTGCATCACATTTAGGAATACCTTATGCAATTATACGTACATTGCGAAAATCAGGTAAAGTACCGATGAAGTAACCGATCTCGATAAGGGGAGGTGGATGGTGTTTGGTAGAAATCAATTCTTTTCGTTGAGACTTTTCATTAGAATACCTACCATGGATAAAATTACTTTCCAAAAAAATGCGCAAAAAACTGTTAAGTAATCAATAAATCGATTTAATTCAATCAAACGCCATACTATAACAAAGTTTGGGTTTTCAATTCGGTAGTGTGTCTTTTCATTTCTATTGATAGCCTGATACATAAATATAGAATAAGGATCCTACCAACGGTAAGTACATAGGTATAAATGAATATAAAGTATAATTGTGTTTTATATATTATATAGGAAGTAGGTGGGTATTTCTGTGTAATACGAGTGCAACATGTATCTCCACATGAACTTTACATATCATTGGACGATGTTATAATTTATTATGTAGATAAGAGTGAAGGTGTGAACCTTTAATTATTAGAATTTGCGTTCCTAATTTTCAGGAAAACGAAACGCCAAAAAAAGTTTTGGTTTTCATTGGCGTAATGTAGGTGAGTAAACTTACATATTGAAGTTTTTTTGAAAAAAAGCGGTTTTTTGACTGTAATTCCCAAACCAATTGAAATTTTTTTTTCAAAATTGTTCATTTTGTGTAGAATTATATTAGTTTACTACACTATAAATTTCAACAAATTCGGTTCACTGGTTCGCCTGAAAATTAGGCACGCAGTATCTCCATAACGTTATAAATGCAGACTCCAACCTTAAGAGAGAGCGCGGCAACTGTCTCTTTCAATCGACAATATCATTTTGCGCTCTTAATACACAAATAGCTAGCATGTAAAACACACACAAAATCTGTACTTTATTTGGCCGTGACTGGATAGTATTTAAACAAGTATAATTTGTGCACAGATCTTGCGCAGATAAAGCGCATATTTTAACCGAAATAGCTTTTGTCTTGACATCACCAATGGATATATTTCTTGCAGATTTGCAGTTTCAATCGCTCTTTGTGAGTACCCTCTTCCGACAATCCGTTCTTGAGATATAAGGGAATATACCCGATCACGAGAAAAGGTCGAGGAGGAGGGCTATGGTTGGTAGAAATTAATGCCTTTCGTTGAGATCTTTCATTAGAGTACCATGAAGGATAAAACTAGTTCCACTTCCCCCTCCTCCCCACCCCGTACTTTGATAAGAGGACAGAAAGAAGGGCAGTAGTTGGTAGAAAACGGTTCCTTTCGTTGAGACCTTTAATTAGAATACAATGACAGATAACATTAATGGGAAAGTTATAGTTTGAACAAACCAATTTATTTCGATGAGAAATGTGTCTCCCCCCTTAACAAACAACTAAATATTACTTGAAGGGTTACATTAATTACTCGTAAAATTGTTGGTCTTCTGGTTCTTAAAGATGTGTGGGGGTTTCTGAGTTTCTTAAACTTCTTTCTATCTTTTATATTCTTTTGATTCCTTAGGTTTAAAAATGTGTGGGCAAGAAATTTTGAGACTTGTTTTTTTGAAAAAAAAAATTGTTTTGGAAACTGGATCAAAGGGCACAAACGTGATCATGGTTGTTCATAGCGCTAATTATTTCTTACTTTTCATCATTGCTAAAACATGATCCATTTATCCACAGGAAACCATCGTCTTAATTATTATTGCAGTTACAATTTGTTAAGTTATATAGAAATAAACAGCTCAATAAAGTGCATTCTAATTCCACTAGCATGATCATAAAATTTACTGGCTGAATCGCACAGAGTTTAGTTAGCTTTCCTTTTATGTCGACATTTTCCACATATGAAGCCACCTTCAGAGTCAAATGATGTACGAATGTAATATACATTGTACTTGAGAAGTTCCAAGTGCAACTTCGTGCAAGCAAATATTACAGTTTTCTTATATCTACGAGACCGCAAAACATCCACAAAATGAATGTAACAAACCCCAACAATAGTGACAGACGCGCATTCTCGGCACGTAGAATGTGATCCGATATCCCCGAAGTGCATATATCCAACCACATACATGCATGTAGAACAGAGCATTTTATTTCGTCGCACCACGGCTTGCAAGTTAAGATACAAAACTCTCCAACTTCGGTAACATTTTATTTTACGTTCCTTTAAGAATAATCAGCGTTAGTGTCTTTTTGGGAAAACAAAGTTCACGCGAGTTTCATTTTATTTTCCCCGTGAAAATGCCACTTCACTTAAAAATTTTCAAACACTCGACAATTTTTTTTGTCGGGTAAAGAGCACTCCCCGTTAATTTAAGTTGCTCGCCGCGCAAACTGTGCACGGGGAGTTCATTAAATTTGTAATAGTTTGCTGCAGTCCGTCGTGTGCAGGAAGGAAACACAACAATAAATTCCTCTTGCTTTAAGATAACGAACTGATTGTCGCCGTTTGTTTCAAAATTTCATTTGATAGTTCGGCTACAATCCAATTGGGAGCTATCCATCACAAAAAAGCAAGATCGTACTTTCCTGAATTTAAAAATGTAGTTTAAATCGTGTAAAATGCCACAGTTTACTGGCAGGCATCTGGAACAAGCGCCTTTTTGTGTGGCGCGTATTTGGACTTGTATTTCCAGAATGAACAGGGCCACCTTTAACATTTTCAAGTGTTTAGGATTTGGGAAACATTCAAAAGGGTTTAAAAGCCCTTCAAAGATCTTCCAATCCGTTTTGCCGCTCGAGAATGTTAAATTCCCTTCATCCATATCAATATCATATCAATAAATTCCTGGAATCGAATCTTAAATTTTTAGTTCCTGTAAGTCCTAATCATCATTTACTGTTTTAGAAAGAACCAATCCTCATTACAAACTAACATTTATCCATTCAGAGTTAAAAATGTATTATTTAGAAAACAAAATCTTTTGGGTGTTCTTATATTGTCCATAATTGGAGCTTTTACCACCTTACGTTTGGTGCCAAACAAATAATGCTGTGTGCAATAACGTGCGGTCAACTACAAAACATCTGCCCAGTTGGCACAGACAAATCAAAATTGAAACTTAGAATTTTTATAATTTTTCCTCATTCACTTCCGGTATCTGCTACCAGGACAGGTTCCAATATTAACCTAAACTAATAACTCGGTGAGCTCGTTTAAATTCCGAAAATTTCAAAGAATTTATTACGCAAATTTTGATCAACACGACAACGCCTGAAATAAATCTTGGATACAAAAAGAAAAATCTGACACGAAAACTCTATCCTGGTCGGGCAATAGGTGCAAATACACACACAATTAATTGATTGACAAATACACACATTTATTCCGAGAGACATTAGACGACAAATTTAAAAAAAAATTTCCTGGATGAAAGATAAATTCACAAAGCGTGTTTAAGCAAATTACCCCGTACGCAAGGCTTCGACAAATAAAAGAAGAAAATCTTAATAGGTATTACAGTTTTTTTCTCTTTTAATAGTATCGTCGTGAATGGTTTTCCATAGTCAGGTAAATAGAATTGATTTCCAAACCAAACAGTAGAAGCTGCAGTTTTCTTCTTCGGCTCTCAAAGATCAGACGGGTACAGTAAGCGGTCAGTTAGCGGAAGCTCTAAAACAGTACGACAAAACAGCAATTTCCTTAATCAGAAACGGTAAATAATGAAAGAACTAAATAAAGCTACGGGAAAGAAAACAAACCTAGTTATCATTAACAAAATATCAAACGCAAAGATACAGTACTTACAGACGCAAAAAATTGCAATGATACCAAAAACACAAATATCTCTTCTAAAACACACTGTTACCTAATGTTAGATTTCCAAAATGCGGAAAGGGAACGCCTGATTTTCCAGCTGGCCAGCATACTGTGGTGATAATGTTCAAAAATTAACACCTCTTTCATTAACTACTCGATCTCCCGCTATTGTAAAAATCTGGGATCATTCTCAAACATCTCCACAAATTAGCTCGCTTCCAACACGATTCGATCCCTTTCCGTTACACTGTGGTTTAAATTTTAAAGAAACATCCCTATAAGTAAAAAAGTTGAAATTGCGCAGACTGTGCATGTGCACATTTGATATTCACTACATGCGATATGTTTGCTTTTACTAGAGGCATTTCTGGGTGAAATTGAAAGTCTTTATAAATAAGAAAGTTGCCAATGCACAGTTTGCGCATGATCAACC
Organism: Photinus pyralis; assembly: GCF_008802855.1. NCBI lineage: Eukaryota > Metazoa > Arthropoda > Insecta > Coleoptera > Lampyridae > Photinus > Photinus pyralis. The sequence continues at coordinate 14,958,008 of NW_022170511.1, read as the reverse complement.
TCGAAATAGTAGCAGTATTTTGGGATCTTTTCAATTTAAGACCTGAAATAGTGTAACTTTGAAAGTGTAGTTTTGAAAGTTTGAACTGAAGGCTTCTGACTTTTTGGACTGAGAATTTCTGATTCACATTCCGTCCTATATGTTACAATCGCCTATTATGTGTACTTTCCACAAACATTTTTTTCTCGAGATATGAAGAATTATAACCGACCTCTATAAGGGTACGAGGGGAGGGGGTGGTTGGTAGAAATTAATTTCTTTCATTGCTACCAGAACCGCACAAATGGACCCAGACGGCTAGGCAAAATGCAAGAGCACATTTTTTTTAGATGAGTTCAAATCCGGAATTTTGAGTTGAAATCATAATTGATTGGGCAATAAATTGTGTTTTGAAATTCCTGCGATTTTGTGCAATACGTAGCCTGTACTTTGAGTTAGATGGCCTGGAACTCTTTAGTGGAGGTTTTATTACTCTCCGATGGGGAATAAGAATATTCCATAAAAAGTATAGGTTTCTAGTTGCCATACACTTGACCCTTAAGGGACAGGTATGTGATAATGTACATAACATGGTTAAATGGGCCCCTCCATTTGAAGAATATTTTATTTAAATCATTTTCTGATATCTTCCCTAGTTTCTGCTATAATCGACAGTCTCAAGATAAATGGGACACTTTGTATATAAATTAAGTAAGATTACGAAATTGGTAGTCGCAACAAAAGAAATGACCGCTACACCCTTGGCTCCACATCAATTGGTCTCATTAATGCGGATGCAGTTAAACCTCCAATAAATCATCCCCTGAAACTGATATCTTTTCTAGGCAAAAATGCTTGCTGCTAAAAACGAAGTTTCCCTGTATTAAATTGAAAACCCAATACAGCTTAATACCCAACGATTCCCGAGATCTTTACGTATCTATCATTTTTACAACACCTTAAGTGGTTCTTTGCATCGGCATTAGTTTTTCTTTTATTTGAGGTGCCTACATACAAAATTGCATGTAAATCTTAACAGATAAAAAATGTATGGCGAAAATACGAAAGTTGGGTTGCGCATGCGCAAAGTTTTTTGAAACTCATACACATAGTTTGAGATTTAAGGAATATTTACACAGAAACCCTTTTTTGGAGGATTGGGCTGTAACTTTGTGACCCGTCCGTCTACATAGCTGAAAACAGAACGTATACCAATTTTCAAAGCGATCGGACGTTTCCAAACAAAGTTGCACACGAACAGATGGACAGACAGATAGCAATACAAAATTATAAACTATCTCGACGATCGTTAAAAATTCTAATTAGAACTCTTGTAAATACCTCGGGCACCACGTTGTTGCCACTTCACACGTTTTTTTTTACTTTTTTACTTACAGTCAAGAAACGTTGCACCCACATTAACAATTCGCTCGTTTACAAAAAATGTAGGGTTACTATTTGAAAAAAACAACAGTTGTATAACATCACGGCGCTAAAAACTCATATATTAAAAAAAGTTTTTGACAGTTTTACATCCTTTATACCTAATGTCCAAGGTGGTTCAAATTCGTCGCTAACCATTGGGATCTTTGCAGCGGTGATAGACACAGTGTAGGTTAAATGGGGGTTAAGATGCTTCTTTTTGTCCCAAAAAAGCTCTTGAAATTTTTGAAAAATCTTTGAAAATAACAGGTATCATTGAAAAACTGAAAATATCAAATTTCGCATTCAGTTTCCGTAGCTTAAACAGTCGGAAATGGACGGTTCCGGTTGGCACCTTCTATGGGCACTTTTTTTTAAGAATCTGAATCTGTTATCAGATTTCCCATAGCACGCTAGATGTAGAAGCTACAGGCTACTACTTTCTTATTTCTTATGGGAGCAATACTATTGGATTTTTACAGAATGAGATAGAGGCCAAAAAAAGAAAAATAATGACGTGTCACACTTTATACTTTTACATAAATTTACACAAAAAATTTCAAAATTAAAACTTTTACATTCATTCCTCAACAAAACATCCACAGGTTACTTGCATCTTACTGAATCAACATAGCTATGAAGGCGATACATTCAAATAAATTTCTTTTTTTTTCTCTTCTATCTCATTCCGTAAAAATCCAATATGGTGGCCATAAGAAATAAGAAAGTGTAGCTTGTATCTCCTACATCTAGCGTGTTATGGAAATTCTGATAACAGATTCAGATTCTCCGAAAAAAAGTGCCCATAGAATGTGCCGTTTAAGCTAGGGAAAATGGAAAATAAATTTGACATTTTCAGTTTGTGATCGCAATAGTCGCCTAGCTCAAGATAGGGAACTGAGAGTTGGAGATCGCCAACTCGCGTTTAGCATCTGAACGATTTAAATTCATTTTCTTCGTCTTTGGACCGGTGTGAACTCCAATCGGAAACGGATGCCTATCGATAAAACGATCTTGGACTTTTTGCATTGTCGAAAACGTCACTAACAACGGTAATCTTTGTGTAACATCCTTTAGGATTAATTTCATTGTAGTCGGCGACGTGTTTAATTGTAGGTTCAACCTAACGTAACCGGCCTAGGCGCCTGTACCTTTCCCTTTCTGCTTTATGACTTCCACTAATTGCATAAGAGAAACAATGTAAGTAAGCCACGTATGAACCACTTTCTATTTACGCAGCTTCTCTTCTTAGCTTAATTACTTAACCTTAATAGATGCCAATTATGATTTATGCGCGTACCTTATTAATAAATCATTCTAATGCCATCGACTTGCTAAGAATGCATCGGTTAATTATAGAACAGTTGCTTGACCATCTCGTTCCTTCCTAGCGTGTTGTGTGCATCTCCGCAACATGGAGAAATTTAAATATATTCGATATGCGGAATATCGATGGGTTTCGTATTTTACACTTTGTATATTGTCTGGGATTTTATCGCAATTTCTTCGTTGCGAAGGTAAGAGACTACCGCGATTTTAAATTTTTTTAAATTGATAATGCATAAGAATGCGACGGCAGTTGCACTCAAAAGGAAGCATTCTCAAAGACTTCGAATAGTAGTACTAAAAGGAATTCATATTGCGCCACTATGTCAATATTTCATTTTCGCCATTTTTTTCCCTTTTTTAACCATATACATTTCATTGTGTAAGCCACTGCCGCCACGATGCGAAAGCTTATTGCATCTGCATTCTGTTGTGTGTTTCCATATTGTATTTCTGAAGTGAAAACAAGTCAAGTACACACTTGGAGTAATTATATCGCGAACCATTAATTTGATAAAGAAAAGATCAAAGACGGCAAGAGCGCAGAGATCTGCATGGGTTCTTTTGTTTTAAAAGTCAGTTCCCTATTAATCTCTTTTGTTTCTTACAACAGCAATCAGCTATCACGCGAATTACGTATTTGCATTTAGGAAATTCATGATAGCTATATAATGCCGGTGTGAGTAAACACGTAGGTAAGGGCAGAGTTCACACTGTTCACAGGGTTTAAGCCTTCCCCATACATAAAACGATAGAGAAGATCAGTAGCACTAGCAAAATTAAATGCCCGCATTTTAAGCTGAAGTTGCTGTGAATGCTTTATAGATGCTCGACAAATGCAATGAGCTTTCCTAATACGTCAGAAATAATACAAAACTCACTTCACGCAGAAAAAGTCTATAAACTTAAATTTATTAATAAACAAGAAGATCGCGTTTTTACCCGTACTCCCACATCCGTTTTTCCCGGTCCCGTGGAAACTTCGAGAAGTTCTTTCGAAGCACACCTTGCCTTCAAAGCAACCTACGTTCTAAATGCCACGTTGCGAATGTGAAACACACTCGTGTTTTTTTCTTGTTCCCGTTTCCGTGGGAAGTTCGGAAAGTATTTGACTAACTGATCAGAAACTTTCGCGGGCATACGACCAACCATTCCCTAAAGTTTCATCGCATTCGGATGAACGACATAGACAGGGTTAAAATGTGTCAGTTTCAACTGGAAAACCCTGTATTTCAAATTTTAAATATCTGCACCTCGAACTTTGCCTTCTAGCAATGCTAGAATTACCTAGGCAAACTTAAGTTTAGCAACCTAACGGGCATTACCGTCAAGACATATACTGCCATTAGTGTGCACATTTTAAATCCCCCGAGGTTTGCGAGTTAAGAGATGCCGTTTGAGGATATGGTGTTGATATGTTGCAAAATTGCGTTGTGCACATTTTAAAAATTTGAAATTATTCTGGGTGAGTACTATAGTTCGTTGTGTAATCACATTGGGCACATTTTAAATCCTTTGACGGCATGTGTCTTAAGAGATGTTGTTTTAGAATATATTCGACATACTCGTACATAAACAAAATATATAGCATCGGTAGGGTTCGAGAGGTGACATATTTGAACTGACTTAACAAAAGGTTGACACGAAAATAATATTTAGTCACTACATGTCAAGGGTCAATTAAATAATCGATTACCAATATCAGCAAGGTGGCCCCTTTCTAAGACACATAAAAACAAGTGCATATAAATTTATCTCTGGCGTATGTCAGGCGGACTGTTTTGTTTTATTGTCTCTTGTTCTGGGTTCTCAACAGGCTTGTGTCCAATTACAGAGTGACCCCCATAATGCTTTTTTTAGAGGGGTCCCTGCCGAAGGTCTTACGTTGTTCTATATTACCTTACGAAGTGGGAAATCTTAATTCGGAGTGGCCGGCAGAATCCTCGAAACTAAGGAAATTTCCATCTCTGCGACAAATGAAAAATTTTACCTCAGCCTAGGTTCGAACACCCGACCTTCCGGCTATGTAGCCGAATGCTCTACCACTTTGAGTCGGTTTATACCCTTTTTACCTCAACGTTCAAGTCGAGATTCTCGAAATCAAATAGGTACATATTCGAAACAAGTCATTCTGCTAAATTTAAATATTCATTATTAGTCGGTTCAAAAATGGATGATTAACATTCCAGCAAAACAAGGGAACATGTCGGCGCAAAATATTAGTATAAATTAATTACTTCAATGCCAAGTGCAATTTGCCAACAACCTTGACCTAACGCAACTCTTTCTTCATTAACAATTTTAAACCAATGACCAAATATATAAATTTAACTTCGGGCCAAACCATGTAATCAAAACATAATCATAAATTGAGCAAACATTATACCAAAAATGACGCATTGAAATTAATTCATGTCAATTTCAAAACAAAGATTGAAAATTATAAAAAACAAAATGTTGTATACAGAACACAAAAAAATAATAAATTAATGCAAAGATTACTGCCTGCATGAAATAACACAAAAACAATGGTAAAAATATCCTAATGTTGGGCCTATGTAGCATCTTATCGTAAGAATTCCTATTTTTTACGAATTGCAATAGACGAGACAATAGAGCTTACCTTAAAACCTAAAGTTCGTCACAGAATTAGGAGTAATAAGTCATACTGTCTGTGAAGTAATGTACGACTCTTGCTTGCGATCCAGTGACACCTCTAGTAGCAGCTCATTGTAATTACTTTTGGGTGGAATAAGACCGCCATTTTGTTTATTTACGATGAACAAAAGTAATCAATATTGTAGTTTTTATGGCTGTAAAAGTAAATACACTTGTAACAACTTCATTTACAATCAATGTAATTGTACCTTAAAGAGCAAGGATATTTTAAAACGTTCATTTTATCACGTTAATTACCGGTAATTAAAGTAATAATAAGTAATTAAAATAATTACACACTACCTGATTTTGGGAACAATCAGGGACATCATCCCTCAAAATTGATCACGTTATTTTCGAGAATTTTAAATATGATCAGTGCACTTATGCAACCAACAATACGGATAATTAAGAAATCGTCGTGTAACGCATAATATTTACAAAATCTTTAATTGTGAACAGTGCAATTACACAATAAACAATAGGAGATATATACGTCATCCTTTGACACACTCCGCTCTGAATAATTTTCTATCACTGGTATCAGTGTAATTAAGCGTTCATTTAAAGTGTCACATATTAATACACACAACCTTCTCAAACATTTAATTTGTGAACAGTGTACTTACGATTAGCAAATCTGAAGCGGCATATTCACATTGAAGGATGTCAAGTGCACTTAGGTATAGAATTTTCCGATTGCAGAGGAAAGCTATAAGAACAATTGCCAACATAGGGTATCGCGAAGAATGCAAAGACAGTTTTATAAAATTAAGAATTCTGACATTACCTTGTCAATTTATTTACCAATGTCTAATACATATAAAAAAAACATAGCTCAGTATACAAAACATAAAGATCTACACCATTATGAAACAAGAGACAACAATAACCTCATAACAGATCATTTTAGGTTAAAGTTATCACAAAATGGCCCAAACTATTTGTCTCACAAATTTTATAATAAACTGCCCCCAAAAATACGGTCTTTACCACTACACCAATTTAAACTAGTCATCAAGCAACTGTTGATATCTCACTCCTTTTATTCTTACGATGAGTTTTTAAATTGTAAACTTTAATGTGAATTGTAACCTGTTTTAACTTCACTCCAGTACAACCTTGACATGTGTAAGTACAATATGTATAGCAACACGAATTATATTATTATTATTATTATTATTATTATGCCACAAATTGTAAAAACTTACATCGTGATTTATTAAAGCGCGGCACATCGAAAAATACCAATTGTTTATTTTGTGTTCAAGTGTAATTATGCCGATTTAAACCGTAATCGACGTAAGAGAATTTCGGTGAGTTGTTGTGAAGTTGTACGAGTGCGCTAGAAATCGAATGATAAGTTGTGAACTTTATTTGTAATTAGAAGCGGTTAAGCTAATTCAAGACAGTCAAGTCAAGAAGGCCTTTCAAGTAGGATGGGATTAAAGGATTATATTTTCAAGTCTCAAAAACGGCAGGATAAATTTCAATTCACTTTCAAATTAGTACAATTTCACTTAAAAACCTTCTAAATTAATCCAATGTTTTCAAATCGCTCCCACCAATACACGCCATTTGTTAATTACATCAGCGTCTTTAGATCTGAATCGCGAATAATCCGTTGCCAATATGATTACCCGTGGGAAGTTAGGAATAACCAGCCAGTAATAACTATTGCGTATTTTTTTGTGAAGAACTGAATATTATAATATATAATATAATATATGCAATATGAATGGATAGATCCTATTTATGGGCGGTTAGACACAAATTAATCAAATGCTGCTATTGATAATCCCTTAAAAAACACCAGTAAACATAGGATCTATTTGTATGCATCTTACTGGTTTTTTTTTAGATAATGTGCATATTCATATATTTATTACTCAAAGATCATTTGTACAATTGTATGAAAACTGAAGAACTATCTCGATTCACTGGGAAACTGTTGAAAGACCTCTCGTGTAGTATACAGTATGTTTCATATTAACTCGGCACTATTGCTAACTTTATTAGTAGTGGGTTTGGAAAGACGGTTAAGTTACCAAAATTACGTATTTTTTCTACTCAATCCAAATCCGTAATTATAAAAAAACAAAACAACATCGCATTTTGCAGATAATAACAAAAATTTAACTTTTACATGGGAACACCCTGTATATTATTACATCATATGTCAGCTTATGAAATTATCTACAAAAATTCTTAATGCGCCATAGCGAAAATACTTCAAATAACCAAGATCTTTCAATTACTTATTTTTATTTCGATGTAGTTATCCATAAAAATCATAAAATGGCGTTATTTGTTTACATTTGAAATAATAAAATAATTGAAAAATGTTTGTTATTTGAAGTATTTTGCCTACAGTGCAATAAAAACTTTTCTAGAGAATTTAATTAGCAATAGTGCCGACTTCATTTGACACGGACTGTATATAGCATACCTATACACAGTGTCCTAGATAAAGATGTCTATCATGGGGATCTCCGAAATCGTAGAAGATACGGTGATGGTAAAATTAGAGAAAAGATGCGCAATATTTTAAAGAAAACCAGAAAATTCCAATTACTTCCGAAGATATGTCAGAAAAACCGAAATCTGAGGATATCGTTTTTTTTTAACAGACAGCGTTAAGAGATTTACAATACTTACAACGTTTCATTTCGGAGAAATCATCAAATTTATGGTTACAACACGATGATGCACCCGCCCATATCATTCTAATAGTGCGAGAATACATATCAGACATATTTTTCATTTCCCCGGAAATTGCCGGATAGCTTCCAACTTTTGTTCTATCGCTAAGGGATACAATTTATCGAAGGGGAAGAGAACCCTAGAAAAATTTTACAAAATGACTACGCCATATCATTGAATAAAAACACTATAAGAAGCCTAACCCCGTGGAAATAAAGCGCGACAGAGATTGAACTGAGAATATAATGGGAACACTGTCAATAGTGTCGATTCTTGAACTGAGAAGAATGAGAATTTGCTTTCCTCCTATTTACCGCAAAGAGAGTTCGGTGGTCACAACCAATGCGGGTGCAAGGGGATTTGTCGCGCTTTCTTCCATAAGCGTTAGGCTTCTTATAGTGTTTTTATTCAATGGCCATATACGACGTACTACAAAGCCGACTTTGAGAGAGCCATCATAAAGCGAGTTTCAAGCCTTCAAAAACAAATAACTGCGCAGATTTACTATGTTGCTTTACTTAACGGTTCGACGCTATTTTTGTATTTGTTTTGTCAGATTCGTATTTCGCGCTCAAAATTAGTATATTCCATGGAGTTTCGAAAACTGTCTCGATTGCCTCAAGTAATACCATTTTTTTTTTAATTTTTAAAAATTGGATTTTGATATTAATCATACTTAACTATACCTAGTTTCTGGTGGTTTGAATATTACCACCTCAGCTACTGGGTAAAAACTTCTTACTTTCGGATACATGGCTCCCAAAGAAGAGAAAAAATGATTTGGTTCCCCCCTTTATAACTTCGACACTCACCCTGTATACAAATAGTTCAATGGGTACAAGAATGTAATTGGTAGATTGAGTTGCCAAAAAATATTTCCGAGAGCGTGCCTATATTGGGTTATAATAGAAATAAAATAACGGTGAGAGGAATCAGTTGATCTAAGGGAAAGAAAGTAAGATCAAACTTAATCCTGGTGAGATTATAGTGCTTGAGAAAATTTGCTAGTCTACGAGCCCAACTTCGATAATAAATAATAAAAAGTTTGCAAATTGCGATGTGGATGAGTTCATTTAATAGTATAGAATGATATAGGATACAAGAAAACTAATCAGAAGAATATAATCTTTCAAATCACATCATTACTTACTCGTCCGAGTCGCAATAAATTTCCCTTAATTTTTCAACTAAATTAAGTTTGACGGTTTTATTTTGATTGCGGAGGTTATTGGGTGGTAGACTTTCTAAGGAGAAAACATGAGAATGGCACCGACAAGACGCGTTCCGATACTGTTGCACGCAAATTGTTGTAATCCGACTAATTGCAGGTAATTTCTAAGTCTTCAAGAATAACGGCTACTGTTGTCGATGGTAACCTGAGAGGCTGCGACGTGGTTTAAGTATCGTATTTCGATGTTAACGTAATAGTCGCGGCAGATACAAATTGTTGTTTTTTTCCCTGACCTTTTTGCCCATTTTCAGCCACCTGCGCTCGACCGCTAGGTGTCGCGTTTCCACAGAACTTGTGGAACACAATGCGTAATAATGAATTGATAGTTTTAAATTTGTTTATTCTGTATTCGATATCCGACTAATCGACCCTTTCTTCTTTCTCAGGAGGAAAAACGGAACCCAGAAAGTGCGACCGGAAATTTCACAATATTGTTAATTAAGAGGCAATGCAAAAATTTAGGATACAGTCAGGTATGCACCAAAAATATCTCACAGGGAAAGTTGCGCAGTAATGCGAAATAAAGGAAATTTATATATAAATCGCACGTTATTTTTGTATTTATGGTACGCGTGTGTAAAACTCAAAATGTGCATAATTTCAGTTTTACGTAGGTACGAACGAAAATTTCTATGAATTGCGAACGCGTGGCTCGGTGCAAAGTTCTGTTTGTTTTGCGAACGTTACACTGGTAAATTGCATTCGTCATATACGACTTATTGATCAACTGCGCAATTTATTAAGACTGTCGCCGTGTTTACAAACAAACCTTGTGAGCGGTTGATATTAATTGATACTCGTGCCCTTTTCTAATTGAATTTTCATTTTTGCATTTAGGTCACGCATGTAACACTAATCATTGACCTTCCTAATTTTTCTGTAGCTTTCCACGCGAGTTCTCCCAGGAGATAATCAAGTTACATTTCCATTTGTGGGCGTTAATACCGTCAAGAGTTTATATACGGAGTCTTATTACCTCTAGTGAGTGCAAATGATGTGACAACTTAGTTCTCAAGCCATGGGAAAGTGTAATTTTAGTCTTAAGATATGCGTTTCCGGTTTCCTTATATTACTGAAAAATCTCATTACTATCTACCTACGTATTATTTGCCGGGAAGTATTCTTATTTATGCATTTCAATCGACCAATTCAAAAGTGAACTTTTTTTAAGTTCTGACTGAAGAGATATATAATATCATCGGTAGTTCTAGGGCTCCTGATAAGTCAAATAAGATCAAATGTTGCGAAATAAAACCCCCAATGGCCCCAACAGAGCTTGTCTTAAGACATGCACGCACATGCAACTATATGTGTGATTTGAAGCCAGACATAGCCGTAGAGACTTGCTTTAAGACATGCACCAAAGATTCTTCTAGTAAAGGTAAGCATATCGCATATTTTACACATCTTTCGATTTACTTTTCTAAAGGCACAGACGGAGATGATTTCAAAATATTTTGAGGCAGATGTTGATGACGGAGTTACACAACATTCATGTGAGAGCACAGACGGACGTTGTTGCACGCCCGTTTATTAAAGCAGGCCTTCCACGTGCATTCATTTCATCGACGCTTTGAACTTGGAACACAATGTTGAAACACACTTCCACGTTCGCACATGGTTCGTATAAACTTTGCGGACAAATACAGGCGCGGAATGATTAATTTTGATTTACTTTTCGAAGCCAAAGGATTTCAAACAAAAGAAAGATATCTGAAGATGAGAAAAAAGATAGGCACTACTGGATGAAACCGTGGTACTTGAAAAGTTACGAATTCACGCATTTGTGATTATTATTCTTCAGATTATGCCAATTATTTTTGAATGGATTCAAATATATCCGAATACGTACTGACTTTGATAGAAAAGTGGATTAAAAAAGATTCGCTCACAAACTCTTGCCAGATGTTGGGTCTGAGTGCAACTCTGCAAAATATAGACAATGCAAACCAAATTTATTTAAAAAATTATTTAAGATTATATAGTATTCTTATTCCTTGTTCCTTAACATAAAGGATCTCTGGAAAATTAGCAACTGAAAGAATCTGAAAATAAGAGATGGAAGAAGTCAAAAAGAATCAAAAATCTTTGGAATCTGACCAACCAAAGAAAAGAAACGGTCTGAATCGGGAAACATTAGAATAAGCGAGGGAAGTATCCGAGGAACCCAAAATATTTGAAGAGTCTGGCGAATCTGAATAAATTCACAGGTTTCCCAATCTATACATACAGCCATCAGAGACATTGGAAATGATAACCGGTATAACGGCATATTATGTAAAACACAAACAACTCTTATTCAATCGGATTTCCTCAGGCCACCCTTCTGAATAATAATCAAAGGAGATGTGCGAGAATTTTAATTAGAATTAACAAATCAATTGAACACTATTAAGTAAGTACCGATCACGGTCGTGTACGGTACAATCGTCACTTGATGTCAGACCGTTGTCTTTTGGACTTGAACGAAACTCTTCATTTTGTATCCATATACGCAAACATAAACCTTTCCAATGTTATAAAAATAATTTGGAAATCCGAAGAAATGTTCTGACAGTACCCTCAAATCAGAAAGTCTCAGGACACGAGTTACCACGCAATTTCAAATTAGATCAAAGATGGAAAGTTTATCGCAAAAGGTTTTTTCATCGAATGTAAATTGGGGGCGTGTAGGACGTTTCTCGAGAACTCCTCTATCCACAAATAAGTTCTGTTTTGTTTTTAATGCGCCACGCTCGATGTTTTATAACCTAATGTATTTAATCTAATTGACATGTACCGAGCAGAACGCATTGTTTTCCACCAAACAAAGGCGTAATTGCTTAGCAAAGAAATAGTGGCTCAATGGGGACATACTCCACACTGGAAAACGTGTGGAAAGAAAGTCTGAAAAACTAATGCATTAAAATTGCAAAATCCCTCCATGTTTATTACAAAAGGACGAAGTTAAAAAGATGGATAGAAAGTTTCATCAGTGAACTTTTCTCTAGATATATAGGATTAATAGATGTTAGGTAGAATGTAAAATGCAAAAGGTTTTCCTTCCGTAACGTAAATACTAATGAGGTAGGATTTACAGTATAAAACGACACGAGGTGAATGCACAATTATTTATGAGTCTGGCTACACGGACGATGTGACAAAATACAAGGTTAAAGGAATAAATTTTTAAAATATTTTAATTGCACGAATGGTCAGACTTATAAATAACTGTAACGAAATCGGAGATTTTAATTGATATGGGACTACATGAAATGGAACGACCACTGAGAGGTAAGTGCACAATACATAAGTAAAGGATATAATCCAAATGACGTTGACTGACGTTCATCACATCGCTTCCGACTTCGCCAAAATCAATACAATAATAGTAACAAGTTCAACGATTTCCTTTTTCCTGTACGCAATCCGAACACACTCGATCGCGTGTGGATTTAATAAAAATAAAGAGCCCTCTTACTTTTCTCAAATTTATGTATTACAAGCTGACCTTCTCTCCTTCATCCCGCGTATAAAATAGATACGGCCAGTCGCAAACGAATAATTAAAATAAAACGGCGTTAAGATTTATTTATTACGGTCCTGGACCAGACGCGTCGAGTCGTAAGGGCCAACTCTAGACGGGGCAGGAGCCACTCGATGCCACAGTTACATTGGATTGCACTTTTCTTCAACCTCTTTTAGCACTCTGTCTCGACCACCCCGCGAAAAATCTTCCACAAAAAGTAGACTGTGTACATTACTTCGTCTTATCTAGCTGGAAATTTAAAACTCCCCTTTTTTGCGCTAATGTGTAGCGAGTTCGACAATAAATATTACACCATTAGCGCGCAAACCCAATAATTTTGATACAAGTGGACAGATTACCATTATTGTTTTAATGCGTGCACTTAAGCTTTTTTCCCCCTCGAGGCCTCCAAGAAAATTGTGTTTATGTTTGCAATATCGAATTTTGGATAGTACTATATGTTCTAAAAAAATAAATTCGTCGCGATCACATCCTAACGAATCACTTATACGAAATGAAAAGATGTTTGTCAATAAATTCGTTTAGTAATGGCGAATTTGAGCGATTTTTAAGCAACTTCGTCCGATGTAAGGTCGTTTATCAAAATTAATACGTCAATGAAATGGGCTTCGATAGTCGATCTGGTTCTCTTCGTATGTGGTAGAACTACGGTTGAAATTTTTCATAATCTTTTCTCGATATCATCTCATAATAGAAGGCTCGATCAAAAAAGCATTTTTTAATCAAAATAAATACCACGACCGCCGCGATATTCACCCATGTGAAATTGGCCCCGCCCACATGAAATAATTTGACAAAATGTGTCGACAGAAAGTTCAACGTTAAGTGTTGGAAGCCTATCGTTAGTGCTGTTACATAACATAAGAGAAATAAAAAACCGGGGCGGAACCAACTTCACACTCAATTTTACTTATCGAAATAATAAACACACACGGTGTTAGTGCTCGAAAATTGCGATTCCAGCATTTCATCTTTCCAGGAAAAGCCAAAAAAACTAAAATATTGTGTCAAGTTAACCCTATTTATGACTCGTTTTTTTAAAAAAAAACTTACATACTATCGTTAGTGCTCGATTATTGCGAGTTTAACGTTTTATATTATCAAGAAAATCGAAAAAATAAATATTCGGAATATGGTCATTTGTCAGTTTCGTCTCTTCAAGACTAATTCAATCTTAACCAAAGTCAATGCATTGATGTAAGAAACAGTGTTGACATTGATATTCAACATTTTTATACAGTTCGATCCATACACTCCTAGATAATGTGAACCATAGAATCGCGGAACCATACCCAGATAACATTGGATATTCTTAGAATATTCTTTTAACATGCTTGAAGGTATGTAAATATTCCAAATATCCATAGAATGTGCCATGAATATATACGTCCGGCTGGCATATTCCAAGAATATTCAGCAATGAATATACTAAGAACACACTATTAATATATTCCTTGATTTTTCGGTATTTAATATGCTGTTACAAAATTCCCTGGATGTACGGGGAATATTCGTTTTGTCACAATCACGTATCAATATCAAACGGTAACTATAATTATTTTCAAACAACGATATTCGTTTCTTCTCAATATTCTTAGAACATGCTCCCTTCACCCATCCCTACTCTACATATGTAATTTGGAAGTATGAATATTCACAGGACATTCATAAGGTTATGAAAATAAGTATGTAGTAGGTATATAATACAATCCACAAGACCATCAGCAGAATACAATCTTCACATATCTTTAACTTACCGGCATGCCATAAGTATAAGGTTATTTTAAAAACGAAACATCACATATTCCCTTATTAATCATGGAGGTGGTATACATTACATAATGTCGTACTAAATGGAAAATTTTGCAGTGGCGACATCTAAATAAAGTTCTCCGAAGTTTAGCAGATGAGACCTCTAAACTTCATATAAGCCCCTTTTACATTACAAGTGCATATTTGACCACCTAAGTATAATAAAGTTTCTGTTCAGAATATTCAGAATACACTGAGAATAGCCTGTAAGTTTATTCTCAGAATATTCCAAGAGATATACATTATGTTCTAAAAATTTTCAGAATAAATGGAGAATATTCTCTTAAGTTTACTCTCAGAATATCTGAGATATTCCCATTTGCATATCCCTAGTAAATCTTACAAGGTACGATATATTTCATGTATATTTAATACATGTTCAAATATACCTTTTTGAATATTCCTAGTATATTACGGAAATATTCAATGCTATCTGGGTACGCATCCAGGTATAGACGTCAAGGCGAACAAAACCTCGAAATTCAATGACATTATATTCAACCACCAAACATAACTAACGTAGCACTAACGATAGTCTCTGTGTGTTTTTTTAAAAACGAGCGATTTGCATTTGGGAAATTCGTGTAAGAGCATAAGAAGCAAGATCAAAGGATCGATGAAGAGTGACTCTAGTGCGGATGAAATTTTCAAATCCGATTGGCCGTTGTATATCGTCAAGGCTACATTTTTAGACTGAAGTTTTGAAAACCAAACCATGCACCTCGTGCAGCTGCAGGAAGTGAGTGCAATGTGGATTATCCCCAATGACAATGAGGGTATATACAGCTGATGGCAAGGTTTTATATGAATATGTGGAACTTGAACTTGAGGAACGCTGGGCATTGAGTAACTCAAGAATATTGACACCGGCTTACGATACAAGTTCGAGGGGAACTTGGAGAGGAACTTGAAGAAAAAATTTACATCAAAATGAGGAAACAGTGAAATAAATCAAACATGAGAGGAATTTGATACGAACTTGTACTTAGAGAAGAACAGAAGCGCCAGTTTGGCGTGAAAGACATTGAACCGACATGAAAATTATTCAAGAACTGTCCACCAAAGGATCACTCCGCCCCTTATTTATGCGGTGTTGCCACTTATTACAGTTGGGTTATAAAAATTAATTCCATTCCTTTTAGTGCATTTATCTGATAGTATCACGAAATAAATTCGAAAATGAAACGTAAAGTAGTTCCTATGAAAAAGCTGAGAATAAATAACGATAAAAATTATCAAAGTTCTCGTGTGAGATCGTGAGATCACATTTGGTAAGACGCGCACTTCACTGCACTTAGCCACCTGTACAGGGTGACTTACGGGAAACGGATGTTTTTGAAATGAGCAGTACACAATTAATTTACAAGATACTATTATTTTATTGTTACACAAATAAAGATTATTACATACCATTTCATGAAATAGTTACTTTTTAAAAATTACATCAGTCATGTGGTGCCCATCTGCTTCAATACAGGTTTCCAGCCTCTGTTGAAAATTGGAAACTCGGGTCAACATGTCTTGATCAATCAAATTCATCTCTTCTGTAATTGCGTCTTTTAAGTCTAATAAATTACGGGGTTTGTGAGCATACACACGTTCTTTCAAATACCCCCACAAGAAGTAATCACAGTAGGACAAGTCCGGTGACCTTGGCGGCCACGGTACGTCACCAAAACGTGAAATCAGCTTTCCAGGAAACATGCTCCGTCGTCCACTGCTCCATTGCTACTGAAATGGTAAGCTGCAATGGAGTGAATGACCTAACGTCCGTCGCCCCACCACTTACCGAAGGCATGCACTATTTATTTCAAAAACACTCCCGTAAGTCACCCTGTATAAGGTGGTTCAAATTCGTGACTCACCACTGGGATCTCCGTAACGGCGAGAGATACAGTGTAGGGGTTAAATGGGGGCAAAGTTGTCCCTTTTTGTGACTAAGAAAACGCATATGAAATTTTTTTTTTAATGTGTGATGGCGATTAACGTATTAACGTCGGGTTTGTTCATTTAATACATTTTCCCTTTCTCACTTCCGTGTCTCTTTCCTTAACAAAAGAAAGACTTAGCATCTGCTCAACTCGGCAATAACACGTGCTTTTCTTGAAACTAATTAGCCCACGCAGCGATAACGCTCTTATCGCATGATCGAAAAAAAACGAGATGAACTCACAAACACTACATATAATTCCTAAACAAAATAATTATTTAAACAAATTTAAACTCAAATAACGAAATAATCGGAATTGCGCTTAATCTCAATTTACAACCAACTTTTAGCCTTCAAAAATGAAATTCACATACTATTATTCTATCTTATTACTGCAGGTGCTGATGCTCAACAAAACACTATATTAACAAATGGAATTGTTTAGCTTTAGTCTTAACACCCATCTAGAAGTGATAGGTAATAACATCCACATTTGTGGTACAATTTTAAGTGACTTGTGAGATCTTAATTGGGTAGGATCGTTTTATACTAAGTTAATAGTGTTAGTTCCTGTGACCGGTAATAATTAATTTGTATTGAAGTAAACATTGAAATATATCACAAAATAAATTTACGTTACACTATTATCCACATTTTAAGTTTTATTACACCTGCTTTATTTTGACCGTATGTAAACCAATTACTAAATGTTTCTCTTTTTTTTCAGGTAAGTGTTTCGTATGTGGTACAGAAGATAGCGGTAAGGCAACAGACACTATTTTGTTTACGTCTTCCACAAAAGAAAGCAATGTCACTTGAAAAATTATTGTTATTACTGTCTTTATGTAACCCTAGGCGCAAAGCAAAAAAGCACGCGTGCGTTTTGTTTTTTAACGTACAAAACCTTATGAGAAAGGCAAAAGTACGTGTGCGTCCTTCTTTTGCATTCTTTCACAAATAAACAGAATACGTCATTGTCACCCTGACCTTCTTTGATGATTATTGCCCAATGAGTCGTAGACAAAATACGTATTCCAAAAAATGTTTCGAACTTTGCTACCAATGGGATAACAATAGGGAATTAATTTAGAAGGACCATACAACTCTTATAGGGGTAAGGTGCGAGTTTCGTTGAATTATAGACATGCGGCAGTAAAAATGTCGAGAGGGGGGGGGGGGTTCGATGGGGGTAAGAGATCTTGCGTTTCGGTTAAATTCCTAAAGGCAAAAGATCCCCTTTACACAACATTACCTTTTATAAAATAAAATTCCGCTATGCCATGGAGGGAACGTTAGTTGTCCCAACCGACACTGCGTTTTCGGTTATCTGCATCCAAAAATTATAACTTATTTAATTCATTGTGCGGCCTGATTCTGTAATTGGTCTCAAAATTCAAATCAATTAAGAGCGCTTCTTTTGATAGCTCACACGACTATGTGGAATGACGTTTACTGCAACACATTTATTTAGCCACTGTTAATTTCACTTACTTAATTGGCCGGATTGAAATTTCTAAAATCGCTAGTTCAATTAACACCTGTTGTTAATTGGATTTCTAAGGTCGGCATCAAGGTCGCTTATGAACCTGATAACGGTTTACGGTCTTGTAGTTTTATAACTCGGTTTAAATTAACATAGGAAACAAAATCATCTAAATAATTACATAACGGAGCTGAAATTCTAAATATTAATTCGCCCTCATCTGACAAGAGCTTTCGGACGCCACAAAAATAATTGAAATATCTTCACGGGAACGGTTGCAATCGGCGGATTAATTTTTGTTTACGGTATCGGCGGCTGAAACAACTTGTCTTAAATCAAATACTTTCGACACGATACTTTTCGTAACGAAGCACCCAAACCGAACGTATGTCCCATCCAAAAAACATTGACTGATAGACGGTATGTCGTTCACCGGGTGCGCAAGATGAGATAACGAAACGTTTACCTATATGAACTCTTACTCATAAAATAAGCCACAGAATTAGCCGCTTCCGTCTTACTTTTTACATCATATTTAGAAACACCCTATATAGTGTATTTTGGTTTGAATTTGGATTTCCTTCACGTATGGTGTTCTCCTGCGGCAATTTGTACCTATAAGTAAGAACACTTGTATGTACGTGCATATTTCAATATGATGTAATTAATGCGTGATTGCTCAGCTCAAACTCATTGGATGGAGCATCTGAGCTTGCTTTATCGTCGTTATATTTGACGAATCGAACCATTCCAACAAATAGTCCAACAGTGAAGTGCGTATGCAAAGGTAACACAAACCTAAACGAATATAGTCACACTATTTATTGTCCAAGTACAGCGACATACTACTTTAAAAGAATCAGATATAAATATCCTTAAGAGGCTACCTACTTCTGGCACAGCTTGAATTTCTGAGTAGGAAAAATTATAGAGTATTCTCTCGAATTGCTGTTATTTTCTCGTACAATCGATGCCGTGTATTCGATCGTGTAATATTCTCGATTGCTGGTTTGTGTGTCTCCGTAAAAAAATAATATGTCTGGCAATTATGTCATAATAGCCAATAAAATAATTCCATTTTTCCTGGCCTTATATGCTGCTTTAACTTTTATCGGACGGCTGATTGTTTTCACTATCGTTTCCATGGAGGTCGTTTTAAGCTGGTTAATGGTATTGTCTACAAATTATCACTAGTGCCCTTAATTTTCGCGGATATTATATAGTATTGTCTTCATTTTCCATAAATTACACTTAGCAGTTTGCTCCTTATTTCCCCAGCAGTTTCTCTTCAAAACTTCCCGATAGTTTCCTCTGATTTCTTAGAAGGACTTAAATTTCCACTTGTTTGGAAAACACTCAAAAATAGTCTTTGAAACTGTTAGAAGACAATTCACTTCTTCAAGACTATCGCAGCTCTAAAACAACTTGGAAGGCCCTCACCGACTCTGTAAGAATAGCTCTTAAATGTGCGGTTCACTTCAACAATAATAATAGTGTAGCGAATATTCTAAAAATCAGGAGAGACATCGGGGTGCCGTCAAGTCGATAAAAGGGAGGATGATCTGGTGGTATTGGCACGTGGTTTTGGGATCATAACTACTGATGAGGATTTCTAGGGTGTTGGATGCTGTGGTTATAAATACTGGATGAGAATGTGATTTCGATGTGCTACGTGCACCTATAATTATAGTGTCTACAACCGTTGGGGGGAGTATTGGATGAAGAAGCGGATCGTCAGGGGGGTATTATGGGACGTCTTGATATCGAAAATGAACTAGCAGTTGTTCAACCACCAGCTTAAACTCGAGATCATAGTTGGGAAGGTCGGGTGATTGGAATGTCTCTTGTAAGTGTCTGGCAAATAAATCTGCCTTGTTTTGTCCGTTGACAATGATATTATGTTGCTTCCTTTGTCTGTTAGGTGGGTTTGTTGCCTGACCCAATTCTTTCCAGTCAGTTGAGCCTGTTGTAGTCTGTCTTAAACGCGGCGTCACGGGATCGTAGGAATTTTAGGAATACTCCCCTCTGCTCTCTACTGATTAAGTATCTTATCAGGGAGTTTCTGGCGATAAAGATGATGGGGTTTTGTAGGGACTGCGTCGGAGATGGTGTTTTTGCGAGGAGTGTAGTTGAATGTTTTCTGTGACGAAGAATAGGAGACAGGGTGAGTTTGTACAGACTAGCAATGGAAGATGATCGGAGGCAATTGTAGTGCCTAGAAAGAAGTTGACGTTGAGGTAGCGGAAGACGAGTTCGGTAAAAATGATGGTCAGCGGTAGAAGTACCGTGGTATGCTACGAAGGGTAGTGTTGTTAACACGGCAGATAGGAAATGTTATTAGGTTGTAGGGGAGATAAATGCCGTTAGGGTTACAAATAGAAGGCCGAACAGGATTTTACGGGAGTTAAGAACTCCCAACAAGACGGCATGGCGGAGGGTAGAGATATAGTTTGGGGAGTGCGGACGATTCCGAGGAAGCGAAGTGGGGGAGGAGGGGATGCTTCGTCAGGAATACTTGGAATCTCTTTTCGTTTATGGCATTCGAAGGAATAGGTGGGATGAGAGCCTGAACAGTTGTTGCACTTGGACTGGATATTAGATTTACATATGTTAGGTTTGTGGCTTTCACCACAGAATGGATATATTTGGATGCGAGTAGGGCATTCTGGGGAAAGAAGAGGTGACCGAATTTAGTGCACATGGAGTAACATTTCGTTCGGTGTAGGATCTGGGATGTGTGATGGTTCGCATGGATAGTGTCTGCTGAACATGCAGACACCGTGTTGGAGGAGATGCTCTAGGGTTGATTACTGGTGATAATGATGTGGACGAGGGTGGTCGGAAGGTTGGTTGCATGGGAAACGATGTGCAAGGCGCGGGGAATTCTGGGGAGAGGTATAGATTGAAGGACTCCTTTGAGGCACTTTGAAATCCCTGGAAACTGTCTTCGTAGTTTGTTAAAGTCATTTACCTTTCTAGGCCTTTAGGAACAAATCTTGTACTCTTACCTGCTAATACAGGTTTTTACGTGCTTGTAAAGCCTTAAAAAATGACTCTAAAACGCGACTTGCAATGACTATTAGTCAAGACCTTCCAACAATTTCCCTCCAGTCATCAAATGAAGCCTTAAGATTATAGAGCCGTTAAGGGGCTTTAAAAACTTGTTTTGCATAAGCGCGTTAAAAGTTTTTAAGCGGACCTAAAACAGCATTTAGAGTTTACATACCTTTAAGAGTTTCCAAGAGGCCCGTTAGAGCTTATCAAAGTCCGCCCAGAGTATTAGACAAAGATCTTCTAGTCTTTTGATTGACTGAAGAGAACCTCAAAAGCATTCAACATGTACCGCTTCATAGCGAATGTGAACGTAAGTACGTCTGGCGATAATCGGCGATAACAAGAAACGTATTGCGGAGAGCGAGCGCCGTTGCCATTATTTGTTCTTAAAAGTTTCGTTCCGTTCTGTTTAAAGCCGAACATGTGACAAAAATGCAGGTTTAAAAGGGTACACTAATCGAAAACGTGGCGTTCAGAAATGAAGGCCCGTTTCGGTCGACCGGGCGAAAGAAGTGGAAGAAGCAAACCACTGGTTTCCTTAAAGAATAATCATAAAGAAGGAAAGACTCCACAAGGATGAATGAATGGACACCTTTGAAACGTTAGAAATATAAAAGAACAGTTAAAAAACAAGAGAAGAAAGGACCCGCGGAGAACCTGTGCGGTTCTTAAAAGCTCTTGGAGATCATTTGCGCGTCTTAAATGATCCTAAATGTCAGGTTCTAAACGGTTTTAAAGAAGCCCTTAGTAGACCCTTACAAAATCAGGCATACTGAATACCGTGATTATAAATTTGCTTAAGTTTCTTTGAAGATTTTTTAGGATTCCTTAAATAACCCAAAGATTCTCATACGCCCCTGATAGTAGGGCTCGAAAAAGAGGATCCTTGAATTCTGAAAACCTTCCAAAGTCTCTTCAATCTTCCAAAAGCTAATTAACGATTCTGAAGGCATCTGGAATACCTTTCGAGTAACCTCTTTAAACCTTTGTAAACCTTCACAAAGCTGTTTTAGTGGTTTTAAAAACCTTATAGAATCTATAAATGTCAAGGGCTTTCCAGCAGCCTTCAAAGCCTTTGATTGACTATTTCGGATTCTGTAATGCCGCCGTTGACATTACGGATAACGCCGGAGGTTTAGGAGTGTGAGTTTGGGGTTTAGGTCCGGACAGTTGGGTAAAGGCCAATGTTGGGGCCACCGAAAAGGTGTTTTTTGTGGGTGAGTTTATCGAGTGGTGGGATATGCAGGAGTCGGAAGAGGAGCTTGAAAGGGTGCGTGTTCATTTTGTGGATTGCGTAGGTGGTGGTGTGGCAGATTTGCGTAGGGTAGGGAATATGATAGGGGGACGGTAGGTTGTTGGGTCGGTATAGGAGATTGAGGAAGTGGTTGCTGTGCGGGTATGTGTTGGGGGAGGAATGGTCTCTAAGGACGGGGCGCAGAAGAGCCGTCGCGAACCATGACAAGGTTCTCTTGAATTGAAGCTCGAGTAACAGCCAACAGGAGCGGGTTTATTGGTTGGTTACTTGGTTATGGTATGAAGCTGTGGGTCGGCCGGTCTCCCACTCCGGTCCGCGCGACTGTTTGAAACAGGGACGGCTCTGCGATACTGGCTATGGCGGCTCTTGAATGCGGTTCGATGCCGATCACAAACGTCTCTTATGAGTCATGGAAAAGGTCAACGTGTTTCATTCCTCTCCTCCGACACCCCGAGAGATACCGGAGGCGGGCTGCCGAGAGTTTCCTGTTCCTCTTCAGCCAGAACACGGTAATGTAAGGATGAGAAGGGTGCTGAGGGGGAGTACTGCTCCATCATTCGCATCGTAGATTTCAACATCATCCTAATGTGAAGCTACGTACGCCTGAGGAAAACCCTCTGACAAAACCCCAGACAGAGAAGTCGGCAGCGAGATACAAACCCACAACCTCCTAAATAGCAGGAGGCTTCGGTGTGAATAATATAGAGCTGGAGGCTGGTGGCTGATTACCATTTGGGGGAATAACTGGAATTGGTATGAAAGAGGCGGAAAGACGATACAGGTAGCGACATCTTACAGTAACTAATCAAACTAGTTTTATCATTTGCTACCAAAACAATTACATAAAACCTCAGAGTAAGAAATAAAGATAGAGATGCCTTGATGCTTATCAAAACGTGCCATCATCTCGTCGTGTTTGTAAACATTGCAGGAAGCGAACTTGTCAAATTTCGCGAGAGGATTTTTAAGGGAATATAACACATATATTTGAAAAGATCTAAATGGATTTTTAAATATTTATAAGAGTTGTGAGAAAACAAACTAAGTTGAAATTAAACAGCTTAATACAGTGGTTCTCAAAGTGGGTGCCGCTGCACCCGCAAGCACTTCATAAAGGTGCCGCGAAATTTTTAAATATTTATTTAATAAGCTTAAAAATTACATAAATTAAAAAAGGAATTATAATTATAAAAAATGAATATTCGTTTTTTATTACAATTCTGTTTTTTAGTTTCTATTTATTTATTTCTATGGTTCATAATTCATTAATCAATCATATGCCGGTATTGCATTACACCAGACTTTCTCAATCTTATAACTTATATTTGTTGGGGTGCATATAGGGTGGTATGGGGAGTCGAAAACGTCCTATTTTGGTTTTGATCCGTAACCATCTTCAAGGTTGTTGAGGGTGTCAACATTTTAAGAGTCATAACGGCTTTAAAAATTTTTTTTTACATACACTGACCAAAATGTGTTAAAAAACTATAAAAAAGTTCATCACAATTTTTTCCCTTTGTTTTTGAGAAGTTTTGAATTTAAAAGTTAAACTATTTATTTTATTTTATTTTCTAAATTTAATTTTTCTCTAAAAGTAAGCATCAGAAAAAAATGTCAATTACAAAACAGATGTGTCTTGATGAGGTCTACAAAAAAGGCTTGTACACTTTTTGCGTCGGGTTCAAAATAAAGGCGCTAGAGGGCATTTTCTAAATGTTATACTATAGCCAAAGATAATTGCAATTACTATTAAAAGTAGTTGGAAAGTCAGGTCAGGAGTTTACCTGACAACTAGTTTTAAATGCTTTTGTGTTTAGAAATTTTTTTTTAAACACTCATCCTGCATCTCTTTATTAACTGTAAAAAAGCAAACAAATAATAATACTAGGGGTGCCGTGAATAATTTTGTTTAATAATTTTAGTGTGCCGCCAGACAAAAAAGTTTGAGAAACACTGGCTTAATAAGAAAATTTATGATAGTGTGTCACAACGGCAACGCTGTAAGCGATTTGACCATGGTGGATTTGACAGATTAGAGGATTTCTGACTACAAAACGTAATTTCTGCATTTTTAGCTAATTTTATAGATTAAAACTTATTCCACTGCGTTTAATAATTTATCAGCACCCTTTGACCTGGGGAAAGGGTGTACATATGTGGAATTAGTGCAGTTACTAATGTTTACCTTTCGTCCTCTCAACTGTCAAACTGTGGGTTATGTTGGATCAAAACAAACCTTTGTGTTAATATAGCCATAGTGTATTCTATTCCTTACAGTTTACACTATGTATACAGGGTGGTGATTTGCGTAACGCATCATAGGGATCTCAATGTAAAATTCATAACATGCGATTATTGGCTCCCCAAATGAATTTAGAGCAAAAATGTATTAAGGTTTTTTGTAGAAAAATTTTTTTTACGTCAATCAACCGTATTAGTTTTCAATTTTTGCATAATAAAGACGGAAAATTGTAAAAATAAAACCCGCATCTTTTGCAATAATCTGCGATGCCATTGAATTTTATAACAAAAACTACGCCAATATCCGTCATGCCATGGAATGTCTGCTATAAAACAAATCAAATTCTATCAAACAGTATTTATTTAGAACAGCGAATTCAACATAAAGAAAGACCAAATTACTAAAAACGGTTTCCTAATATAACAATTTACAACAAATGTTCGAATAAGTTACCATTAACTGCATGACAGTAACCAAATCAATCATAAAATCCTTTTCGAACTGCTGTCCATAACTGGATATCTTTTTGTTTTAGAAAATTCCATGGCCTCGCAGATTATTGAAAAAGAGGCGGGTTTTATTTTTCCAATTTTCCGTCTTTATTATGCAAAAAATTGAAAACTAATACGGTTGATTGACGTAAAAAAAATTTTTCTACAAAAAACCTTAATACATTTTTGCTCTAAATTCATTTGGGGAGCCAATAATCGCATGTTATGAATTTTTTGCGCGATCGGTCATTTCTGACTATTTACCATGGGTGTTTCCATGACAGTACGTAGAATTTACCAGTTGCTATGATTACGACGACGCCAAAATTACTTACCGATCTAAAAACAGAACAGCAAAAATACTTACCGACGCCTTTTTAAAAATCAACAGTCTTACATTACATTTAATCTTTAATTATTGCTAGGTACATTAAACGTACAATTTGTGCTGTTGTTTCCTATAGCAAGACGCTCATAAAGTCATAAAGGAAGTGCAAAGCTAGTAAACTACATCAGACACATGCACATTTTTATGAAATTATTAATTTCAATTTTGACATTTAAACTAGTTGCCTAGTGATGTACACCATACCACTTCGATCATTTCGATTTATTCTGCTCGTTAATTTCTTAGTGCATATTTATATTGGTTGAATATAGTATATTAAGTATGGAGAACGGTAAGGGATTTTTACCGTTCGAAGACAATTGTTTGGAGGAGGAGCGAAGCGACGATTCCAATTATTGTCTGAGAACGGTAACCCTTAACGTTCGACGTGCTTATAACATTTTTTGCGCGATCGAAATTAAAATTATCACTTATAATTGCACAAGAGGTTTGTATTTTACCGAGTAAATATGGGTTGTTTAGGTAATGAAAATCTGTTGCCTAGCAATTAGACGAGAAAAACTGTCAACTAATAAAAATGCGACACCGCAGGTGGAGCATTTTTAGGTTGACGGTTTTTCGAGTTCAATTGCTAAAAGGAAACAGATTTGAATTGCAACAACCCAAATTTACTCGGTTTAAATACAAACCTCGAGTGTAATTCGGCAGGACAATTTAACGAACAAGAAATTCACCAAACTAATCAATTATTGACAGACGTCAAACTAGCCATATGGGAAAGGATAATGCGATAATTTGTTCGAAAATGAATAAGTGAAAAAACCACTAGTGCATTTGTCGCTGGAAAAGTTGCAGGTAACTTTTGCCGTTGTCAAAGTGACAATTTCACTGCGGCTTATGCGATTTTTTATACATGAGTTGAATTGTCACTTATAATTGCACAAGAGGTTTGTATTTTAGCGAGTAAATTTGGGTTGTTTAGGTAATGAAAATCTGTTGCCTAGCAATTAGACGAGAAAAACTGTCAACTAATAAAAATGCGACACCGAAGGTGGAGCATTTTTAGGTTGACAGTTTTTAGAGTTCAATTGCTAAAAGGCAACAGATTTGAATTGCAACAACACAAATTTACTCGGTTTAAATACAAACCTCGAGTGTAATTCGGCAGGACAATTTAACGAACAAGAAATTCACCAAACTTAATCAATTATTGACAGACGTCATCTAGTCATATGGGACAGGATAATACGATATTTGGTTCGAAAATGAATAAGTGAAAAAACCACTAGTGCATTTGTCGCTGGAAAAGTTGCAGGTAACTTTTGCCGCCGTCAAAGTGACAATTGCACTGCGGCTTATGCGATTTTTTATACATGAGTTGAATTGTCATATATAATACCATAAGTAGTCGAAGTATTGTCGAATATTTTTGAGGTGCTGTCACGAATGCTAGTTACGCTGATTAATACCACGAGCGCTTGCGCGAGTGGTATTAAAAAGCGTAACTAGCATGAGTGGAGCAGCAGCTCAAAAATAATCTACAAATTCTTCGACTACGAATGGTATTCGGAGGACTATTCAATGAATCAAAAGAAAAATTAAGCATAATTACCCACGCGAATGTATTTCCATGACAACAATAAACGTCAAAATAAATTATGGAAGTTGCTTTTCATTTTGCTATTGATTCTATTCGAACTTTTGTGCTCCAAACTAATTCGTTATGAGTGATTAAATTAAAAGATGTGGTGATAAGTCGGTTGTCGAAATTGATTAACAAACTAAGAAGAATGTTCCGGTTAATACGACAAAATTTCGCGTCATTTCACTGGTGGAAGTTTGACAAATGTCATTGAATAATCGCATTGAATTGTCGCTGAAATACCACACGTGCAATTATCACTATAATTCGTTCCCATTGGTGCAGCAATTTGAAATCGAGACATTTCACTGGTTGAAATGTGACTAATGTTAGATGAATTGAATAGTCCAACCAATATAACTATGCACTAATAAATTAACGAGCAGAATAAATCGAAATGATCGAAGTGGTATGGTGTACATCACTAGGCAACTAGTCAAAATTGAAATTAATAATTTCATAAAAATGTGCATGTGTCTGATGTAGTTTACTAGCTTTGAACTTCCTTTATGACTTTATGAGCGTCTTGCCATAGGAAACAATAGCACAAATTGTACGTTTAATGTACCTAACAATAATTAAAGATTAAATGTAATGTAAGACTGTTGATTTTTAAAAAGGCGTCGGTAAGTATTTTTATTTCATACTATCTAGTAATCGCCGCTTTCCCAGACTGATTTGAGTCTGGTAAATCGTATTTTACCAGACTGAAAATTTTTACCAGACTGGAAATTTTGCCTAGCAACCGCAACTGACATCCATCTAAACGTATGCATTGATATTTGTCCAACCACTGTCAGATCAAACAAATCAAGTGATCGACTTTTGCTTTTATCTTAATGTGTACCTACAACATTCTAATCAAAATGGTATTTTAATAGAAATAGAGCAGTATGAAATAAAATGTTTTACATTATTTGTATGTCAAATCAGTTTACGTTACTCGTTTCGAAATTCCTGCCTCAGCTACGCTTCGGCAGTAAACATCTCACTCGTTAACGTAAACCTTGATTTACCATACTCATATGTAAATAACTATTGCTGTTCTGTTTTTAGATCGGTAAGTAATTTTGGCGTCGTCGTAATCATAGCAAACGTACTGTCATGGAAACACCCATGGTAAATAGTCAGAAATGACCGATCGCGCAAAAATTTTAATTTCGATCGCGCAAAAAATGTTATAAGCACGTCGAACGTTAAGGGTTACCGTTCTCAGACAATAATCCTCCTCCTCCTCCAAACAATTGCCTTCGAACGGTAAAAATCCCTTACCGTTCTCCATACTTAATATACTATTACATTGAAATCCCTATGATGCGTTACGCAAGTCACCACCCTGTATAGCGTATGCGTCCTCTATCTTTATTTCTTACTCCGTATAAAACTATAATTATTACATTTCTTACATATCTTACTGAATTGAACATTTGTCAGTGATGTATTGCAATTTCCCAACGGCGAAGCCCATAATAAAGCAGTCCAGCTCTGTAAATCACCATTGTTTGTGCCGTATGATTTCAGATTTGTTTATTCAATGATCCACCATAATGTTGATAATTAATTTGTACGTAACGTTAGTCTAGTCTACTTCAAAGTCTTGTACTGTCCCAATTCTGCATTTTCATAAACATTATTTACAACGCGCACATCGATATCGTTGGAATATGTATAGTACGAACAACAAAGGGCCCAAATTCGACCCTTGAGAGATACCGATAGGTACAGCAGCGAAACAGTAAAAAATGTGCTAATAAATGAACCGGTTAAACGCAATGTGTATTCATATTCGTGTTCTACGAATTATTGTTCATAAGAAACAAAAATTAAAAATAGACCCTCGACAAAAAAGTAATTGATTCGTGCAAAAAGATATTGATTCGGCAAAAAATGGATCATAGTTATAAAGCTTCCGTCAATTAACAATTCCGGAATGAATCATTCTTTGTTTAAAAGAAACAATTGCACAAAAGTGAGCAAGTGCTTCTCTGGACGTTGCACTGAAACCATTTAAATATGTGCAATTTGCAATGCAAATATTTAAACATATGTGATGCTTGACTAAGAAACCCAACACACCTTAGCGCGGCCATTCATAAATAGAGTTCATTCATAAATATTGGGATAATGGTACAGTATTCTTAAATTTGCCAGAAAAGTTTTTCGTTCGCACTTATCACGCGAATGTTTGGCAACGGGCATATCCATGGGGGCGTTTTGGAACGGACCGGTGCAATTTTTGGTCAATTTTGTAATTGGAAGTCGACACGCCTTTTTGCATAACTTCAAATTCATTCATACAAATTTTACGTTTTAATACTATTCGTATAGGGTTAATAAATATTCAGAAATGTGTACAATTTAATTAAGTTAATTAGTGTTGTGTTTAAAGCTACCGTATGCAGGCGCCTAGACCATTCTTTCATATCTTTAATAATAGCGTGCCTGCCGGTTGTTCGAGCCAATGCCCAGGAGTTTTGTGTTCAGTTCAAGGACAACAAAATTTATAAACCGAATCTACATACATTTTTCCAAGGTCAGTTTTTGTTTTTTGTCTAGCGCCCAACGAGTCGATTACCCTAATCAATATAAATTACGTTCCAATATTTTATTTCCAGGAACGTTTTGGCTTCACAGCGCTCCTTGCAATATTTGTAGTCATGCTTATTAGTATACTAAAATTATAATAGTCACGCTGGTACATGTATATCACCGTCTAAAAGTTGATTAATGAGTCTAGGTACAGTAAGCACTCTTACTTTCGTGAAGAATTGAAGGCGTTTAGCAAGTACCTACTTCCCTAACAATTTAGTTTCCCCGTAAAACAATGCGATCACGGATTGAAAACAACAAATCCAATATCGGAAGTGGCAGAGGTAGTAGAAAAAGGCGACGAAGACTTTTCGCAAAACTGCAAAAAAGTCGTTCCTCAAGGTTGTCGATGCGAATCGGAATATTATTAAAAATCACGTTTTATATTTCCATTACGTCCGCGCGAGACGATAAAGAATTTTACCTGATCGCGGACCGTCTAATTCGAAAAACTCGCACAATGAAACAAAAGTTAATGGAAAACACAATTTTGCTTTTTATTGTCGTGTATGAATTTGGGATTCTTGATAAGTAAACCTCCTCTTCTCGAGTGCGAGTAGGACGTCAGTCGATACTCAATTGTTCCTCCCACGATATATTTTTACTGACATCATTTCATTGTTAGGGATTGAAATGTCAAAGGGTACAATAAGGACATTATTATCTTTATGATCGGATTTTGTAAAAGATATTCGATTAGTACTCTCGTTGGGTTTTCAAAGCATGTGTAGATTATGTTATGTGTAATTATTATTTGGAAGTGGGTGATTTATTGCACCTACATTGTTATTATTGAGTGTCTAACACACTGGAAACTACACAGCTTAATAGGTCAAATATACTTGGTTCCAATCCTCTTCCGGAACCGCATTGATTGATTACGAAGTTTATACTGCCAGTGCCAGTACAGAAAAATTATTCGCCACAGTCGCCAAAAATATTACCGATTTTTCGTTAGGTACTGAATTTCTAAACGCAGATCAACCGAATGAAATTTTTCCCATTTATCAATTTCTTTCAATACTTCTTTTTCGGTTGTTTAAATCATTTCGATTTTTCAAATTGTTCACATTTTTATGATTTTTGCAATAGGTCAATTCTTCTGATTTTCTGGATTCTTATCACTCGAGTGCTTAAATTTCTCCGAATTCGTAAAATTCGTCCTTTCCATCGCATTCTTCTGACTTCTTTTTCTTCGGCTTCTTCAGATCTTCCAAATCTTCAAGTTCTTCTCAAAGTCTTTTATTGCAAGTTGTTTGAATACTTTCAATTCTAGTAATTTTTGATTGATTTAGTTCTTGTTTTCTTCTGTATAGTTTTCCGATTCTTTTTTTTCTAATTCTTCGGATTACTTAGTCTTCAGGTTTCGTTTGTTTTGAAAGTACGTGTTCAAATTCGTAAATTCTTTAAAACCCCGTTTCAGAAATTCTGTTTGGGATCTTGAGCTATTTCAAATTCGTAAAACTTTCAGTTTTTTCGAATTTTTTCTTCTAACTTTTCGCATTCGTCAGTTTCTTTAAGTTCATTCTATTTTATAATTCGTGAAAATATTTGGATGTCTTCAATTCTGCACTTTCTTTAAGTTTTTTATTTTTTATATATTTTTTGCTTCAGATCTTTTCAATCTTCACATTATTTAAACTATTCTTGTATCTCGTTTAAACGCATTTTTGCAAATTGATTTGTAAAATGGTAATTTTAATCACACTTTGGCCGCCTGGCTGGCTGACTGGCAGGAAACGAGGGCTCGTAGAAGCACACACACAAATATGCACTGAAGTCACTGAAGTTAAAAAAAATGTGCTATTGTTTGCGTTTTGTCCGTCCGTCCGTCCGGATCCACTTCTGCCGTTTTGAAGTACTTCTAGAGGAATGGTCCTAGAGTTCTGGAATTTTTTGCAGTAGGTAGCTTATACACTTATACTTTGAAAGTGTGCCAGACGGCCATCAAATTTCGCTGTCTAAAAGCCCCCCCCCCCCCACGAATTATTTCCTGAGATGCTGTTTTTGAAAGTAAAACGTGGATAACTTTTACATACGACAACCAATTGGTCTCAGATTTTGCATACACTTGCCTTTAGTGGTGCCAAGTTAAACTTTTGAAAATTGGGGGGGGGGGGGGTAAACCCATGTTTTATGGTATTCTAATGGAAGGTCTCATCGAAATAAATTGGTTTTACAAATTATAACTTTCCCGCGCGACTCTTTTTCGAGATCAGTGAGCGACGGGGCTTGAGGGGGGGGGGGGGTACAAATTAATTTTCTCATTGTATTATCAAAGTTCTCAACGAAAGGAACCGTTTTCTACCAACCACTGTCCTTCTTTCTGTTCTCTTATCAAAGTGCGGGGGGGGGGGAACTAGTTTTATCCTTCATGGTATTCTAATGAAAGGGTGAGACGCCTGCAAGAAATAAAATTAAAAAAATGCGTTTTATCTGCACAAGAGTTGAATTTATACTTGTTTCAAGTTACTTAAGTACTTTTAATTCATAAAATTTTCGGTACTTTCAATTTTTGTTTTTGGTTTTTTCATATACATACTTTGGATTGTATAGTAGTTTTCAGTTTCTTCCAAATTTATGGATTACTTATTAAGAATCTTTAAATATTTTCACCTTCAAGTATTTCAAATCCGAGTTCTCAAGATTCTCTAAATTTTTCCATTCCGTCAGATTTTTATTGTTCATCGAATTCCCCTATTTTCTAATCGCTCGGATTCTTTAGACGTCTTTAATTCTTCCCTTTTTCGAAATCACATTTTTTTAAAATTCTTCTAATTCTTAAATTATGCAATCAAAATTTCGAAGTTCTATTTCGTAGGTTCTTCAGTCCC
Source organism: Photinus pyralis (assembly GCF_008802855.1). Classification (NCBI taxonomy): domain Eukaryota; kingdom Metazoa; phylum Arthropoda; class Insecta; order Coleoptera; family Lampyridae; genus Photinus; species Photinus pyralis. The sequence continues at coordinate 14,925,479 of NW_022170511.1, read as the reverse complement.
AACTGTACAGATTCTTCAAGTTTTTTTTTGATTGTTCTGTTTCTTCAAATGTTTCAAGATACTGTAGTGAACATTCTAGAAATCTCGAAAGATGTCGAGGCGCCGTGAAAGATTAGTGATCGGCGATAAAGTGCGAAGGCGGATGTGACGTAATCTTTCTTTGGCTTTTGTTCTAGAACATCCGAACAGACTCGACAACACTCGGGTTTACTATATAAACAAATCGAATTGCGTTTCAGTTCAGTTCCAACGTGGACGCGCTTGTTATGTTATAAATTGTAAGTGAAATTGGCAATTGACAGTTTTTTTCAAATCACATTTTAAATTCTTGAGATTTTTTTATTACGATTCGTCGAATTCTCTCAATTTTGCTGTTGGCATACTTTGGATTTTTAGGTTTCTAATTCTCCGATTCTTCAGGTTCTTTCAACTTTTTAGTTTTAGTTTTTATCATCCACTATAAAATTCTCAGTATAAATTCCTTATACTTTTGAGATCTAAATTGTTCCTTCGGATTTTTTTTCATTCTTCAATTTCTGTACGATCTTCATTTGAATGATTCGTTTTTTTTTTAATTCTACAAATTCCTTATTTCAATACTTCCGATTTTCAGTTTTTTTTACTTGGATGATTTTTCCATTTTATAGTATTATTTCAGTTCTTCATCTACTATACAAGTTTCAAATTCTTGAAATTATTTAATATTTTCAGTTCTTTCAAATCCTAGAAAATTGTAAGATCCGTATTTTTATATTATGTTATCAAAAATCTCTAAACCGTATTTTTAATCTATTTCAGTACTTCTGATTGGGTTCTTCTGATTTGTTCTGTTTTTTTGTATCATTTTGATTCTTTCCAAATTGTTTTTCAATTTCTTCAGATCCGTAGGGTTAGTTAGATTCTTTTGGTTTCTTTGAACCTTTTCGATTTTTCAAAAGTGTGCGTTTTATTGTTTCGTTTCTGCGAATGCTTCCGCATTTGTTATTTTTTTCGGTTTTTCTAATTCTTTGCTTTAAGTAATTCAAATCTTACAGATTTATCAGATCTTCAAATCGCTGATTGTTCAATTTTTTAGATTGGTCTCATTCTTTCCAGTTTGCTCTTTGGATTCTTTGTATGTGTTAGATTTTTTGGAGTTGTCTGTTTCTTTGATTCTTCAATTCAGTTCGTACATTCGTCTTCCATTTCATTAGATTCTTTCGATTCTGTGATTTTCTTGATTTTTTCATTTATGCACAGCATGAATTAATAAAATTCTTCGATTTCTTTAGACTCTTGATATTTGGGTTCGTGAGACATGAATTCTAAACATTTTTCGCGCTTTTCTAATCTTTCAGTTTCTTTAAATTTTGCAGGTGCTCAAATTTCCGCTCTTTGTAGATGTTGCAGATTCATATTTCTTCTTTGAAAATATTTCTATTTCCATGGGTTCTTTCAATTTATCTGATTTTTTTTTAAATCTCTTAGTAGGTCCCAAATATAAAAAATTGCATAATGCAGGTTGGTATCATACCTATGTGACTCGTAAGAATAGTAATTGTCGCAAAGTGGAGGGTAGGTGATATTTAAAATTTTAAACTATTCTAATACACGCCTCTCCACTGGGAAATAATATATACAGGACATCATTATAAATCTAAGAAGAAAATCAAGAAAGTACTCTTGCAGGTTCCCGTTACACTTTCTTGTTTCAGTTGAACTTCTTTGATACACGGGTAGAAATTATTTGTTTCGATTTAAATTTGGATTAGGAAATGATTTACTTGAACCACCTTCGGCGCCTAAACCTTTTCGATCATTTCCTAAATCTTTAATGCATCTAAATGAGGATCTAAGTAAATAATTGCTGTGCTAATAGCAAAACGCAATGACAGATAACAGATACCTATCAATTCAGTTACGCCAACTACAACAATTGAAAGGAAGTGATTGCTTTTGTTCCGGGTTTCGAAAAGTTGCATTCCAATTTGGCGGTAATTTTTGGGGAGGAGCTTAACAGTTTCCTGTTATCCATTAGCAAAATTAGTACGTGTAATTCGAACACTTTCATCTTTTCATCTTCGCTCTTTTCAGATAGGGTGTGTGTCCATGAAAGCTGCAAAAGTTAATAATGATTATTAAGCCGTACACGAGACACACGTGTGTGATAAATTAGCGAAAAACGCTCGCAAAATACCCAATTTACTTGCGGTTCGAACCCACGTCGAGTGCATCAAAGAGTTAAGAGGAGGACGCGATCGGTTGCACATGCAATGTTGTTCGCGCCGGATTATTGGTTTAAATCCTCTGTAATTCCGGAGAATTCTCGCTTCCAATACCGCACGATTATATTGTATCAATTACTTGACGTCCCGATAAAATTAGCCGGCCGACCTTTGGGTTTTTTCGTTGGGAGGGAAATTGGAACAATTAGTTTGTAGTCACGTATTATTTATGAACTGGCTGCTTTATTAATTTTAATTTTCTTTGTTTTAGGTAAGTGCGAGTCAGAGGATAAAGCGCCGATTATAAGTGAGTAAACACGCGTCCCGATTTTGACGTCTATTTATCATACTTTTTTGCTTTCCTTTCCTGGGTTACCGGTTTAGGTGTCAGGAATTGTATAATTTTTCGACAATCTCTACAACTTATTCGCATGTTACTCATTTCACGCATCTATTTATGTTGCATTACCGCCAGTTTCCGGCCAATGAAAGTTTACATCCGGTAGTATTTCCGCAACATCTACCCTTTGCGAATAGCGACAATGTAAGCGCCGTAAAAACGAGACACAGCTCATAAAGCAGATGTATCTTCGTATAATGTTTTTGAGAACGTGGATCTTAACATATTAATTCCGTTATAATTGAACGGCGGCGCGGGTACTAAATCATTTTCGTTATTGGCAATTTCGCAAACTTCGTACACTTTCGAGTTGCAAGTTTTTGTTATATTTCCAATATCATAATTACCGACGTTCGCCGCGACAGGAACGTTTTGCGGGCGATAAATTATCCTGTCACTGTTTTAATTTGCTGTGCCAACTTTATTATCTATTACTTCCTTAACGAACAGACGCACGAGATTACATTTCTCCTCTACAGATACTACAGGATGATTATTTCCCATTACAGTTTAGGAAATATGAATGCTCGCAGAAAAATCATTGCAAAATGTTTAATCCCTTGATAAATTGAACATCAATAAATGACAATGTGCAATATTATTTTGTTTGCTCGTCCGTGTGAGGAATGAGATCTCAGCACTGGAAAGTTGTAGAAAGCTCGTTAGGGCAGTAATCGTTGTACCAGACTATACCCCAGCCAGGATGATTTGTCAATTTGCGCTACCTCAATGCACAATTTGATTTAAAAACAAAGACCTACTCCATTTTGTTGATCGGTTCAGAAAATGTGCAAGATACAGTTACAGGAGTACAATAAATATTACGTAGAGATGCAGGTAGTTACCTACTCATTGACTTTGCAACTATATTCAACCATTCGAGATGCATCCGGGCCAATTTCGCGAATTAACCAAATACGTAACCGGAAGTCGACAATCTTCAGAAAGCAGGTACGTAGGGTATAATACATAAAATATTGTTGCGAATCTTCTAGAACGTTATCGAGACGCCATAAAAATTAATTAAGGATTAATCACTGGCGATAAGGAGTAAAAGCGAATGTGCGTCATTATTTCTATGAAAAATGATAAGCCAGCGGCGTGAAAAGAGAGGCCAATACTAGCGGCCAAAATTTCCGAACATACCCGAAGCGAAAATAGACCTTGCCACAGATTTTTTTGCTCTTATTCATTTTCCTCTAAATACTGAAACAATGCTATTTACAATTAAATAAAAAACCCTCTCATCAAGCAGAATTACGAGTCAATAAGGGTTGAACAAGCCACCATCTTATCATATCTCGAAAACGGCACATACTATCACGATCAAATTTTCGGGGATGGTTAATGATAGATCGAGAATAAATAATCAACAAAAATACCCAGGTGCACTGCCGTTCAAGGGGTTGAAATGGTCACCCCCTTGTCGTATCTCGAAAACGGCACTCTTTTCACGCCGGTTGATAAGGCGACGTTCGAGGGCGTTCTGTAATTTTTGTTAGTTATATAAGAATTGCGGGGTAGTTCGCGCACAATCGGTGAGCTTTTAAAATTAAATAAATATTAGCGGAATAAGTTTAAATTAAAAGAAAAAAATAAATAAATATTCAAATTATAATAATTAAATCCTTGGAGCGGACGAACGTAAGGGCAGTCGGCGGAACGAACAAACGGGTGGACGGACGAACTTGAGCGCCACCAAGCGAAGCGCCTCTGATCGAGGTCGGCGGTAGCAGCGATCTTGCGGGTCGATCGCGGGAGTCTCGGGGGTAACCGGAGAAACGGCAGGTCCAGGAATTGGACGGATTCAGAAGATGGCGGCGGTCGCTTCGAAAAAACTAAAACAAAATTACGGTCAAATCCCTAGCGAGAATGAAAACAGAATACAAATCGGTGGATCAATATCCCCCCCTTAAAATTAGTGAAACGGAAAGTAACAAAAACCTTACCTTAAACTTAACGGACCGGTAGCAAAAGTTAAATTTCGTTAACAGCCAGTTCCAATAAATATGGTGCGGTAACTTAATTTCAAAGCAAAATGAATCGATACAGATGCAAAGAAATTTCCGAGTCTTTTTATTAATGTCAATCTTGCATTGATGTCAGGAGTCATTACAGACATTACCACTGTGACAGCTGCCACCGAAAAAGTCACAGTTGCGACCGGTAAAGTGACAGGTGCGACCGGTAAAGTGACAGGCGGCTGGAAAAGTAGTCTACCTCTGTCCTGGAAACTAAATTTCCCTTAGACCCTTACACAAGGAAGGTATGAAAATGAAGGTTGCATTCCGATTTTGGGTAATAGTTATTTACATAAAAGTCAGGAAAATGACACATTACTGGCGAGGAAATATTGAAGTACAACCGAGTACTTTAATTTCCGAGTCAAGTAATGTCATTTTACTGACGAGTTTTGTATTAAATTTTACCCGAAATCGTATTTTAACATAAAATATAGAACTTTTGATTAATGCCAATCTGTCAATGATGACAGGAGTCATTATAGACATTTAGCAATGTGACAGGTGCGGCAGGTAAAGTGACAAGTGCGTCCGGTAAAGTGACAGGTGCGGCCGGTAAAGTGACAGGCGGCAGGAAAAGTAGACTGGTCTGCCTCCGACATGGAGACTAACACTTTCCTGACTTAAAGTAGGCATGAAAATGAAGGTTTCATGACGATTTTAGATAAAAGTAATTTTTACGGCAAAACTCAACATTTCGGTATTTACAAAACGTAGCTGCGAAAATACAAAAGGCAAAAGATCTAAATACGACACGGTTTCACAACAATTGAAATACGGTACGGTTGCAGAAATGGTTTATAGGCAGTTACAAAACGTAGCTTGCAAAGATGCAAAAGATCCAAATTCATAGTGCGTTTTCTATTTATCTAAACGTCCTGTTAAGTTGGTAATCTTTACTTAGCACACCCGCTAACAGATTTGCGCAGTTAGTATGCGCTGTACAAGTTGTCGTTGTCGATATAAAATAAATGTATGTGTCGTAGTGTTCTGATCTTTTCCTCTTTACTTTCTCCCGCCGCTGTGCAAATATCAACACGTTCATTTCTAGCAGGGAGCAACTGGAATTCCCATCTCGTACGCTGACCCCTTGGATACGTTCAAATACTGTTTTTCATTAATTACTCCTTTCCCTGACATCGGAAAAATATGAGACCAATGTCAAACTTGACATTTTTTAAGAGCGCTTCTAACGGATATACGCTCGACTTAATTGGCGATTATATGTAACCCACGATTAATTATACTTATCGAAATAGTCGGAATGAGAACTCCAAATTCCACAGTGCAGCAATGCCCTTTTATTCCTTGGAACGAGGTCAAGCGGTGCAATCGATTATGCCGATATTTGTCGGTTTCAATCCTGGATTTTCGTAGAAAACTAAAATCGATTAATAACGGGCGAAAACTTGATAAAATTGATACGCTCTCTTTCTCCCAAGCAAGAGAGCTTTCAGTGGCTGTAAAATATTCCTACGGGAACCGTTTCAAACTGGATAAATTCACTACGAAACTTTCTTGCGTTATGGAAGGTAGGACGATCTAGCAAAATGAAAACACACGACGCTCACTCTTCGATTCCTAAAGCAAATAAGTAAATTCAGAAACTACTTAGTAACGAAACGAGCAACTAACGTTTCTAGATACCGGCTATTCAGCAAAGCTGGTCGACTTCACAAATATATGGTGTGGTCATAACTACAAAAAAATATATTGATTACAATTCGGCTGTATCGAAAGTCTTACGTTAATCTCAGGGAGTAAGGACGAAATTAAGATATTACTTTGAACTAACGGGTCGCAACCTTTCCGAGCTCAGAAGGGTGCTTTCTCCCAATAATCAGATAAAATACATGAAAGTGGCGCGAGAATAAATCTAACGTTTATCGCGTCGGGTAACTGGAATACTGAAAAATGGTAACTAACATTTAATGGAAAACAATTCAATTTACGAAAAATTTTGACTCTGCAATTCAAAAAAACTAATGTAAATGTAAAGTTTCCACTATTGTTCGCATTTATGGTGATCGATCATTATAGTTTGTCTCGTCAATAAATAAAAATCTCTACGACTCGTGGTCGAAATAACTGCCCTGGTCGCTTTCCGTTAAATGCTTGACACAATATTACCTAAACCACGATCTTCCAGTTTATCACGTTCTCCAATTATGATCACAAGTAGAAACTTCAACACTATTTGCCAGATGTGTGACATACACGCTGATAGCCTCAAATTTATTCTGGAATTAATGTAACACTATGTCCTTGACTAGCCATGTTGCCGTTGATCTCAACTTCGTCGCGTTACTCATGGTAGTCTTCTCGGATGTTATTTAAAATCGTACCGATAATTCCTAGAGTATAAATTTTATTTTGGGCACTTTGAGCTGGTCACTAACTCACCACTAGCATAAATGTTCACTAATTGGCCACTCCCCACGTCTGATACCAATGTAACGTAAATTTAATATGTTATTAATTAAAAAAACGGTCCGTTAATGAAATACTTTATAACAGTTTATTAAATTAATATTTATCATGTACTTGCAGTCATATTTAAAATACTGTATATCATTTACAAATTTATCACTTCGATATCGATGTTAAGACTAAGACTAAACAGAATTCAATTTGCTAATACAGCAAACAAAACATTTATTTCATAAAAAGAATTAATCATATCCGCTTTTGTTCCTGGCGCCTCGATAACGTTCTGGAAGGTTCGCAACAATATTATAATATTCACAATAACAAGAAAAAGAGATTGCATAATGAAAGCGATGGGGTATTTGTTTTTTTTACTGGATTTGGTTGTCCAAATTCTCTATTCGGTTCAATTCGATTATAAAATTTAGTTCTATTAGAATAGTGTTTATTGTTTTGATCAAACTCGGCAGTGGTCACATAATGATTTATTACTTGTAAAGTAAGTAGGTTCTAAAAACTACTCAAGTTTATGTATAAAGTTTCTGGCAAGTTACCGCAGACTTGTCTCCAACTAGCTCTTCTCGGTATTTCAAATCTGTTAAACCACCTCATGCAGTTAGCCAAGTTCTTTGCATTGTTAATTTCAAATATCATTCAATCAATCGATCCTACAGTCAGGCAGAAGAACATTTGGCACGAGATATTTTGGTGCAATTAGCGTACAGTACTTAAAAATAGTTACAGTAGTAAACACGAGATGTCGTCGATGAAACGGCATTTTAAAATTCAGCAAAAAAAAATCGAACCCATTAATATTCCGAGTGCCACTCGTTCGAAACAAATAAAATTCACAGGAGAATTTTTCATTTTAACTTATGGGTTCAAAGTTAGACATAAAACTTGAAATTTTCCGTGTCAGAATTTAATATCATGACAATATAACTATCAAGGGATAGGTCAGTGTGTGTTTGAATGTAAAAATGTGGAAAGATGAATGGCATTGTAAATTACGAGTTGGTAGACGTTTGTGTATTAAACACTTATTAAATTTTTCTCGGCAATAATTTCATACGAGTTCATTAAAATTGTATGTACATTTGACGTGCGAGAAAATGCAAATTGTACCTCATGCAATGTCAGAAGTCGGTATTTCTATATTTAAATATCTGGATGAAAAGTTTGTTGTTACACGCGCATTTTAATTAAATGTAATGTGTTAATTACATTAACCACTAATTCTCAACAACATATGTTTCGGCACGCAATAGCCTATAAAATATTTAAAGGCCGAAGTGTTGACATTAAACATGAAATTTCTTTCAGCACCGAACTCCAGCCGCTGTTCGAAACGTGCAAAAACTGCAAAAAGCGCGCTACAATATTTCAGAAAACAAACTTGAAGAAGGGAAGGTAGACTAATTTATTTTAATTAACTTTCTTGTCTCAGACATCGGTTATATTTAACGTTTCTTTGTCATGCAGTGTATTTAATCAATGGCCAGACAGACGCTTCCATTATAAGCGTAATTACCTACATGTTCTTAGAGCGAGAATTCTGAAAAATTCAATCAGTACCTCCTCCAATATCTCCCAGGGGCATATGCTCGGGAATTGCAAGCCAATTACAAACAAAATAAGATTTGTGATTCTATTTACAATCAATTTTAGCACATTCGAAACGTGCGATACGCCATTGCAGCGGAAACGTTAAAATTACAACCCCTTGTATGGTATCGGCATATCCACCGCTCGTAGCGGATAATTGCAAATTGCACGAAAAATATCACTTCCAATAATTGCAACTATGTAATTAAAAAAAAGAGAAAGACTAGTTTTGCTGGTTTTGCAATATTAAGTGACGTATCCCAAGGCAGTGTGCGGAGGGCCTTTGTTGTTCATTCTTTAACAAGTGGCAAATTTATGGATTCTGCGAACGAATCTCACCAATTTTGGTGACTAGTATTCTAAACAGCAACTACTTTGTAGAGGAAGATACCGTTATAGAAAAATAATTACTTTCCTAAAAAAGACAAGTAAATGTAAACATAGTAATTAATAAATATTATACTAACTACAAAAAAAGCGGCGCGATAAATCTAAGTCGTGCATGTAATTAATATAAATGGACATTTTATTAATGGTAGGTCTGTAGTTTGTATCAATTAAAAAACGATAGAATTAATTCTAATGAACTTTAATTGATATTATTTGAAAAGCTTATGGGGGCTTTGAAAGTGAAAATAAACAAATTAGTGAGTTGACGTAAAAATCGGTAGTAAATTAAGAGCTTTTTAAATCCCATTGTAATAATTAAGTTATAAATGGGAAAGGGTGGATAAACAGCACCCGGTTCACAGTACCCCCAGGTTACTGGTACTGGTACATTTTCAATATATCGTGCTATGTGATGTTTCACGATGTATAGGTTTGAAATTGTTACCTCCACGTTACTTACGCCAATGAAGTTGATTTTTCTTACTGACTCGTTAACTTGTGGTTCCTTCTTGTTTGACTGTATCAAGACCTGTTATACATTCTGTGGGAAATAAATAATGTGGTATTGGTATATGAAAAACTTATTTGGGTAGATTTATGACAAGAAAGTGGTGCTCAGATAAACCGCTAAATGTGAATGTCCCATCAAGATCAAAATCGATACGTTACCTGCATTATATCTTTAAATCAATAAATACTGTGAAATGCAGATACATCGTCGGCTTTATTTATGATGCAAATGGTATAGGTTACAATTTAAACAATATAAACAATTCCATGTGTGATTCGAATCGTAACTGAAAATTTTTTTTTCAATTTAATACACAATTTGAACCAATTTTCTAATGATAAATGAGTAGGTTTAGGGCTACTTTGGCGTGGGAAAATTTTGGGAACCGTGGGAATATATTTCGGCTGTTGTCCCGAGTCAAATTTTGGCAATCGACTCGGGGTGCAAGGTGAAATTTTGGTAGTTGACCCGGGGTGCAAGGTCAAATTTTGGCAGTTGGTCCAGGGTACGGGATCATATTTCAGCAGTGGCCCAAGAGGCACGGTACTTCGGTAGTTGGTCCGGGGGTAACCGTCATCTTGAATGCTGGATCCATCATCTTGGATGCTGGACACGACACTTGACGTCATCGATGATTGCTGAATTTTTTTATTGGTGCATTTAAGCGACGGGGACTTTAATAATTTTATAGTTAGAGATTGAAATCAAGACGTTATACTTTGAACTTTAATCATTTTGCAACTGTGGAAAATTGTATTTACTTGTAAGAAGTCCAAAGGTTGGTGTAAAGTCTAAAGGTTGCCGATCGGTAAAGTCCACTCCTTATCGCTAAAAGTCCGTCTCCCGCTGTTCAAAGGCCTAAGGGTGCCACCGGTCAAAGTCCATTCCTCGGCGTTCTAAGTCTAAAGATTGGTTGCCTTTTTTGAAGTACATATTGCGTATTTTTAAGCGGCAAACATTTATTGGTCATTATTACAAATTACACACTAGGTGATTTACAGTTAATCGAAATCGCGAATAACCTATTCCTATCACTATTTACTTTCACGACGGTTGGTAACATTGAAATGATTTGACGGTTGTTGTCATTAGTTCTCTTATTTACTTTTATAATATTTTTGTTTATATTTTTCTTGTTTTTTTAGCATTGGAAATGCTTATGTTTTGTATGGGTATGAAGTAGAAAAGCAGAAAAGAAGACAGTGGTGTCGCGTAAAGTGTTGATTGTATTGTCGATTACGCTACTTACTTAATAGTGCGCAATTGTTTTGTTAATTCCAATTTAAAATTCTCGCATGATAGTATTACAAGCATGTTACGGCGCTTATTATTCAGAAGGTTTACGACACGAGCGAGCAAGTGGAGTGGTGATCTCGAGTGAATAAGAATTATTTGTTTTTTACATATCGCGTTATACGGTTGGCATTTCCAATATCTCCGATGGCTGCATGCATTGCGAAATTGAATTTTTTCGCTATTTTAATAGTTATTTTGCTATTCGGGTCGGAGACGAAATCAACAAGATATGTAAATCGGTGCGGCCATTGTTGAGTTATAAGTGGTGTGACATACATGACTTTGTTATATTGTTATACATTAATAAAACGTCAAAACTCTTAAATGACTTTAGCCATAATCATAATATTACGCATTTCCATGGAAACGAATTATAAAGATGTTTGGATCAAGACATTTGAACATCTTCTTAAGTATAACAAACGTTGAAAAAGTTGTAATTTAGTTTTAATTGTAATATCTGAAAAAACTAAAGCTTCGTAACCATGGAAACATTTAAACAAAAAAATATTAGTACATACGTAGCTTATATGTACATTCGAATTTTAAAAACAAAAGTGCATCCTTTCATTGAAAATGTCAGTCACTCCCACCACTAAAAATTGAAAAAAGAAAAAAATGTAAAAACATGTTAAAATTTATTGCCTTGTAACACTTTAAAAAACTTCCCCTTCAGAAAATGATTTTTCAACAAAAAATAACCCGGTAGTAGAACAGAATACGACGATCTTTTTAAAGTAAAAAACTAGGAATATAGTACAATCAAGTAGTGATGCAACGGAAGTGTTATAACGGAAGCAGAAGCGGAAACAGAAGACAAAATATGTTTTTTTGCGGAAGCAGAAGTATAAATACCATTATAAATTTAATAAAAATTAGAATGTCATAAACATTTAGTATGCGATAAAACGCATTAATTGTTGCGACGAACTAATGAGCTGAATGTACACATAGACAAACAAGTCGCGACACTTTTGACGTCCGACTCGGCTAGCACACCCCGCCCATGGCCACGTCACGCGATTGTTTGGCCAATCAGAGCGCACAGCGCATCTTTCCATATTTGAAAAATGTTGGTATACATCCTTTATAAAATAACGGCAACGGAGAGGGAAGCGGAAGCGAATGAAAAATAAGCTGTTGATTCATTGCAATCTTTGAACAATTTGAACTGTTTTAATTAAAAAAGTGGCTGTTTCTTAAAAATACTTTTTAAGTGGGAATATTTTTCATTTAGACGGAAAAAAAACTACCAAACATTGTAACAAAAACATCCTAATGTGATTGGATATGCAAATATAATGCGTTCATTGCACGACAAAAGGACTCATTCGTAGAAAGAGAGAGGTGCTGACCATGATCAAAATATTCTGATATAAATTGCGGACATTTTAATGGCGATAATTATAGTATTAATGTTAAAACACGGAATTTTTCCCAACAAAAACACTGCGCGCCAAATAAAGTATATATGGATTCGATTGAGTTTGGTCTTTTTAGCAGCAAAATTGGTACCTAGTAACCCTCAAAGGGAATTTACACAATAATGTCACGAAAACATGCCAAACCACAAGAATGCATACGGTAGACTGAAAAATGTGGCCACTAGGAATGATTTCTTCTTCTGGTATTATTATAGTACCGTAAAAAATTTATAGCTCTAACATATGTGCGCAATTAAAAGATAATGAAAACATTTAATGTAATTATTATGTGTACATAGGTACATTAGATTAGTGTAATTAAAAAAAAGGTTTGATAATGCTAGGATGACGCTGCAAATTTGTAGGGGCGCGTTTCGGTTCTGAAATTGGCCTTTCGTGAACCAAGTTAAGGACAAAGGAGAAGCTTCCCCGCGTCAAGGTAAGAAAGAAACATCAAATAATCAAAATAATTTGAGGTAGACGTGCGATTCTCAAGAAATATTACGGTCAGTAGGTATAGAAAGAGGGTATCGATTAAATGCCGGCGTAATGCGCAAAACCGTGGTCGTTCGACGCCTCCCATTTGAAACTAGATGCATCTGTACTGAATTGAAATTAGGTAAATTCGCCTAAAAGGCACTAGGTTTATTTATGGATGATGCTAAAGTATTCTGTGTATGTAGAGCGAGCGTTCGCATTGTCCGGCAATGACCGGACTTTGTAACATTCTTCGCATTACTTGCCGGTTCTTCACCCTTTCTTGAGACCATCAAGATCGTCTCGCAAATACGACGTCTGTATGCCTATTATAATTATTAAATCCACTAGCCACCTTTCATTAATGAAAGTCCGGGTCGAAATCAACCGCTGAATGCTAACTGTACTCGTTCAATACTCGAATGTAATGGAAAAGATAATAAAAAAATACTAACGGAAGGAATTAATGACAATAATGAAATTCGAAATCGTTAATTTTATTGGAATAACGTGAAAGTGTAGAAAGAAGGCATATGGTATTTGTCCAAACGAATAAAACAAAGTGGCTCTGTTGGAAATTGATGGATTATCGGATTATCGATGAAACTGTAATTATTGAAGGCATTCATATTTGAGTTGCAATAATAAATTATTTTGGAAAAGTTTATTTGCTTTCGGCGTGCTTCCAAATACATAATTCTAAACTTTTTTGTTGTATGTTTACAGATTGAGTATAAATGTACTAGCTCAATAGTTTGAACTTTGGCCAAACTCGTATTTTGAATGGAACAAGACAATAATTATTGCACCTTTTATACAGATCGGAGGTTAAAAAACGGAATTCTATTTCAAGCCAACTTAAAATATTTTTAAATTCCAATTCCGCATTCGCTCGAAAACGAATCACTTGGCGTACGAATTTGTAACTCGCGACTGTTTTCAAAGATTTCAGGACTCTCCAATTAGCAGATCTTTGGGTTTACGGTTTGGCAAAAAAGCACTCTTTCAAGTGGCACGTACAATTTCCCTCGAACAGTAATTACGCTTTATATCTAAGTAGAATGGGTTGCTAATTAACTAATTCCATTTAAAGTACTATTAAACTAATACTTGGCCGTTTCGTTTCGGGGCAGAAGTGGAAAATTATATTTACACGCAATGCGATGATTCCATTATTTTAAAATAATAATTATTATTTTTGAGTTACTCGAAACAGTTTTAATCATTTAAGATATATTGTTCATAAATTTTAACACTGAACATACAAAATGGTCAATCAAGTCAAATACCCCTTAAGATATGCAACCAATCTTACTTACTTTCATCTTTTTCAAATGTTTGTCAATAAACTTCAATATCTGAATGACTAATTAAATTAAGATTATTAATTCAATTATTTATAAAATATATACAAAAGAATAATAATAATAATAAAGAATATACAGAAGAAGAAAGTAAAAGAACACCTAAGTACTAGTGCTACAAAGTCGAACACATAAAAGCAAACATTTCCATCTCTTTATCGCATTTGTTTTTTTTCCATGATGATTATGTTATAGTAAGTTTAAGTTTAAAGCTGTATTTGTACATTTTTAGTATGCCACCAACGCGGTTAAGTGTAAGAGCAGCTAAGAAGAATTTACTTCGAAGCTGAACTTCGCCTCAAATTTTCTATTAATTTAATGTATTTTTTTTAGTGAGACAATAAAGTTAAGGTTAAAGAAGCGCAGAAACGACGGAGCTATAATCGTTGGGTGAATCTCATGCAAATGGAATAGTTACAATTTGATTTTATCGAAAACCAGTATGTAATCAAACGTTAATCAAGACGATATCAAAATTTACCTTTAAATTCTAATCGTAGCAGCCATCTGAATTCAGAAGGGCGCGTTCTGCAAATCTGTAACAGACCACAACACAAACAAACAAAAGGGTTAGTGAATCGCGCTGCACATAAAAAATTGCGAAATAGCAATGCTGACGTCTGACACTAAGTAGGTAAATCGGATATTGACACTGTAATTAATACTCATAAAGTTACGGTACACATATAACTACGTGTCTATTCAATAGCAATGCAATTTAATCAATTCAAAATGTAAACAAGATAATATGAGCAGATTCTTCGGAGAACAACCAATGTAGCTTAAAAAAATTGTAGATAACGGATTCGGACTAAGCTTCAATAACTGCAAAAACTTGTTAACAAAGCAACGGTACTAATATCGGTGTAACACATATTTCATTATTATTACCACGTTACATGTCCAGTAAATGTTTGTGGCATACAAAAACGTATACATAAGTAACATATGACAACGTCGGTGATATTTGTGCGCTTAAATATTCATTGATATGAAGGATACAATGTAATGAACTAACAGAAATAAATCTTCGTAGTATCAGAAAGTAACATAAACAAAATCGGGTCTCGATATCGGAAAAATAAAGTATTCGGTAACGACAAAACCAAAGTACGTGGCTTCAGGTATAACGGAGCGATATGTAACAGTAATGTTCTCCAAGGTTTCCTAAATATACTTACGGTTACAATTCAGGAACAACATCGAGGTGTTGTCAACAAACTAAAATCAGCTGTTTGGTAGAATTGAAGTAGAATTTTCGCAACCGGTAATGTAGAAACCTACACGCGTCGTTCATCGCTCTTGGGAAAATGGTGGGTCCAAATAAAAATGCAGTCATCCACGTACGACGTAGATAATGCCCAGGTAAATAACGTAAAAGATAATCTAAAAAAAATAACGATGAGAAAAAATAAGAAAGGGCGAGGAAGTTAAAGCCCTAAAAATAACACGTAATGAGAAAAGAATGCTGCCTAATAATGTAACATACCTCGTATTGGTTAAATGCAAAATACTAATCCGTAAAAACGTTTCGATGGAACCACCAAGACATCAAACAAACCATTCCGAAGATAAATATGGTGTAGCCAAAACAATAAATCTCTGTTATCAGGCAATAAGAGTAATGGCGTACCAAGAGACACTTGTAAGTAATCAATTCGAAGGCAGAAACTTTACTAAAGGGAAGCTGCGCGCAAGCAGAGAGAAGTAGAAAGTACAGAAGAGTACAAAGCGTGCACTCTAACAACAAGACAAAGAAGTAAGTAAAAGAAACCTCTAAAGACTAAATAGCCTCTAACAGGGAAAGAACGAACTGGGTAAACGAACTCTACTACAACAAGAAGTGTCCTAGATTCAGGGCCAATGAGTTCAACTTTCGATGTTCCTATTTCAACTAATTTCCTCTTTTCCAATTTCTTTCTCGCATGGAAATTATCTAAAAAAAACTTTGATTGATCGCGCGCGCCCCCTCGCAAAATTCACGCAAGTCCTAAATTTCTCGCTATATGACCATGAACGCGGAATATTCTCCCCGATTGTAACTGAATTCTCCTTCTCTTGCACTTCGACGCGAGAATTATCGCTTCGACTCAATTTTCCGGCGGCTTGAAACCAAATTTTTCCATCAACCCCGCTCAGATTTACGGGCGATTGAGTTAAACTTTTTTTTAAAGGTGCGACACAAACGCCATGGTGGTCTCGGTGCCTAATTTATGACCACAAAATAATACCACTTCGCTGTAATTTGCAGGTGGCCGACTGAATTTGTTTCAGACAGCGCAACGCAATTCTCTCACTGTCCAAGGCGTATTCCCCCACGGCTACTTCTGAAAAGGTTTGTTTCCACCACCTTCATTTTTTTTAACTACGCCTACCAATAGAATCCACGTCTTTCAACCAATTACATCTCCAGAAATCCAAAATTTCCTGCTTTTTCGTAGAATCGGGAGAAAAACAAAACGCTGCGTGCATCCTGATAACGGACAGATCTTATCAGGGGATTGTCATGGAATTCTAGTCAATTTCGTCTAATGGTCGCGACACTCTGGCGCTTCCAACTTTCACACGCACTGGTCAGGGCCGCAATGCATGACATTCGCCCAAAAAAATCGAACAAAAAAAAGGAAATCTCGCCCAATATTAAGACCACCCACTATCTTGTAAAATTTAAAAAAAATGGACAACCCCAAAGAAATTCTTTTCCTTAAAACCGCTCAATTATCAAAATTAAATTAGATTCTCCCCAGATTCATGGGTCCTTTTTACTATGGCGGACCGTGCTTAATTTCAAGAAAGAAAAAATGGCATACAGAGTTTTGGAAAGAGCCCGACGCTGCAAACACTTCCCTAAATGCCTAGACAAGTAGTTTTGGACTTTAAACGGGGGCAGCAACCACCCGAATGTTACCTGATTACCGAGAAGCGGTACGGTTTGAAGGCGTTGAGGTGTACTTCAAAAGAGACTTCCTGAAGTTCCCACGGGAAAAATTGGGATTTCCCAGGGGCGGTACGAAGTGTAATATTATTGTATTACAATATAGGCAACCTTCATTGCATCAGCTGTTCAGAATCGGGCGGACCGGTTGCGTCTTCGTTGGGATTGTTGCGGCAGTCTTAAAATAAAACCATCCACTTGCCTTTTATTTTCCTGGTGGTTTAAAGCTACGGTAATGGCGGTTGTAATCTCGGGTGATGAGTTACGGTGAAATACACATTCATGCTTTTATAGGGGACAAGGAAGAGCACAAACAAGAGGGGATATAAAAACGGATTTTCAATTTCAACGGAATGGAACGGCAGCAGGTGACATCTAACGGAGGAATTTTACAACACGCGTTACAAGGGCTTACAAATAAAATGACAGGTCAATGGTAAAATCAAAATTTTATTACAAAAGTTTCTTTATAATGAATGCTGAGTAATCTGCCGTTCTTTAAAATAAGTGTACGGGTCAGGTAAAAAAGTTATCGGACGTAACCTCTTTATGGAACACCCCGTGTATTTTAATATAAGAAGATAGCATATTCATTTTTCTTTCCAAAAATATAGCACTAAAAAAATTCATATTGATTCAAAATGATTAAAAAAAAAATTTAAAAATTGAAGAAATTCAAAATCATTTGAACTTTTTTTAAGCTTTTTTTAAATCTTTTTGAATATTTTTGGAATATAATTTCTTGTGCGTTAGGTATATTTCTGAAAAGAGAATTTAATATGATATCTTTATATTAAAATCCATAGGGTGTTAATATCGAAATGAAAAAAAATCTTGGTATATTCAAAGAACTTGGATGAATATTTAAATTGTCCGTTTTTCAGCATCTAATTAACGCTAATGATTTAATGACTTAATCTGTATTAAAATCCGTTTATTTTTAAACATAGGTACTTAGTCTAGTTTTATAATGTTGCAGCAACAATTTGAGCGAGTCTTAAAAGTTGTTTATGGTGTCTAGCCTTTTTGATTACACACAATTTAGTAGAATTAACTATGTAAACAGTCAACATTGGCCTCCTTATTTTTTTCCTCTCCTTAATCACCGTAAATAGTAAATAAATGCGCGTTTGATGAGATCACGTTATCATTGTAATTGATTTGCGCAAAATTGCTTTCACCTTCGGTACTTTATTACTGCATAAATCCTTACTTTAACTATTTTTAGTCGGAAAAGATAACTAGTTTAAATTTCATGGAAATGGACAGGCCTTGACGGTACGCGATGTCTATTTCTAGCGACAATTACGAGTTCATTCTTTAAAATCGCCGATGACGTATTTTCAAGGAAAATCTTATACGTGTTGTGGTCGATAGGGATCCAAACAAGATTTCACGAACCTCGTAAACTAAAGGTTTACTGTAAGTAAGGAGCTGGAAGTGAAAATAGAGAAAGGATAGCCCAATGCTTTAACGTTATGTTGTTGCAGAGCACGAACGCTCGTAAATTGTGCTGCAACATAGTTAGCGTCAACTTATAATATTAGTTCCAAGATCATGGCTTTGAGTTACACAAGTTGGAAAAAAAACAACTGTTTAGTGTGCAAGTTTCGCTATCATAAATTTCTAACAGGGCCCTGACCGTTTTTAAGTGAGCGTTTATGACAAAAGTACCCCATCTGTCTTTTCTTTGTAGCGTTGGGCTTTATACCGATACAGATTATTCAAGTTTTCAATTTAAAATCCGTGATGAAAAGTGCGTCTTCAAAATCCTATACATATGGCAGTTTTATAAAGCAATTTTAGGTAGTACAGCACTGGTTTTTGCAAACTAGTTTTGTTTAGCTATGGCATTATGCAAATACTGGAAACTCGTAAAAGGCTGAAATACAGTAACGAACCATCATACCCTCATTTAGATAGCTATAGGGTGAAGTTTAATGGAATCGATACTCCTTGAGCCGTCTGTATATTTTTTCTGTAAATTCATTGTAGTTAAATTGTTGGTATGAAATTTCACTTCGTAGTTCGTTATTCTGCCACTAGAGATCACGCAAAGTATCTTTCTGTATTTAAGTAACTTCCCTTCCCTTTTTAAAGAGAACTAGTTTATCTATCATTTTCGTCAAAACAAAAACTCGGTTATTTCAAAAACAAAGATGGTGTGGGGCGTTCCAATTGTTTTTGCAATACCCTGCTTTAACTTCTTAACCGTTTGACCGATTGTAACAAATTTAGTATCGTTGAAAAGAGCATTCCTTGGGCAACAAGAATCAACTAAAATATAGTTAATTTAATCCTTCTCCGCCAGGGGGCGGACACTTACGATCCAAAATCCAAAAAAAATTAAACGGAATGATATGACTTTTTCTTTATGAAAAAGTAGTCAAATAACACCCAAAGAGTTCGTTACTGTATTTCAGCCTTTTCAAAATATCGCTCCCCTAACCTCAAATGTTGGAAAAATGAGATTAATTAATTAATAAAAATGATTTAATTGTATCTTATTATATGGTGCGAACAATTTTTTGGAAAAGGGCCCTACACTTTTAGGTAGGCTTTGAAAAATTGAACAAATGAAACACGATGCATTATAAAATAATAACAGCCGTAATTTGTAAATTATTCTGCTGTGTTTACATTCAGAAAGTGCAGTTTTTTGAATTTGTAATCTTTTCTAAAATGCTGATTTCTAACCAAGAAGCAAAGCTCGCAAGAAAAGAGCTCTCTTCGAACGGTACCGGGCTGAAATAATGAACAAAAAACCGCAAACCCGAATTACATACTTCGGTAATTAATGAATTCAAAATCGTCTTCGTTAACTATGCCCAACTGCTTCGGAAGGAAAGCAGTATATTCAATCGAAATAATAACTCGTTTGGGTGAAAACAATGAATTACGAAGAAACTGTGGCGTTCAAGTTTTACAGGAATCGTTCCTTAAAGAGGAATTATCCAATTAATTACGATCTTCGGTATTTCAATTCCAGTTGACCCAATGACCCCAAATCCATACGGAGACATTGGTTATCTTGTTCACGCGTTGACCTTGCTTTTGCGTAACTTCGAGAACGAAATGGCCTGGCATCTGGTCTTGATAGTCGTAATCGAGGTGGATGTAAAGTTAAATGGTTAAATTCCGTGACTGGAGATTGTAATTGAATTTTAAATTAAAACCACAATAGGGCTATTAGAAAATTAACGTATTGCGGCTACAGGGGTTTTTGGTTCAGCGTCAAATGGCAGAAACCTAAAAGAATGATTAACCAGGTTGATAAATGAAAATGGACGTACTTATGTAATTAGTGAAGCGAAGAAAAATGCAGAAATCCATCTAAACTAAATCGGGGATCCACAAAATATAGGTTCAATCGCCAGAAATTGGAATTGGAAATTGCAATGTAAATCTCATGGATTTCAGCCCACACTCTGCTTAATGTTCGTCGACAATCACGTTCTCGTGAGGATTCGGGAAACGAAAATCTATCGAAAAAACATGCGCCGCCATGGCTACAACTGATGACCCTCCGCCACGTACGTAATGAGATATTCCAGAGAGTCTCAAACAATAGTTACAGTGACATAGAATACGATAAAGGGTTAGTTTCCCTTCTCCTCGTGGATAATAAAAAACTTAATTTTATAGCAGAACCGATAGAAATCAATGGGCGCGGTCAGCGAACAACAGCGACAACTCATAAGTAAACATACAAATTGCCGCTGAATAAATTGCACACGGCTTCTGACAGAAAGCTGATTATTAGCGTAGTCGGATTTGTTGCGTGTAAAACTTAGCCGCTGCTGTCGGCTGACTGCGCCCATTTATAAAACTTCTAAATATGTTGTAGGTATTTTATTTAGACGTCCATAATAACAAGCGTAGATTCTACCGTCGTTTCCATGGAAACGATATTGTATTTTGTTCTGAACTTCATTTTATATCGTGCTCCGCATCCTATTAATAAGAATGACATGTCATTGAAATGCACAATAATTTGTTTCACTTTATTTACCCTTGGCCTTAAAAGTAATCGCTTTATTTACCCTTACGGTTAAAGAGACACTAGGTCTACTCATTCGAACCTATTAAAATGTGAATTTAACATCTGCTATAAAATAAAAATGAGAAAATAAACTTTTACAATAATCTCGATAGATAATAAAATTTAACTTAAGACACCTGCAAATTTTATACAATTTAAATGTCCTACCAAAGCAATCAAATTTGCCCGCCCATCTGGCCTATATTAACTAATCAAAGACGACACCATCTGTGGCGTGATTAGTCTTTCCCAAAAACAAAAAAATCACGCAAACCTAAAATTGTGCGTGCAGTTACAGCAATACAGATCAGGCCTTAATTTGAACCAATAATAATTGCATAAACACACTTCGTTTATGACGCCTTGGGCTTCCTCTCAGTTTTCCTTCAAAAGAATGCTAAAAACAAAAGTTCATTCAGATATATAAAATCTTGACTGTATGTAAACAAATTACTAAATGTTTCTTTTCTTTTTCAGGTAAGTGTTCCGTCTATACTACAGAAAATATCGGTAAGGCAACAGTACATAAAGATAACAATTAACAATTAATTCTCCAATTATACAAGGGATTTAGTGATTATTGCACATGGTAATTATTTACGGCCCAATCTGCGAACTTAGAATTTATGCACCTGTGAAACTCATCATAGCTTTCTTCACATCCATTAAGTATACTGGACTCTGCAGGGTCTATCAGGTGTCAGGTGTAAAAGCTTCTGGAAAGATTTTTTCAGAATTCCACTACATGAATTGCAACAAATTGTTATTGTAAACGGTCCTAGTAGTTACAGGCTACCCTTGGCCTATTGGTAACCCAAGGACCTCCAAAAGTCTCCCTTTCCTAAACCTCCTTTTGTTAACCCATACAAAACTGTATGGTTGGTTGCCTATGGTTCAGGTTCACCGGGAGTTATGCTGAGTAGCTCTACAGCCGGAGAGAACAGGTCACCACTTTTAATAAAGTAAACCTTGTTATAATACAAGAAAATATAATTAAACAAATATATGTACACAAGATAAATATTTACAAAATAACTAAACTAAATAAACTGGTTGAACGCGACCCAAGTAGCATGTGTCAAACGGGTCCGTTGACATTCCTTGGTCGTTTTGTTTATCTACAATTGAATCGGGTTAATCTTCAATATAAACAATCGGCGGGTAGTTTCAAAGACAATTAATGTTATGATTTAACTTTAAACGGCATCCATACAAAACAAGTAAGTTTTACGTTACAAGACAAACTAAAACTTTATCCGGGGTATAATTACAGGAGGGCTTGTTCCGGGTGAGCGCGAATGTACATTCGCAGCGTCTACCGAAATTTTACAACAGGTATAACTTAATTCACGGACGGTAACTGGGGAAAAGCGCGGTCATACGACCGGCACATCTTTTATGGGAGAGACAGGTAACTTCAATTAATGGCACGGCTATACGGCCGTACACTTTTAATTCACGGAAGGTAACTGGTAGAGACACGGTCCTACAACCGTCATCTCTAATGCAGGGACAGGTAACTTCACTGAATGGCACGGCTATACGGCCGTACACTTTTAATTCACGGACGGTAACTGGGAAAGAGCACGGTCCTACAACCGCCGACTCTAATTCAGGGACAGGTAACGGGTGAGGGTGAGATTGAGAGCGGTGTTACAACCGCCACTCCAGGAATGGGACTGTGGTGCTTAGGACCAGGGCAAAGATCTAAGATCTCAGACCTAAGACCCAAGACCTCCTTTCTGGTTTGGTTTCTACTTTTATATCGTTTGGAAGGAAGTGGGAATGTAATGGTGATGGTAATGGTACTGGTGGGAATGTCAGCAAGCATGACGTCTCCGAAACTACCGCCCTCTCCTGATAGAAATTTAGATTAATTTCAGATTCCTATAGGAGTCAAATTACAAATTAATCTTATTAAATTTCGCATCATTACATTATACAATAAGAGACCACGGGGTCATACAGAATAGTATATGTAAAAGCTCCCGAGAAAGGGTCACAATTCGTCTGTCAAACGGTTTGAAGGGTTACATAACAAGGTATAAATATCCTACAAAATACTTGACTCGACTTGAAAAGACTGAAAATTAAAGGTCTCTTAAAGACATTTCCTTGGTTTTAAAGCCTTTTTTAAACACTATGTAACGGCAGTTACAATTGTTGATAAAGAACTTTGGATTCTGGTTCTATTCTATTTACTAAATTCCTCTTGCAGTTTTCTTTCATGGTTAGTTTGGTGAGACCTACCTTTCGTAGCGGATAGCTTAGATAAAAACGGTTAGGAACAAGGAAGAATTCGATTAATTAATTAACTTGCATGTTAGCATCCCTACTGGCCATATAGTTAATTGATTTTAGTAAACAATGTCACAAGTTAAACAAGTAAAATCTAAATCATCAAATAAACGTTATGGCAGGCGAAAATATACGCAATTCAATTTCTTTTGCTTATAATTCGCATAAAACTAAGAGATATAATCGTCCTTGAATGTCACCAGTGGCACAAACCCAGACCATCGTGGCCATCGTGACTGAAATGAGTTGGCAATCCAAAATAGTTAACTGCGTCAAATATTACGTTTCTTTTAGTATACACAGTGTATGGTACGGCGTGGAGGATTTAGATTAAAATCTATACCAGCCCCACCGTACGTCTTATCTCTCAACAACAACGCAAACATAAATTTGCGTCCTTTGACCTAATATAATCGCATGATAAAATAGAACGTTAGGGATACAATTTCCTTTAACTACAACGTAGAAAGTAAAAAGTAATAAATAATTAACGGCCGTTACAATTATAGAGCGTCGACTAGGCGAGTTTCACTTCAGTTAGACACACCGGTAAATAGGATAAAGAAAGATAATTAATGGGTTGAAACTCTTAGAGACTCGACAAGAAGAGCCTCTCCAAAAACCTTAAAAACCACAGACTCGAAACCTTTGCACATAACTTTTCAAGACATTCGCTCGCTGCTCAGTTCAAAAATTTGGGTCTTCGTTAAAATTACTTGCTCTATTATTGTTGATTATAGCGCAAAAGCATAAATAAATTATTGAATTATTGGAATAAACTATTTAATCATTCAAAGTCGAATGTTGTGTGTGTTTCGTCATATTTAGAATAATCGTAAAAATCGCCCGCTTACTTATTCTACCTTTCAGCACGAGACCTTTTTCTCAAATTTTCCTCATCAAAGTGCACCTTCTTCGTCGACTTTCGCCTTCGTAAGCATCCTCGACTTGAGAAATACACATTTTACCGCAGCACTCGTAATATTCGAAGAGCCTTTTCAGCGTACATTATTGTTTTCGTATAAAAAGCGCATCCTGGTCCACAATTATACATACAGCATAGTTTAGGATTTTCAGCTTCTTGAGTATCCAGTAAAAGGTTAATCTAAATTTTAGAGACTCTAGGCAAAAACCTTTTATATTTATTGTATATTACTTTCGAAGATAACGCTCGCTTTTCCCATAGCCTCCGGTTACGACATTATAAAATAAAATGTGGAACAATCTTTATTATCGTCGTTATTAAACGTATTACTTATCATCACTTTAATACAATAAATAGGTTAGAGGGAGCGTTTTAAATCTGCTTTTACCAAACGGAATAAATTCGAACCAATGCGAATTCGAAAATCTATCGCCAAATTATAATAAATCCAAGACTCGCGATTAATGTCTTATAGATGGATCAATTTTGGATTGAGTGCAGTATTATCGATCTCTACCCAAATGCAATATTAATACGAGAGCGATAACCCAATTTTACTATGACACCTAAGCGAATACCCAAAAAGAAAAGAGTGAAATGAACGGTATCTGTTATTAAACAATAACAAGTGTGGGTGGTTTCGGCATTCGAACTTTTTTTCTTTTTAATACTAAACGTGTCTGTGGCAGAGACGGTTTCGGAATTATTAGAGCTCCCGTTGTTGAAAAAAAAGAGTTGCTACATGACTTTCTCGCATTTTCCGCAAATCTAGAAGTTGTTTCTTTCCCTTATCGAACTTGGTAAACTGCTCTACTTTTGGAGTCGGCCACATCAGTCACGAACGCGCGGGTAATGAATAAATTTCTTTTATTTATTTAAGGATTATTCTCAACATTTTGATTGTTCTATTACAGTTGGTTTGAGGTTTTTGGCTTTCGTTTGGAATCGATGCCATCTTATGATGCTTTATTACAACAATCACCATCGCGCGCATTTATTTTAAAAATGCAAGGCAAACCGAAGAAAAAACGATGCTTAAATTGATTGCGTTAAATCATTATTATCACTTGTACTCAAAACACATTTATAACACGAGCGCGAATTTCAGGTTGTAACACACCCTTTCACGCCTACACAACAACCACCCATATAACATCGGACACGTGGCAACTAAGGGCGCGAAAACGATACCGACCTACTTTGCAATTGCACATAGTGTTTGGGCTCTTGCACCAAAAGACTTCTTTCGAAATCTTCTGCGAGCTCCAAGACGGACTACGGAAGTTCGAAAACTTGCAGCCGACCGAACACACTGCAGAAGCCACCACCCACAAACCCAGGTGCACTTACTGCAGAAATCCCGGACACTCGCAGGAGAAATGTCGTAAGAGGAAAAAGTCTACGAAACGGAAGCTCTAAAGTCACTACCGCAACCGGCAATTCGCGCACCACCACCAAAACCCCCCTAGTGTGGATTTTTTCATACAGACAACCACTCCCCCGCGACCGCGTCCTCTCGTTAACCTTACCATCGCCGGTGTCAACGGGAACGCCTACCTCGATACGGGAGCCCACCGGTCATACTGCATCAAGTATTTAAAAGTGTTGGACCAACGTTTGCCTCTCGTGAAGTGAACCTCATACTGGGTGATGGGAAACTGCGCCCGCAAGCCGCCCTAGTGATCAACGTGTCAATGACCCTAACTAAGGTCCAAACAGAGTTTCTGACAATCCCTAGTGTCGAGAATCATACCCTCCTTGGGGTTGATTTTAACGAAGACGCCGAGATTACGATACTGGGCCTTCAACAAAGACGCCCGCCTTTTTTCATTCGCGCCCGAACCTCCACACTAAGATATCATTATGTCGCCGAAACACCGACGCACGCCCCGAGCGACCGCCACTCGGAAACTCGGTAGATTCCCGAGACGAATCTCTAACTCTTGGGGAGGAGCCCAACTCTTTTTTTTTAATATTGGGAATGAGGAAATGCCTACTGCACCCCCCTGCTATGGCGTGCCCCTATGCAGGAGGAGTGTTCTCTTCTCCTGGCCTCTATTACTCTCGTCCTTCTGACCTGCGTGATGAAATTATCAATTTTCTTCCAGCTGCTCTCGCTACCGATCATGGTGTCTATAACACTGTCTTCCTCTATTGGATCCCCTACCTCCAATCTTAGTGCCCATCTGCTTCTGTCCCATCTCTGGCCTCCAGAACCGCGTGTCCTGGTGAGTCTCTCCCTCCTCAGTCCTCACATGTGTCGTCTTAACGCTTTTTGATCCCATGGAGGTATTGTGCGTTTACACTATGTCCGGTCAGGAACTGGGTTAGGTGGAAATGTACTTCCCCATGTTTCCTCTTATGCCATTTTTGGACGTCTGGGATTAGCCTACTAGTCCAGGATTTCCTATTTCCCCACTCCTCCTGCCATCGAGCCAAGGGGTGCGTTCACCAGAACCAAACGTGTTTGCGCTTTGATTACGTTTGCAAACACAAACTGTTTAGGTGCTGGTGAACGATAGGGTGCGTTTGCCAGATCGAATTGTTTGCAAACCGTTTGCGCTTTTTAGATAAGTACGTTTACTGAACGCGTTGCTAGTTGTTACTGTTTGCAAGCGGACGCCATTTTTTGAATCGCAATTTAAACTCGCTGAAAATCACAAACATGTTTGTAAGGCATGCATATTTATTTACACCATCGGCATATAGGTTTATGCGCGAAATGGAATAAATTACTAGTACCATAGAATTGTATTTACTCTATGCTAGTACCAATATATCACGACCATAAATTGTATAATTGCACATTGCACACAATGCGCTTTAAAGTTGTAAGAGTAAAATCGAATAATTTAATTATGAATGAAGATGGGAGCATTCCTTGTATACAGGCTGATTCAAATTTAAGGACCACCATGGGGGATCTCGGGAACTGTAAGAAATAGA
This sequence comes from Photinus pyralis, assembly GCF_008802855.1. NCBI lineage: Eukaryota > Metazoa > Arthropoda > Insecta > Coleoptera > Lampyridae > Photinus > Photinus pyralis. The sequence goes on along the minus strand of NW_022170511.1, from coordinate 14,898,214 downwards.
GGTAGGAATAATTTGGCAAAGTTGAGTAGTTTGATACTTAACAAAATGTCGTTTTGAAACTGAAAAAATTCCGACTACTTTCGGAGATATCCAGAGAAAAAATGACATTTTACAAAATCGTTTTTATTTGTTACCTAAGTTATATAAAAAGATATTTCAAAATATACGTCACATAATTGTGACCACTTTTTTCCGTATACAAGATGCTAGTTTTAAATTTTTAGTCTGACGTTTCATCTCCAGTTAACCATCATCAGCTTTGTTTTTTCTTATGGAAGTCATTTTTACTTTTTGTGTCATTTGATTCCTACCAATAAATAGCGCTGTTAATTCGTAAAAACGCAAGAAACTGCGAACGTACACTACCCACGACAAAGTTGCCAGACAAAAAGGAAGATATTTTAACAGTATTACTTCAGCCTCACACGACCAGTTTTCTTTTTACTGTCGACAAGGGTTTCATAATTATCCCGAAATTTCCGATCCAAGTCTTCATGCCCTTTTCCTTGAAACACGTCTTATATTTCTGACCAAATATTTTTTCTTTTCCTTTTTGGAACTCGAAAGTCAAACTTTAAATACTCGGCGAGTAATAACTTTGTAGTGAAATCGTTTCACACCAAACTTCTCTTCGAATCTAATTAGAGTACATTATTCGTATACTGGCTGAGTGCTCTCGATTTCATTGGGACTTGTACTGACCCCTTCATATGCGGTTTATGAAGGCTCCAAAACGGCACGACCGATTTGCTCGTCTCCTATAGTAGATTGCTGTCCACCAAACCCTGCCTTGCAACACTAACTATCCGTTTTTCACCTATACAAATCTTAAATCTTTCCTTAAAATGACTATACTTATGTGGTGAGTTTACTAAATTTATTAAATGTAACAATCTGAAAATAAAAACTTCTCATAAAGCAGGTACAATTTATGGATAAAAACTATTTACTCAAGAATCCTGTGAATATGCATTTAATACCTACTCCCATCTTGATTTTCTGTAGGACAATTCAATTCATCTCGTATATAGCAGGATGTATTTAAACTGTACCTAGAAAGGATGCCATATTTTTATTGAAATGTACAAAAAGAATACAAAACGATTTTCTCTAAATTCACTCAAATTAAATTTGACGTGTGGTTTCCAGGCAAATTGCGCGCTTAGGACAAATGCGCATGCCCGATCAACATGTTTGTGATTTTCAGCGAGTTTAAATTATGATTAAAAAAATGGCGACCGCTTGCAAACAGTTTGACAACTAGCAATGCGTTCAGTAAATATGCTTATATAAAAAGCGCAAACGGTTTGCAAACAGTTGGTTCTGGTGAACGCACCCATTGTCTCTTCTCTAGTGCCCCCTTCTGCTCTCATCTCAGCTTGGATGTGTAGCGGTATTACGCCCGCCACGACGCATTTATTGCTTACTGTTCGATATGCCGAGACTATTTTCAGCGTTATTATTCTCTGGACTCTTTTCCCCACACTTCCACTCCGTATAGCAGGCGTTGGTAACCGCACTGCTAATGACTCTTCTCTTGCCTGCGCTTGGCCCCCCTACGTTTCTAAACAAGCATTGTAACTTCTTCGCCATGACCTTGGATTTTTCGGCCCGATTTCTTTTTTATTTATTTTATTATTCTCCCTCTCTTGTTCTTGCGCCCAATTACAGAGTGACCCGCATAATGCTTTTTAGAGCTGCCTCTGCAGAAGGTCTTAAGAAAACTGCAAGAAAACCTAATTCGGAGTTGCCGGCAGAATGTTCGAAACTTGTCTAAGGTAATATCCCATCTCTGCCACAGATGAAAAATTCACCTTAATCCAGGTTCGAACACCCGACCTTCGGATTTATAACTCAACGCTCTACCATTGAGCCATAATGCCCGTTCTATGATTGACAAATTTTAAACTGCGGTCTATCGAGACGCCTAGAATCTCTAATGCCCGCTCCACCTGTACGTGTACGCCCCCAATCCTCACGGCTTCCTGGGGTATTTTCCGTCTCCCTACTATAGCCGCCGCCTTTGACTTTTCTCCCACTACCTTTAACTTGTTCAAGCTCATCCATGTGTCTATTGCTTCTACGGTGGTGTCCATTCGTCGCTTCGCCTCCTCCAGTTTCCCGTCCGAGCCACTATTGTGAGGTCATCCGCGAAGGCGACTATTTTGACCCCCCTCGGCACCCTCATGCTCACTACTTCATCATACACAATGTTCCACAGCAGGGGTCCCAGTACTGAACCCTGCGGAACGCCTCCATTAACTTCTATATGACATGTATTTCCCGACGGTAGCCTCACGTTTAACCATTAATTTCGGAGCTCCCGTCCTCTCTACGGCCCCCACTATCACTTTCGTGGGCAGACTATTAAACGCATTCTGGGACGTCCAGGGATGCCATTAACACCACCTCCCTGGTCCGCCACGTTCCCACCTTGGCCGTCCTGGGAGTCTCTACAAGGTTTTTAAGCGCTTCGTTTGTTCCTCTCCCTTTCACAAAGCCATATTGGTTTGGGGAGGCATTCCATATAGATTTTATTCGCGCCGCAACTACCCTCTCGTCGAATAGCCTCCCCAGGTGACTCAATAATGCTATTGGTCGAAATTTCCCCCTGTCCTTCTTTAGGATCAGAACAACGTCTGCTTTCTTCCACATTTGCGGGTACTCCCCTTCTCTCATAACTATATCGAAGGCGGCGGTGAACAACTCGGGGTCTCTCTTGGCCACCAGAGCCACGTAATCCGCGGGAAATCCGTCCGGCCCTGGAGCTTTTTCCTTGGCATCATCTTCGCTGCCTCCATGAACTCGTTTTGGTCGACTTTTTTTGGGGTCTGTATCCTCCATCGTCATCCGCCATTCCGGTTTTGTTCTTAGTGGAAAAAGTGTCTGGAGCTGTTCCTGGGCTTCGGAGTCTGATCCAATCACTTGCTTTCTCGCACCAAACTTCCCTACTACTATATATTTTATACGCCTTATCCCATGCCTCTCTATAACTGATTGCAGAGCTCTCGCCAGCATTCTTTCTTTCTTTTTTGTATTGCAATCTTCAATTTCCTGCCACCGGCTCTCAGTTGTGCCGCTTTTCTGTCATTTTCGTGTGGCGCCCTTCTTCCGGCCCTGGTGCATATCCTTCTATTTTTTACACAACTATTTCTTAAATTCGCTATCTCCGCGTTCCACCAGTATGTTCTGCGTTTGTTTGACTCTTAGGATGTTTTTGGCATCGGCTGGTGTGGTTGGCCTTTGTTCCGTTGTCATTCCCATAGCTTCTCCATGTTAATTTTCTTAAAATTCCACCCTTTTTTGACTTCACTTCTGGGCGGCCCCTACAGGTGTCTGAGCGTCACCTTTCCCCACTCCCTCCGCAAGAGGAGGTGACTCTGCGACCGAACGAAGGCACCGCCCTGTTCCCTACCGAAAGGGATGACCTAGACCGCTAGACGCCCTACGCCGTCCACATCATAAGGACAAGATATAACCCACCCGTAGCCTCGCCACCGTATCGATTGAACCCGACCAAACAACGCCCGCTGCAAACCGAGATCGATAACATGCTCGCCTGTGACATTCATCGAGAAATGCCAATCGGCTGCGAGGCGGTTACTGGTCGATCTCCGAATATAATCAACATTTGTGTTGACTGCCAGTGGTTCAAAGCATCTAATCAAAAACCACCCGGGTTATCACAAACCCCGGCCCTCGCTAGACGTTGGCCGTCGACCTATTCGGACCTCTCCCTGAAGGTCCGAATCAAGAACGATGGATCCTAGTGGCCGAAGACATTGCGACAAGGTGGATTGAGCTTTTCACCCTGGTAAAAGCAGACAGCCAATCCTGAACCGGATCAAACCTAAAAACTCAATTGGCTTAGGAGACCATTCGATAAGCTACCTCAGAAAGAATGAGACATATCCCCTGTCATTCCTTATCGCCGGTGGCTAATCCTCTATCGACTTGATGGCGCCTTGATATATTTCTAGAAAATCCATTAGAATGTTATTTTTATTAAATTTATTTTTATCTAATTACAGCGACCTAATTTCATTATGGATGGTTATTTATTACATTTGGCGATTTTTAGCCGCCCGATGTACCCGACAAAGCCACGCGGCTATGAACGTCAAGTCAGTTAATTGTCAATAGTAGAATTTTCGACGAAGAAACACTTCTTTTTGTTCTACTGATCAGTCGCGTGGCCAAAAATCGCCATTGTGAAAGCAGTCTTAGAGGCCAAGGTCCAATTGATCGGTTTCAACAAAAAAAAAGCTATCCGATGTTGTAATTCATCGAAATTGTTTTGTCGTGAACCATGGCGTCCAAATATTGAATTATTGGGGGTTAAGAGCAGGGCTGGAGCCTCAATGAAATCTGCAACTTGTTCTTGCAAATACGTTCCCGTACTTCTAGTAGTAGGTATAGTATGGAATGGTGCGTCATCTTTTTTTGAAAGTTAAAGTGGTGACTAATATTGTCATTATCAGGAAACATGTCGCTTAAAATACCTCTGATAAGTTGCAGAATTAGTTTAGCACTATTCTCTCCAAAATAAATGTGTTTTTCTTAGAATTGCAATGAAAACACGTGACACTGTAGCATCGCCTTTTACACAACGTGGAAAACATGCACACATTTAAATGCTTATTATTCATAAAGGGTTTTTTTTTGTGAAATTTGGTCCCCTACAATTTATCTTGTATAAATTTCTTCGTACCTCTTTCGCTCCTCCCTGCGTTTTGAATCAATAAATTGTGATTTTCGTAGTAAAAAAAACGCCTTTTTAAATTGTATCTGCATTCACTGTGTAAATATCCCCAATCTGTAGTACTATGCGGTCAAAAATGAGTAGCTGTCGAGTCGCATTTAGAATATTTGTTTACGTGGGAAATCGTACTTGACTTAAACTATCAAAGGCGACTCGACCGCCACTCATTTTTGATCGTCTATTGTAAGTCCAAAATGAATCCAGCTTATATCCGATTTATGTGAGAGAGACTGGTAGCATCATGGTAGTCAGTTTCAACCCTGCGTGGAATACAAGCAAGAAAGAACTTTGCATACGATCTTTTCTTCTAGTTCGTAGAACTTCCTCATAATAAGCATAATAGGGTTAGGATCGCCCCTATTTGTTACGTAAGGGGTGCCAATTTTTGCTGCAATAAAACTATATTTTCATAGAAACCTTTAGAAATAAATTCAATACTTTAAGAGTACGTTCTCTACATACGGCTAGGGAAGCGCTCCGCGGTCGGGTGGAGAGGATCGCAGTCGGAGGCGGGCATTAGCATATCCCTACTGCAGTATTTTCTGACCGATTTGAAAGGAACGTATTTGAACTTATTCGTAAGGTACGCGTACTTTCAAATTTGCACTGCTATACCATACCGGATAGTGCCTTGCGCGACGCAGTATACAATTTATAATTAAGAATCCATTACACGATAATATATTTCGGTACTTCATCGTTTTTGTCAATGTTTTCTTTCCCTTTTTCTTTCTTTTTTCTTCATTTTGTGACATGTCCTAATACAATATTATATTGTCAACAGGAAACAATAAAAGTTATGAGTTATGAGTACTGAAAAAGGGATTTAATTAAATTCAAAAACCCTTTTGAAATTACTCACAGTATAGCCTGTACAAAGCTTTCACCACTTACTTATATAGACGCATTCTGCAATGCCTCTAAACAATTCAAAAAATTATTACCTATCGTTATACTTCGGAAGCAGTGTTGGGCATGTCCTGTTAACGCATTACAAAAAAAAATGGAAACATATCGTATATTGTAAAAATCAGATTTATAGATATTTTTTGGAAATTTTAACCGAAGATTCTTCTAGTAAAGGCAAACATATCGCATATTGTAAACATTAGGTGTGTGCATGCGCACTGCGCAGACTACTCAAAGGCTAAGTTTCTTATTTATAAGAATATTAAATGCCTCAACTTATTTTCCTTTGTACGCATAAATAAGGGAATCTTTCGGGAATTTTCAAATTAGCTTTAAGCAACACAAAAATACCTTATGTTAAAAATATTTATTTATTATGTACAATGGTTTAATTCTTATAGTCATAAGGTACACGACTCATTCACAGCAGTAAGGAAAAAAAATGGAATATTTTTATATACAGCGTGTTTCAAAATGAATAGAGGGGTTTTAACATGTTATAATATTTAATACATCAAACTTACAGCCACAATTGTCAAATGTTCAAATGAAAGAGAAACTCAAACAGTTTTACATAATAGCCTACAAGTGTTCAATGTGAGCACCATTCGTCACTTGGCATACGTCAAGACGGTCATCATTGTTCTCTACCCTAAAACGGTATAAAGATAAACACATAAAAAATCGATATGGAAAATATTACGTTTTCCTTTTTTCTATCTCTGGGGATTCAGGTGAAGATTCGGTAATATTGGCAATGATTTCTACATTTGGCAGAATACTTTCCTTTTCCCTATAACATTATAAAGATACTAAAAATCAAAGAAAAAAACATATGTTGAAAAATAGATAAAAAAGTAGATTCTAGTCAAACTACCCACTTCTAGGTTATCAAACACATCGTGTCGATGAGTAGGAACTAAAAATGGATGATTTATTATGTTGATGGGCAGCATTTAATTAAATATCGCTGTCCTCAAACTATTTAAGGTCGTAGCTGTACTAAAAAATGCGCTTTTTTCCAGAACTATGTGCGTGCGCAAGTAAAAAAGTTTAGTTTTTAATCTAACACTACGGCCATATTTTGAATAACTATTTTACCGTAACGACGTTTTTACAGTGTTATGGCTCTAATTTTTATAATAACTGATTCTGTTTTTTATGATAGATCCCTAATTACAGTATGTCTCAAGTTACGTGACTTTTTGGACATGTGTTTGACACAAAAAATTAAAGAAATAGAGAGACATAAAAAAATTTATTTATAAGAAAAATTCTTTATAACTCGACACAGCTTTTTATTTGCTAATTAATTGCTCCTTTTCGATTTTTCATTATTTTCAAAAATAAATCCAAAATATTGCTAAAACTGAATGAATTTTGACGGACGGACGGGTGGATAAAACGCTCACAATTTAAAAGTTACCGGAAAACGTATAAACCACACTAAGGAAAGATTGACTTCCATTACTTTAGCAATTAATTCATAACTTTTGTTCCTATTGACACCACATTTCAGCGCAATCGGCCGCATATAAAAAAAGTTGTTGTGCACACGGACGGACAACAATACAAAAATATAAAGGACCACTGAATAGGTAAGGTATGATTTAGAAAAAGATATTTGAAATACCTTTCTAATAGTAACAAAGGTGACGCACAGACAATTCGAAATCTCGTATGTATTATCTATGGAAATATACTTACGTAGTTCTAGATGTTGGCAAAATATTTTTGGTCGAACAAGGAAGCCCAACAGCACGAGCCCTAGAACAAATTATTTTACTACATGCTGGTAGCTATAAAAAATAACTTACGCATTGTATTTATAGATATTATTGGATTTCTTCCTGCGAATAGATAACCGCAACCTTGTCTTCGCTCCTCTTCTGTAGTTAGCTTCCATGTGTAATTCCACTAAAAGTTATCCACCCGATAAGAAACAAACTGTTGACACAATAACACTCCTGTTTTTCCGCGTAAAAATTCGCTCAGTATATATCATAATTCATATATCTAATGCTCTGTATATATTCCGACGCTCACAATTCACAAAAGGTGATAAAAATTATATTTTTAAAAGCACCATACAGTAAAGGCTACAGCACAACTGACTCCGGTCCTGAATACTCACACTAAACATTAAGTCGCGCCTCTTTAATAAAGAATATGTAGCTTCGCCAGATGTTATACGAGTCGAGTAGCGTTGTAGAGGTGTGGGACTTAGTATAAAATTTTGAGTAAATTGGATTCTATCCTTTGATGTTAGGTACCGATGTAAAGATAAAGGACCCATCTATGCCTCTCTTGTAACAGATTTTTTATATAATACTCGAATTTTGCATAAATAATTGTAGAAATGCATGATATTTTCAGTATTTTCAGGTGCCGTAATTATTAACATTTAAAAAATATCAAAAATCTGTTACAAGAGAGGCGTAGAAGAAAGGTTATAGAATCCAACGTAACTTTCACGATGTTGCTAACTAACGCCGTTTTCGAAAAAATCGCTAAGAGCTGAACGGAAAATGCGTAAGTTATTTAATACGCGTAGCGGGCTCTTAAGCAT
>NW_022170511.1:14853498-14889874 GCF_008802855.1 Photinus pyralis | reverse complement strand
TAAGCTATTTATATTTCAAGACAAATGAACTTGTGCGTCATCGGCCGTAAAAGTTAAATTTAGAACGTTTATCATTTAAGTTATTGTAGGCGAACCATTCACAAAAAGCTTTGGTACTCACGTGCAGAATACATCGAACGCGATCTTTGCACAGACACGGATATGGTGTCAGGGGGGTAAACTTAAATAAATACAGTAAGAGTATTAGACCAATATCAATTATTAAGCATCCTTCTGTGCTGCATTGTTATATTTTAAATGTTTACACATTTTTACTACCCGCAGTGGGGTAAAAAATCACCCCCTACTTTTTTGACGTTCTGAAGCACCAGAAATTAGAATCAAACAAAATCTCGATGATGTTGATCTGTAGGTACTCTCATTTCCGGCTAAACGGTTGAACCGATTGGAACCAAATTTGATACACATTTTTTTAGAAAGAAAAGCAAGAGCCGAACCGCGCATGCGCAATGTATCAACAAAAAATGTGAATTTTTGACGTTTTTGCATATGGCTAAACTATTGCATCGTGCGGGTGATATCTGTGCTAGTCGCAGAACATTTTTCGTCCCTATATAGATTAAAGTAAATGTAAGTAAGTTATAATCGAAATATGTAGATATTAGACTAGTCTTAATTAGAGTATTCATCCACAATTAATTTTCTATTCCTTTTACCTAAGAAATAGCGATTCCCTTCGAGAGTTAATTGATGTATTACTAATGCAATCATCTTAAGAATAATGAAGGATTGCACTTTTTGCACAATAAGTTGAAGTTATTAACTAAATTTATAAGGGGATAACTTAATATATTTAATAAAAAGAGTTGTAAAAGGAGCGAAATTGATTGAACCATTAAGTACGTGTATAGGAGAGAGGAGAGAAGCTAAAAATTAGAGTGTAAATATATTATAATTTTGCAAATCAAATTAATTTCTACACAATAAATTAGAAGTAGCCTCCAACGTAAACCACGGGATTGTTTAAAGTTTTAATCGAATACTAAAGACAAGGATGTGGAGCAGTTTTACGTGCACCAATTCGCACCGTTATATTTTCGTGTTGCGGCGCTACAAAGCATTTAATTGTACACTCTATTGCCAACTCCTGGAAGATAAACAAATATATCCGGAAGTTAAGGTTTCTGGTAATGGAACGCCCGATTGAGTGCATTTATATAACAGTATGCTCATTATGTCTGGTAGATTTCATGACGGAAAAGGGGTGCTTCGTTACAGTGTAGCGGAAGTAACAATACTACTGGAACCTGGTTTTTTCTTGTTGGGGCTGGAGGCGGTCTTCTGGAAGATGGTTGCGCGTAGTGTCACCAGATGTACACCGAAAAGGCCCTCAGAGGAGTACGCCACGAAAGAAACACTTGAAAAGTGTTGCAGCTCATGTAAGAAAATATAGGTACAAGTGGTAACGTCAAAATCTTATTTGTAAACATCCTGTATTAAGTGTTGTAAAATTCCTCCGTTAGATGTCCCCATCCTGTGAAATTAAATCCTTTCTCATTTCCCCACTTGTTTTGTGCCGCTCCTGGTCCCTATAAATGTAGGATTTCGTAATTCAAAAGGACACGTTTCCCAGACTCTCCTTGCGACTTTCCCAGATTAATCACCGACCAAAACCGTGCGCCGATGGCGAACAAAGACGACGGACGAAGTGATGGCAGGAAGTCCGAGGCGAGCAAGAAGCTCCGGTGTTGCGATGCTTAAAATGTCGTGAACTAGGCCACAAGGCTTCCGAGTGCCGTAATAAAGATGACAACGTCTGTCGACGAGTTTCCACGCCAGCAAGCGCTTTCACACGACATAATTGAGATTGGTGCTTGAACAGTGGCGCGACAACGCATTGTGCGTTTGTTTTCTCTCGCAAAGCGATGTGTCGCTTGAACTTCTGCATCAACGGTTGGGCCACGCGAACGCGGAGGACATCACAGACGCACGACCGCATCAGGGGTCTGCGACTCTTCGCCGGGTCTCGCGAAATCCGATGCGACGGTTGCCTGCAGGTGAAGACGTCGCGGATTCCATTTCCGAAATAAATTAATCAAATAAATAAATAAACACTGGGCCTAGGCGAAACGAGTTTTGCGTTACTTAAAGGCTCGGTCTATGGCTAAGATCAAAGTGCAGTGTAGTACCATGGACATGGGGCTGTAGGGCCAATATAAGTGTATGTTGACGCGGACTAGGGGAGCTACGTCGTCGGCAAGAGATCGTTCACAGGATACATTTTCCTGGTGAATGGAGCCCCGGTGTTCTGAGAGACAATGAAGCGGCGAACGGTGGCCCTGTTAACCACGGAGGCCGATTACATGGCGGTTTCGGAGTGTGCGAAACAAGCCGTCTACCTCCAGCGTTTCGTGCGAGAGCTGGGATTTGGTACCTCGATGAGACCCGGTGTTTCATTGGCGGAGTAAGCATATGTCGATTCGTCATCCCTACATTCAGGAGGTACTCCACGACAAGGAGATCAGCGCGCGCTAAATCCCAACGGAGGAACAGGTCGCTGATTTCCTAACCAAGGAATTATCGAAACCGAAGCACCTGAGGTGTATTACGTCTTCAGGGCTTGAAACGTATAGTTGCGACAGTGGTGAGTGACCCTCGTCCCGAGGGGAACTGAATTTAGCGTTTAGTTGCTCCATGTGTTGAAAACGAGTCGTTGCTTATTGCATGATAACCATAATCACTTTTCTTTGCGTGTCTCCCTTTTACGGATGTTTTGTGTTTAGATTTTTCTAACGGTTTTTGTTTCAATAAAGTTATTTTTGACTTCACCCCCACCTCAACAAAAACGACATTGCGGATGAGATAAACTCGCCTAGAAAACTTCTGCATATCACAATCGCCCCAAGGTTTCTCAAATCCTCGACAGCCTGTCTTAGATTGATTTCACAGGCGGTTAAAGAGTCCATAGGCAGAAGTCCAGACTTGATTGGTCTGGACACTAAAAGATCTTGATTTCAATCGAGAATCACAGGATTGGAAGTCACTTGCACCCAAGAATCATAAAAGTCGATCAGCAAAAAGGTATACTTTGAACACTCTCTGTAGTCACAGAATAACTGAAATCGATGGAAATTTAATTCAAAAATATAACAAAAGGTTTCCAAGCGTTACAAATAGAGCTGAAATATGTCGCAAATGAAAATTTAAATTAAAAAGTAATCTACAAAAAGGCATCAACAATTATAATACGGACGTATTGATAACGAAGATGCATTCAAACCGTAAGCTCATGGAGTAACGACGAAATTAAGACCTTTGAACTAAGGGGGTCGGAATCTTTCCGAGCTCAGAAGGGCGCTTTCTGCCAATAATCTGCAATCAAATAAAACACATAACTAAAGAGAGTGAGTGATAGTGCGGCATATAAATGCGAGGCAAATTAACGTTTTGCACTCGGGACACGAAAAATCATTCAATGGAAAGCAACAGTTCAATTTACGTTAAATAAAGATAGCAAAAACAAAATATCGATGTAGACAGTAATATTCGTACGTTGATGTAGAAAACAAGAAGTAAACTACACGGCGAACAAAACTAAAGGCATTATTCAAAGTCAGGCATGTTGCGCAATCGTTAGTACATGCCGCAAAACGGCTTACCTTGTAGAAATATCCCCAAAACGCGTTTCGATAAAGTAAAAATGTCAGCAAGTAAAGAACGATTCAAGTGTTATAGTCGGCGGTGATAAGACGTATATCGTGAACGAACCTTAGCAGGTACATTTGTCAGATGGGTCGGTCTGTATTTTGTTCACATTGCCAACTATGACGCCGATTTTTTTCAATCGCTTATAACATCCACCAACAAATTGCGTACATGACCGAAATTTGTCACAGTAAGTACTGCATACGCAGAAATTAAGGAACATTAAGAGAAAGGGGTAAATAGAGAAAGGTAAAGTCACTAAATATAGAAGGTACCGCAATCCATTGGGCTCGTGTGTTAGAGAGAGAACGCATGATAAAAATGGCGGAAGTTACCAGATTCTAGTAACTTTAATGTTAGGGATTGTTCCACCTGTTTGGAGATACCTGTATATATTTTTATAAAACATTACAGTACTATGAAGTTAGGTTATAAAAAATTACAGCTATTCAGATTTTATTTGTCAATTTTTTTATGTTGGCAGCAAATTTGCCCAAAAATGGCGGATGATTGCGGTACTTTCTATATCTAGTGACTTTAGAGAAAGGTACATTCGGGTGACCTCTAGCGAAGAATAAGAATAACTAACTACAACGAACTTGCACGAGAAATATACAGATGGCGTAACGGTAATCAAAATGTTGAATTTAAATTGAAAGTGTGGAAGAGCAGATGTGTGGTCATGTACCCCATCTGAACTGCGCCCCATTGGATTGTGTCAAAATTATGTCTTTTCTTTTCCTTCTATTATGTTTTATACAGGGTGTCCCTAAAAGGTCTGTACAACGCGCTACCAGGTGTTCTTGGTATCAAAATAGGACTATTTAACCCAACTTACCTCTATCCAAAAGTGCTTCGGTAGGCATGATGAATGGCATGCACCATACATGCCATTGTTCCTCAAAAACCATAAGTGCAAGCAAGAAGTAGGCTATGAAACCGTAGTGCAAGCAAGTAATGTAGAATAAACGAACACAACAGAGTAAGTCAATGTAATGTATTAATTTAAACGTACTAAATGTTCAAAGTGACAACCATTTTCACGCATACAAAGCACTATACGGCGTAATAAATTAAACTGTGCCCTTTGCAACATTGGTACGTTATTTTTTAAGTTTTAAGTCTTCAAGCAAAACGTAAATTGTTAAAGTTTAAGAAACAACAAACAAACGTTACGCCACTCTAAGGTTTAACAGCCATCTTCTGATTTTTTGAGGAACAATCGCATGTATGGTGCATGCCATTCATCATGCCTAAATTTATTTTTTTTCGTAAACCATCACAGATAGCGATATTCATCAAGAGACAAAAAATGCTTGCAAGTAAACTGTCTATCAGTGTCTAAAACTTCAGAACTGTCAAAATAGTAGTTAAACAGTTTTAGACCTCTTCAGATGTGGATGGTCAGTATTTTACCACCTACATAGCAACTACAATCAAAACGATGATATCACAAAGACCCTTTTTACATTAGACATTCACATCCCAACTTTCATTTTAATCGGCAAAACCATTTTCCGATAAAATAAAAATAACGATTTGTTTTTTGAATCTTTGGCGGTAGATAGCGCCTTAACGAAGCACTTTTGGATAGAGGTAAGTAGGGTTAAATCGTCCTATTTTGATACCAAGAACCCCTGGTAGCGCGTTGTACAGACCTTTTAGGGACACCCTGTATATATTTTATACACTATCCAATAAAAGACAATTTATTATTATTATTATTATTATTATTATGGTCGGTGTTTCTTGTGAGAACTCAGGTCTAGCCTGGTTCACTAATCGCACGGATTAAAATCAAGTAACGATTAGTGTCTGTGTCTGGTGAAGTTATGTAGGGTTCTAAAGAAAAATAAAAAATAAAAATAAAATAAATATTCACACACTCACATTGGAAATCTAGGGATAGTATGTAATTCATACTTACCAACATAGCTATTAATGGCCACAATAGTCAACGCTATCAGGAAAGAAGAAAACAAAACAAAAATATCATTTATAATAATTCCTGTAATTTTATTAAATAGAGTTTATTGTGTAAGTGTTTCTTTGGCTTTGCGTTTGGGTTGAATACGAGTGGGTTGTGATAACGTGGTGTGCTTCTGTGAAGAAGGAGTTTTGTGTTTTTTAACTGTGCTAGGACGTGTAACTTTAGTCGGTGGACCTGTCTTTGTGGTGCATTTATTTATTTATATTATTATTATTATTATTATTTAAAAAAACCTCACATTCGTCCCTATTGTTTATTTAGAAAAAAAAATGTGTGTTTTGGTCCTCATGGAAGAGCTTTCTCGTTTTTAGCAGTACTTGACGGAAGTGACTATAGATTTGATGAAATATAGGAGTATTTCCTCAGAAATTTTTGCACAGACTTGAAGGGATATCACAAAGAAGATGGAAAGTTGGTTTGCATGTATGGGCATTGACGAGATGGGAGTATTTCAGGATCTTTTTGTACCCATCAAATAAAGTAACAACAAACTTGAAGAGCGGTAAAAACGTAATTGCCGTTGAAAACCTCTTCAGGGCAGTCTAGCAACCACGTGCAGGATTGGTGCATTCCTTATATGAGGTGAAAGGTAATATAGTAACGTAAGCAAAAAGTTGCAAAATTATTCAACATCAACATCATAACTCAGAACTCGTACCAGATATTTGAAAATTGACATAATTTAATCGACCACCCAATGCTTTTACACTAACCTCGATCAATTCGATTTATATCGCAGCAATTCCACTTTCTATAAGGGTACGATAATCCCCTTAAAAATTAACTTTCACCTATTACTTCTTTCCGCATGCAGACAATGGTGTAAAAGTTGCGTTCTCTCACACTTCCTAAAGCTCTTAAAAGCGATCGATTTTATTACGCCGAACGGTTTGGAAAGGTGTTTATTAATTAACGAAAATTGGAAGGCGATATCAAGAGGCTAAACGATTCTTAATTTACTTTTTTCTACGCGAACTTAATGGCACTTAATCAATTACGACGACAATTATGACACGTTATCTATCTTCGAGATGACAGAATCAAGTTTGTCTCGATTTCTAACAACTTAACAAACCTCCAAGTACGAAATTGATATTAATAGGATAATAACACAAATCTATTAATAACTTCCCACATTATATTTAAATAAATTAATCAACATTAACTGACCCGATCCAAGTTTAAACGCGGCGAATTAATTAAAGATGGGCGACACCCGAAGAAAATCAACTTAATCAGTTCTTCGCGTGGGTTAATCTTAAGGCATCCACTCGGTGCGAACGAACATCTGTTTAATATTTTGCCAGTTATTTATTTATACGTTTCCCGTCTATTTCGCTTTGCGTAGGTTACGTTTACCCACTCACGTCTCGCTAGCCACGGCTCCTACGATAATCGCATGGAAATTCGCATAGGTTACAAACGTGATTGCCCCCAGAAAAAGAAAGTAGCGCTAAGGATCAAATAATCAAGCCCGGAGCTTTGGAATTCTATCAAATCGGGCAATTGCTCTATTTTTATTTTCGAGTCGCTCCACTTACATACGTAACGAGCGTTCCTTTGCTAAAATTATATCAAGAAGAAAGAAGAGCGGAGTTATGGGCAAAAAGGAAATTTTGTTCGCCTAAGATTTCTCATTAGTAGCTGAAATTATGTTTATCTTACATTAGGTCAGTTTCAATACATTAAAGGCATCGCAGGGTAGTCTTTCACCTTACCACCCAACTTTATAGAGTTCACATTGGAAAAAATGTATTACTTGTAAAAAATTTAATCTCAGGGTTGTTTTCGCTAATTCGAATCACCACGTTCGTGCGCCAAAATGTATCGAGTTAAATTTGATCTTTAAATAATCTTAAATTTTCGCACAATATGGCGACGGGTAGCTCAATATTACGAATCTTTAGCACAAATTCCAATATTTTTCCAATTTCCAATAGACCTTTTCTGTATACTCGTGGCGCTATTGCTCGAGTGCACTTGATTGGAGATAATAAATTTCAAGAAATTCGCATGTATTGAAAAAATCATTGTCATCATAATATCAAAAAACCAATGTTAAATATTACTTCAAATTTCAGTACTAAAGTTGTAGAGTTGTAGAGTCATTGAATGCGACCAATTTCTAGTTACTTTTGCATTTCTGTGTTTGCCGATTTAACTTGTCTTCTTGTCGTTAGGAGACATTTAGTTTGTTTTGCTTTTTTATGTTAACGTTAACCATTAAATTATCTGATATGATCATGTACCAAATACTGCTCTACTACTATTCGTCAGAGATCATTATCCGTAGCTTTGGCTTGGGTAAAAATTTTGAATCTTGTGCGTCTTCCAGCAACCAGCAACAGAATCGGTTGTGTTAAATTCCCGAATTTTGGTGTTTGATATATTTTCCAATGGTCGAATTGATTTAATACGTAGCGGAAGCATCTTTAATCAATCGATTACCCGTTGTGCAATTTGTTTTTGGACTTTCGGCTACAATTTTTTCCGAAATGGACTTTTAATACGGAAAACTCAAGCATTCCAAATCGTAACTGTTTTCGTGTGCACGAATTGAGGTTACCGATGTTTTTTGTTCTATTGTAAGGGAACAAATACAGACCATACAGTAAATTTTGGAGTCATTTGGGACGTATCCAGTTCTTTTCTGTTGTGTACTCTCTGAATGATTGTGGGTTATAACGTAGTCGTAATTAGGTTACTTTTTAGAGTCTTTGCAAGGGGGTTAATATTCAGCTGAATCCGGGGAAATTATCGACCTAAGATGAGTGTGCTGTAAAACATCATTAAGATCTTAAGGGCAGCCAAGCGTACATCGTGAGAATAATATACCTGGAGCACAAGCGTTGTTACCTCCGTAGGAGTTAATTTTGGTTACACCAGGAACCTGTGGAATTGCCGACACAATTTATCGTTAGCGGTGACGTACCTTCAATCCTTTTTCTTTCTTTTTTTTGTTGTTAAGATCTAAATTTTATTTGTTTATTTGACCCACATATGTAAGTGGAAATTTTTACGTGTAATTAGTATGCTTGATCTTTAGGACTGTTTAATTATCAATTACGAATTACTCTAGAGAAGTAATCACTTGCAAGGTAAAGAGCTCGTTACTACGATTAACTTCAACACCTCAAGCTACCGATTATAGTACCTCATTTCAATTTTAATTTCTAGTAATTATACTTGTCGTTGCTTAGCGGTACGAGCTTCAGGGGTTGTTGGTGGGTTAATTTTTGTGTTAATAGTTCATGGGAAGATTTCTTTTTTTTGTATTTTCATACTCGTTAGTTAATAAACAATAATTTTCCATGTGGGTCAATTGTTGACTCTTTTTATACTGAAGCTACCTTTCCTAATTCCGGTAGCTGCAGATAAAATTGTTAGCGGCATTAGGTGGCGCCCGAAAGACTTTCGGAGCAGTATTAGTTGCGGAGATGTTTTTATAATAATTTGTGGTCAGAGTTTTTAATTTACTTACCTACTACCCTGAGTAAGAGCATATCTCTCTACGCTGTTAACTATTTGGCTAACGGGGCTAGCTGGCCGATCAGCGCCGTGTGTTGATTTCAAAATGGACATGGTATTTTATAGTGTCCTGCATTCTAAGCTTGCGCATTATGTCACCACCTTTTGTTGAGCACTTTTGCCAACGGTGAACAAGAGCCTGCATGCTGCACCGGTAAAAATCAGAACCGGCCGATGCTAACCACTTCTTTACAGGAGTGACAACAGCATTCGACTCTTGGAAATGTTTGCCGCGTAATCCATCTTTCAGGGGCCCAAAGATATGGAAGTCCGACGCGCTAAATCGGGGCTATGTACGGTGGATGTGGCAACAATGAGTTCCGTGGTCGCAATACAGGTGCGGGGTCTGGCGTTATCACGTTGCGGGTCTTCTTCTCTGACCTTACCCTGGAATACGAGCTTTCAGCTTAGTCAATGTCGTCGTGTAGCGTGCTGAATTGACAGTTGCTCCAGGCTCTAGGACATCCAAAAGCACTGCACCATGGCTATCCCAGAAGACTGTGCACATCACTTTGCATGTCGCCGTTCCATGGACCGTTTTTTCGATTCCGGTTCGTAGTGGTGACACCACGTCTCATCTTCGGTGATGATGCTGTGCAGAAAATTGATACCACCTTCTTCATAGTGGTCCGGCAGGTCCCGACAAACTTGCATTAGAAGTTTTTTTTTGTTCTGTAAGCATCTGCGGGACTGCGGTAATGAAGATTCTCCAACATTGTTTCCAAGGTATTACAGCCAACTTTCAGTTTGGCACACAATTCTCTGGTCGTAATCAATCCGCCATTCAGCACGGCTCCTCATTGTTCGGGGTCAGCCGGAACGTGATTTGTCATGCACACTCTCTTCAGCACTTTTGAAATGTTGATACATTGCTCACGTTCATTGTATCGTTTCCACCACTTTCAGAAGGCGCCAGTGGATTTCAATTGGCTCAACTTCCGCAGTGAGGAATTCAATCACGCATCTCTATTTGATACGTGCCTCCATATCAGCCTCCATTTTCGAACACTCCTCTACTGCTGCCATCTACCCACGAACTTATAAATTAAGATGGACTGCTAATGCTGAATTGACAAATGTCACCTACATGGGGGCAGCCATAATGTGCACTCACTTGGCGCGAAATTCAAATCAACTAATAAACAAGCATTAACCTCACGTTTTCTAAATTAAATTAAATTACTGTGAGACATGTCATTTTCCAAGGCTGCAATGGCCTCAAAACTTGCGCACTAGGAAAATTCCCCTAGAAAATAACTAAAACGTGCACATCATGGCCGCGCCCATGCTAGGGCCATTTTTACCTCTATGCAACTGTTTGATCAGCAGTCCATCTTAATTTATAAGTTCGTGCATCTACCTCAACAACGGAATCACATGCAAAAGCAATAGGAAGGATCAGACTGCTACACAAATGACATCTGGCAGAGTCATCCCAAATCAATACCCAAACATTATTATCGAAGTTCTCGTATGAGATTGTGGCAGATCAGTATTCTACTAACCAGTTTTGACTCCAATATTACCCAGATCTTGTCCAAACCTAGTACATGCCCTTTGTCGGCACTTACTTCGACGTCAGTAACATCTTGTCGGAGGCTACCACATTCCCATTGTCGGCACCCACTTCTGACGCCCCCAGTCATATAAATACCCCATTTTAGTGCATTTCGCTAAATACGCTAAAATAGTATTCCATTTCTGAGGCACGAAACTTTATACCGCATGATAAAATTCGCAGGGGAAGGTAACTTTTGGGCTTCCAAAGTCGAGATCTTTCCGACGACACCAGTTGGAAAACAATCGGACCAAAACTATAAAAGATAGGAAAAGACTGAAAAATCACCACGTTCGTGTTTCTACAAGCGTTCTTCTACGGGCCCCCATTTGCTTCCAGCCAGCCGGCCGGCCAAAATAAGATTAAAAGCTACCTTTTTACAAATAAATTTGCAAAAATGCCCTAAAAATTGAATGCAGTAGCGGAACGACCTACTAATTTGAATACAATAAAATGATACCCGAAGAATTAAGGTATTCTGACGGTAAGCGTCAATGTCATTAATAAAATCGGTGCAGTCGATCGCTGCCATTGGGGACGAATAAAATTTAAAACCACCTCGCACTAGTTTGTCAACGTGAACGCTCTCGTGGCGTAACACGCAATTCCCCACGGATTACCACCCCGCGCAAACTTACGAGTGATTGACTTAAACATTTTCGAATGCGAATATGTTCCACCAATAAATTAACTTCTTCTCAACCAATGAAATCCCTAGACATCCAAATTGAGAGATCTATTAAATCCACTGTAACGTGTACCGTTTATTTATTTAATTACACAAAATTATAATATACTTAAAATTTACAACATAGGCAACATGTGATGCATCAGTTTCCGTGGTAAGCGTTGGCGGAGACACTTCCTCGGGTTACAGTGTTACAGCTGTTTTAGCCGAAACGGAAACAGCTGTCGCTTGAATAAAATCTCTCTCGTGTTTTATGTGTTCCCCCTGGTCTTGGTGGTGATGTTAAGTGCGACGAAGGTTGGTCGTAAGCTCGTCGCGATTAATTGGCAATTCAATCGATTATTTAAAACGCGGTACAGGCAGGGGTTACGTGGCGTTATACCGACCCCGAGCTACGAGCATGAAATTGATAAAAACGGTTAGAGGGTGCCTTAATTGAGCGTTTTCAACAAAAAAATTTGCGGAAGAAGTCCTCGAAGAAGTCCGAATTTTTAAAGAAAGTCGGTTCATTACGTTGAAATGTAGGGTTATGTTACTTCATATCCTAATTATTTTTATGTTGATTAGTGTCCCGAGTGGTTTACTTCAAGTTCTTAAGAGGTTATGTTAACATTTTTCGACGTTGTTTTACAGATATACCTATTGTTAAAAATATTAGAAAATGATGGAAAACCATGCATGTATATTAGTTGTGTAATCTTAGTAGTGGATGACTAAGTGAAACAACTTAAGAAGCAAAACATTCCAAACGGCGAATATTATCCATCGAAAGGTACAGGATTTCCCGCTGCCTGTAAGTAAAGAGTGACCTTGTTTGTGGTGCCAGGTCGAGTCCGGTAATTCCCCTGCGGCGTAACTAATGAGCGACGTTGTTTGTGTTGGTTTTTTGGTAAAAATATTCAAGTTTAATTTTATGCAGCTGTCCCAAAATACACAAAGAATTTACACTTGCTTTCCAAATAAGGTCTGTTCAGATTTTTGTACACGCGGACTGTGCAGAAATGATTATTTAAAATGCTACAGAAGAAGTAGTACCTTGAAACAATCTCCCTATGCAGGGGAGAACGCTTGACAGTCGTTTTCCGGCAGGTTCACCCACCTACCTGCTACTCGGCAAATCGGACGATGTTGTTGCGTTGAATAAGGGCATACTAATCGCACTAATTAGGGATGATTTTCTTTTAGTCTTTTCATTCGTTTTTGTCCACTAACCATGTATTTTTCAGAGGAGCATTTAGGTACAGAGCGTAAACGCTATAGAGAATTGGTGTCCTTAACTGAAATTAGACAGAACGTAACAGAAACTACTTACAAATACAGAGCACGTTACTCAAAAAGCGATTTTAATAATGTATAGAGAACTGTAATTAAGCATTAATTAGCCTTTGCTGTCCACCTGCCGATTTCGCACCAGGTCCGTGCCACTTCCATTCTTCGACTTTATTAAGTTCGGCTTAACTTTAAAGAGCCGTTTGTGACGCGACGGCGAGCGTAGGAAGGTACACGAAAACCGCTCGTTTGGAAATTGAATAAATCTAAATTAGCGGTTTAAAGATCCAGTTCCTTCCTCTTCGCTTGTAGAGAGTAATTTTTGTAAGTAGCGTCTGAGAAACAATTCCGCTTCCTGTTTACCGCACCGCTATTGGAGCGACCGAGATGGAAAGAAGTAATTGTTCGAGTGGAGGAGCGTGGCGGTTACCTAATGTCGCATTGTTAGGTTAGATTAGAGGATGGTCCCAGATTTGCTCGGTTACACGTCGCCACTGATATTCTGCTAAATTTCTATTTGGAAATGCGAGGCCGGAGAGATTCTCATATGAAAGTATATACTTTGTGGCGTTTTACTAATTTGCATTCGCGTGCATCTTATTTCCACAATTAGCTTCTAGTTTGGCCCTAATGGACATAAATTAATTACATGATTTGCACTTAAGCACCACGTTTACGGCATGGGCAGCTTGAGGTGAGTCTCGTATCGAATTTTAGATGAAGCGCCTACGTTAGCAATTTCAGTAATACCATTGAATAATAATTCAATGGTAATACCTAATTAATGAGAATACGTCCTAAAATTTTCATCCAAAAGCCAAATAGGTGCATGGCGTGCATCCGGTGATCCATGATCTTTAGTTTTTGTTGATGATTAACTACAACTTTAATCCCAAAATAATCAAGTGTTAATTATTACACTTCTACCTTGTAATGATTACGGTAGGTGAAGGCGACGCACTTACGGCTGGTTTTACAGAGGCCGTTTAAAGTCTAACTTAGTTAATTACGCACTAATTACTTGACTGAAGGATTAAATCGGTTAATTTTTGACGTTTCATATTGCACCCCTAAAAGTAGTTTTACTTAAATTTCCTCTCGTTTCCGATTCAACCTCAATTTACATCAAACTCGAGAATAAATTTCACATACACACAAGTAAATGAAAAA
This sequence comes from Photinus pyralis, assembly GCF_008802855.1. Classification (NCBI taxonomy): domain Eukaryota; kingdom Metazoa; phylum Arthropoda; class Insecta; order Coleoptera; family Lampyridae; genus Photinus; species Photinus pyralis. Next base: position 14,876,005 of record NW_022170511.1, on the reverse strand, counting down.
ATTCTCCTAACCCTACTAATCGAAATACCTTCACTCTATTGTACACAGTAAACTAAATAATGAATGCAAATAACCCCAATTTCATACTCTGGTATAAACGCTTTAATGTTCCTATTTTTTTCGTCATTCGTTAGACCTTAAACTCCTTTCAATACTGTATTTTACTTTACGGGCGTCATTTTTTAAAACGTTGTATAACGGGCAACCGTTTAACTCCAACTTTATTAATTACTCTACCTGAATTTTCCTTAGCTCTCGCCTCTGCTTACCTAAGTGTCCAGGAGAGCACCCCTTTGTCTAGGTCAGTGGAGACAGGACGTGTTCCACGTTGGCCGGAACCAACTATAACCTTAAAGGCAACAAAAAAAGAATGTGGGGCCTCTATTTGTAAACTGCTGCTGGGAGTAACGAGTGCCCGGCCATAGATGTTAAAAAGATCAGGCGACAACTTCAGATTCCTAAGGGAACCTCCCATATGCAAGTACTATGAATCAAACACAACGCATATAACTTGACAAACCCTCTTTTATTAGCAGCGAAAATGGTTGTAAGAACGATATAAATGTTAATCTACATCCATATGAAATATAACCAGTGAACCGCTAACTTGATTCCCAAATGTAACATTAAAACAAACAAAGACAATATCAAAACGGTTCACACCTTCTTACAGACGCGGATGGCTCAATTTAAATTCGCTAATTCGCCTGATGGCAATTATCTGCGGCAACCAATAAAATACCTCTCGTTGGGAACTGTCTCCATGGAAAATTTACGTTCCGGATAGTTCGACTCCAAAAAATTGATTTTAAGAATCTCGTCTTTAACACAACTCTTGCGTGTTGTAAGGGACGCTACAATTTACTTTTTCTCCATTCTACCTCTGGTTAATCTTTATACATTTTAATTAAATTGAGGGCGGTTCTTATTAGGTGACTATACGAGGACAGTTTGAAATTGCCGCGCAATAACCTTAAAGTCAGCTGTTCTCCCGTGAACTGCCATCTATCAATAGACTACTGTACAATTTTGGGCAACGTACGCCGTTTAGTTTGTGAAAGCAGAGAACTTGGAACATTGGAATATGGAATGATATTGGACGGTCGGAGAAAAAAGTGAGTTAGGTAGCGTAGCTGAGGTTGTAGGCATCCTCAATTGAGCGAGTCATCACATTTTACATAAATATTTGGACATGTAGAAGCTCTCAGGGCGATGGGTGTCGCTGTCTCACACTCGACCATAAGCGCAACCATGTGACCATTAAAAGGAAGTGTTGACGATATTTAGTCTCAATCCAAACAAGTTTTTGGGCTGTTTCGTTACTGTAGATCCATGGATCCATCACACCACACCAGAGACCAAGGAACAATAAAGAAATGAATAAAACTGTTCTGCACGGACCGATTATAGAATCCTCGCTAACTGCTTCTTCGATGTGGAATTGAAATTTTCCCCTCCAGCTGCTCTCTGCACGGACCGAGTATAGAATCGTCACTGTGTTACCGATCACAAGAATGGGGTTGCGACATCGCCATTCGCTGCGATGCCAGACGCCGCCGAACGAGTGGCTTTATGAGTAGCCCCGAAATGAACATCAAACCACTTGAGTTGGGCAAGCAAAAACATAACGATTTAAGTCGATATTACGATACTTGCAATCATGCTTATTGATTGTAATGGAACTACCCCCACCACCCTCGAACACGGAATTTTTGGAATCTAATTTGCAGACTTGAATACCATGATCGACATATCGAATTTGTTGTGATCATTTAATCATAATATCGACTTAAATCGTAATTTTTTTGCTCAAAAACCCCCAAATACCAAATTTGCGCTCTTTCGTGGAAGGAATTTTGAAAAAATTTTCAAAGAAAAATTCTATTCAAAGACTTATAAGTACTCGAACATTCAGAGCTCATAGAGGGATATCACTTGGTGAACTCGGATGTGCATTTGGTTTGGATCAGTTTTTTTTTGTGTTTGGTAGGTCATTTTGTAGGTTTAGGGTAACTTTATAAACGGAAATCTAGCACCTAAAAAACACACCCTAACATTGTGTAGCCCAATATTTAAACTAGCAAGTGGTCTACATTTTGCGATCTCATTCCGTCTAGGTTGTAAAAATATGTAAGGAGGAGATCCAGAATTTGTAAATTTGCCTCAAAAGTAGGACGGTTGTAAATTGAGCTTAAAGGGAGGATTTCACTGACACGCGATTAGCCATTAGACGTTTATGTATAAAGATGACCCATGCGAAATTTCGCCTAATGAGTAAATGTGCCCACGGTTACGCTGCAAAATGTAAATTTGCGGATAGTCACGTAGGTAGGTCGATAACCTGAATTCATATTTCTTTGATTAGAAATAAATTCGGTTTAAACGGAAACAGTTTACTTGCAATGAAAACAAAATTATAACATCCCGTTCTTCTGCTAACCCACATTAAAAATTTACATAACGCGTATCACGCGGCAATTTCAAATAGATATTGCTTCGTCTGAACTAAAACGTTATTCTTTGCGGACGAACCAATTTTTGTCGTACATTTGCTTTGTACTAAATTATAAAAAACGCAAATTTCTTGATAACAAATTTATCCTTTGTCTATTTTGTGTACGAGTTTGTTTGTTTAATGTCTGTGTTTATTTTGTTATTCACGTTCATTAAAATTATTATCAACATTTACGCATTCTGCTTGTTGTTCAAATGGTACAGTTTCCAATTTTCCATTAATTTGCGATTAATTTCCACTTGACATTCACATTATCGTGTCCAGTTTGAGCAACCAATAGAGTTTTATCAATCTGCAACGTTGGTAATAGCTCGCAACAAAAACAGTAGAACATCGACGGTACTGCACTAACAAACTACAGGGGACGTGACGCTACGATTCAACCCTCTTAATTAACCAACTGCTCGCGTCACTAAACTGTCTTGACTTTAGAGGTCTCTCGTTAAACTTACATTGCTCTAAACGTTGATTTTATTGTAAATCTGTAGAAAAGAGATTTTCGATTTGATGGCAGATATTAATGGCGTATTTATTGGTTGGACGTTTCTCGAGACTGCAGTTGTAATCAAGCGAGACGTTTTAGAAATGTTATATTGTAACGTTTTTAAATAGATAATTACACGGATGACGAATATCTTGATTTCGACAATAGTCAACATGTAACGCTTAAAAATGCGTAACAGGTTTTGCAAAAATAAGTTTAACACAGTTGTTTGACCTAAGCACAATTTTTAAATGTGATAGTATTATGTGTACAGGGTGTCCCAAAAGTGGTTCACACCTCCATTTTTAAAATTCTAAATGGGAGTCAAAATTCAACAGACTATCTCGAAAACGGAAAAAATGTTATAAATCTTGTCTTCTATAGATTTGTCTTAGAATTTAACGTAGAATATAATCATCGAATAAAATACAGAAATTTAGAATTTTTAAGTTTGGGGCTGTGGACCGCTTTTGAGACACCCTGTATAAGTAATACTACCAAATTGTATTTAAACTTGTTTTTCCAAAACCTGATAGAAAATGATTCCCGATATATATAGACACTCTTGATTTCAACAGGATAGTGCATCCGCGCACACCGCGCTCTAATCGTGCGAAAATACGTATCGGACAGATGGTGTTTTTTTTATTATTGTCTTCCAGAACTGTTTTAAAAAATATAACAAATGACATGTGCAATTTTTTGACCGGAGTGTTTTTAAATTTGCGATAATTATGGTGCTATGGTAACACGCAGTCTTTATATTTAAAAAGTCGAATAGCCAACAATCTGTAACAACACAAAAGAACCGGTTTTTTTTATAAAAATACAGGGTGTAATAATTTAGTATTTTAAAAAATTCGAAAGTAGCACTTGGTGAGAGTGTAACTACACTCCTTCGCTTTTTAGAAAAAAAAGCGCGCGTTTGGGTTTGAACCCGCGTCATCGCGATCGGAAGGCAGCACACTTAACCATAACACCGCTGTCAACTTCGCTTCTACTGGTATAAATGTGACAAACTAATACGTATAATTAACAGTAATTTTAAACTCTTGTGATTTACTCCAAAGTTACTAAATACGTTTTAAAATAATTTATAAATTTTATTATTGTTATTATTTTACTTATTATTAAAAAAAATTTTTTAAGCCAGGCCAAGATTGGTTCAAGATAAGGGGGCGATCTAAATATCTCTTTTATTTGATTAGATATGAAAAATTTGTTAAATATACTTAATTTTATATGTGACATTACGATCTATCAGATCGCATATTGAAATTTCCGGTACTACTTCCGGTTAACCGGAATCGATGCAACGTTTGTTGCATTTGAAGAACAATCAATTTGCTGTACAACAAAAAATATGCATATGGTTGATATACAAAAAATGGAGAAATTCGTGATTCAATATTTTAAAAACTAGCATGCCGTGTGCCATATCACACAGAAAAGACCTACATCAACTTGCTCGATGTTTCGTTTTGAAGATTTACGATGTATCCGTGTTACTTACCATTGAGATGTACTTGTACTGGAACGCGCGCTCCGTCCGCCATCTCTGTCCTACTTTCTCTCACGAGTATGAGCATGCATTGGACGCCCGATTGTCATGCCGCAACGTGTTGTAACAGTGTGTGAGTAGCAATTACTCTCTCGTCGCGCCATGTTTCTATACGAATTTCTCCATTTTTTTTTTGTATAGGTACCAATCCTATGCATATTTTATGTTGTCCTACATTGATTGCTCTTAATCTTTAAAAAAACAAAAACTGCATCGATTTCCCGCCGAACCGGAAGTGATGCCGGAAGTTTCCATGTGCGATCGGATACATCGTAATGCCACATATAAAATTGTATTTGAGAAATTCTCTCCACATAAAAGAGATTGAGGTGACCAATGACCATCTTATCTCGAACGCACTTATATTATGTATGTCAAAGGTCCACTACAAAATAAGTTAGGTACTACCATTCATGATACGTATAATGTAAAACAATATGGCGTATTTAAGAAGAATGACTATTGACTAGCGACTGCATCATGGTTCACCTTAATTTTGGATTCATCCTTAAACAAATTCGTAGTTTCGTTTTGGGGCTCCGATTTCATACAGAATCGTACATTGTATTAGGTTATCTTAGGGAACTTTTACTATAGCGATCAGAAAGCGTTCGAAGACATATACACAAAGTCTCGTGTGATTTTCCCTCATAAGCTCGGGCGCCAAATGTAATGACAGTTCTTTCTATAAGGTTACACAAAACCATTTACGCCGCAACCCCTGTACCTATGTTTTGAAAATGCGGTGTATGTTGAGTTGACCACTTTCCGGTTTCCGACTCTAGTTCAGCCATACGACTATACTGGAGAAGGATGATAATATTTTTGTGAATCCCAAAGGGATATTTGCGTGTCTACCAACAATTCGTAACTGTCCATAATGTTCCCATACTGGTTACATCTATCGTTTCAAAAACAAAAAGGAGCCAAGGCTACTGTATGAACCACTTCGTCGCTCAGTATGACCCAAAACTTCAAAGCTAAAACTTACAAAAATAGGCAGACTGTCACCCCCACTGTTCGCCACGAAAATGATTTCAAAAGGCCACAAAAACTAGTTTTGCAAACAATATTAAATTGCATTGCAAACAATTTTTAAATTACACAAGACTCTAAATTTACTGGGTTCGTGAACACACATTTCACTTACTGTATTCCTACTTTCCAATTAACAGTAATTTATATCACTTGAGGATTATATCCGATCGAGTGGGAATTAGTTACATCCCTAATATGTGCTTCCACTTCACAGGCGAAGTGATATGCTTTCTTAGTCAGAATACACACTTTACTAGACTTGTGACTAAGCGAAGCAATACTACCCACGATCGCAGGGACGGAACAACACCACTTACAGACTTGGTATTGGTGTTATTCGATCATAAATTAAAAATTATTTCATGTTTATATCATGTCCATAAGGACTATTAAAATCGAAAACCAAATTTGAAAGTGCACTCAGCGCCTCTTGCTCACAAATGGTTTAACAAATTTTTTTTCACTTTAAGATTGTATTACAAAGCACTTAATGCAAACTCGTTTGAAAAGTGTTAGTCACCAAAATGAGAAATAATTACACTAATGTGCCTTGATTAATGAGCTTGATTTCTAATTCATTTGCAATTATAGATATATACTCATATTCACTATGTTTAATTTACAGCAATTTTCAAATCGTTGACAAATAGGCTTATTACAATTACATACGAGTCTTTAGGTAATTTGTAGTACATTTGTACTTACTTGACGGATTCGATTCCCAAATTGACCCCGAAAAACGACGATTTGTGCTTCGTCATATTTGTATCCAAAATATTTTAGAATTAAATAGTAGTAGTAGTAAAAATACGGCAAAAAGAACGACTTTTTCACTGTTTTTTGGACTTTCCAGGCGCCATCTTGATATTTAGGCCCCAGGCATATGGCGCTGCTGGAGGTCCATACATACTTAAATGTTAACTTTACCATATGAATACATATTGGACGCCGACAACCGGTCAGAAAAAAAATGACGAATTTTTGCATTTTTGACGTTTTTAAACGGAGTTTTGGCATTTTGGGCCCCTAATATGAATACTAAAGTGTGCCTACACGATGTCGACGTGTGTACTAGATGATATTCTACCCTTAAACTACTCAAAACGTTCAGTGGCATGCCTTGTGGGCTCGAAATAACCGAAAAACGGTAATTTCGCCCGCCATCTTGGATTTAAGGGCTTAAATGCCAAAATTGGGTCTGGCAACAGGGCGCATCGTTTTCAGCGGGGGCCAATTAGTCTAGAACCACCTGTTGCCAGTTTGTAGCACAAAACGCCGTTAGACATGCACTTTTCAGAAATGTCTCCCTGACTATAACAAATTCAATGTTATCAAACCCCACTTCACACGGTAAGCTCAGGCCGAGGCTCAGGCAAAGTAGAGGTGGGTTGGGCTGACTTACGTGGTTTTTGTGCACTAGCAAAAATAATTAAAAGGGAATGTAGTAATAGTAAACCGGATAGGCGCCTCTTAGTCTTCAGTCAATTTCAAAAGAGAGGGAAGAATACTTACCTAAAGGGGGAACAAGGTATACTAAGAGATCTTTGTTCTGGTCTTGTAAAGCTAAAGGAATAAACCGATACAACGAAATATCGAAGAATCCTCAGTATTACAATCACTTTTAACGACGGACGGACGACAATACAAAACTATAAAGGATCTGAGGATCCTTAATAAAATACTTAGGGATAGAACGTAAACAATAATTGACGTCACAACCGACGGTGAAAACCAGTATGTAATCAAAGGTTAATCAAGGCATCGATGAAAATAACAAAATTTACCTTTGAATTTTGGGTCGCAACCTTGTGAGATCAAAAGGACGGGTTTTGCAAATCTGTAACAGACAATAAATAACACACAAATAAAAGTAGTGAATCGCGCTGCACATAAAATATTGCGAAATAGCAATGCTAACGTCTGACACGGAGGCAATCGTAAATAATAACTGTAATTAATACTCAAAAGTAATCAATAATTCGAATGACTACACTAGCAAAAGTAAAATTTGGTTCGACCACGGGTTTCTCGTACAATATCAAATATTAACGCATAAAGGTGAAGTTCAATTCAAGGAAAGTACTTTACCATGCTCAAATAACTAATACAATTACGAGAATGCACATTTCAAAACTTTGTGTTCAAACGGCGATGAAACCTCCACACTCACGAAATTTATTATCTTATTTTGCATTTTTATCTAATAATGGCTTAAGTTTAAAAAATCGACATAGACGAACTTTGCAAAGCGTAATCAGTCTTTTTCATAAAACACTATACTAAACAAAATCTTCCCAAACAATGGACCCATACTCCAAATAAGCCTCCTGTTATTTTAATGAATCACGCCAGGGAGAATGATAACAAAAACAATATCAACAAAAGTTTCGTCCTAGAGGGCCATATGGGCACAATCCAGTCCTGACAACATTCGTAAGTAAGACTCTCCTCTGCGATTGATGGATGCTCCTATAAAATCCACCTATCCACTTATTTTTTATAGTTGTGTCAGAAATGGCACTCGGACCGTTTCCCCTTGGTCATCTCTGCATTTTATTATCCATTAGGGAACGTAATTGCACGTAAACTGTGTCGGTCTTCGGCTCTATTGTAGGAAATAAATTTTTTAATACGCACGAACGAAATTAAGAGTTTTTATGTAAGCTTCTTTTTCGCGGCATGTAAACTTTGTCCAATTTCATTAACGAGAAAATAAAAAAAGTGCCAATTTTCTCAATCTTCTACACGTTACGGTTGCATGAAAATGACCCCTTTTTTATAATGGCATACCTAGTGGATTGTGTGGTTCTAATTCGTCTAGAAATGCGATCAATATTGAGGCCAAAGGGTGAAATGTTGCAGCGCAGCATATTAGGATAGGTTAGTACTGCGGGTGCACCACACCTGACCTAACACCACGTTAACTTCTGGCTCGAAGTCGACGCGTTTTTTTTTAAATTTCCATTATTAATTAGCGACTTTGAAAACGCAGAGACGGAATAGAAGACGCAATAAATACGGCTGCGGTCGAGACGTTTATCGACGTTGTTTATCGCGTCATGTAAATAACAATAATGCAGACGTGGATCGTGTAGGGAGGGAAAGAGCTCTGGAAAATAGTCCAAATAGGGAATACGAGGAAATTTAATTTTCTTGAATTCAACGCAAGACGACAATATATAATTATTAATCGGTTTAGGGAACGCTCGAACGAAGAGGAGGAAGAAAGGGAGTGAAACAAAAACCAATGTTCGCTATAACCATTTAGAAAGTAATAAACCAGACACGGATGTCCGCCGAATGTGTTAAATGATTAAAATGTATACGTTAAAAGAAAATAGGTTTATTGAAAAACGCGCTTTCTTCAAGCACAAATCAAAATTTAATTATATCGTCCCTAACTAGACCAGCATCTCTTTACGCGTGACCATCCTAACTCACAATCGTCTGATCAGATCAGTCGGTCTTCTACAGCAAAGTTGATTAACGGGTCCCCTTGAGCAACGAATCCTTTACATCTGAAATACAATATTATATCGGTCCGCCTACGTAGCATTTGTTTAATGCGGTCTAGCCGCTCCTAATACAAATTATTTTCAGTACAAGATACAGTTGATTCAGTCGGCAATACTTCTTGCTATACTTTTTATCACCAATAGAAACTACCACGGTCACGGTTAATTGTTTACCTTCGGTCTACTTGAACATACGAAAAAATTTATCCTTATGAATTGGAGGAATTTCATTGCTATAAGGAAATTTGGAATATTTAAAAACAATTTTTAGCCCTTTTAGAGGCACTGAAGATCTTCGCAAGCTGTTTTAAGTTAAAGTGTCAATTTTCCATTTCTTCAGTTGTTCTTGTTGTTGAGAAGCATTCCCAACGAGTTTACTCTAACTCCCCCCCTCCATTTTAGGAAGCAAAACATTTCGTTTTTGAAATGGATTGCGCATTGTATGCCCCCGTTTGCCCACACGACTGCATTTTGTTGACGCGCGACCGGTTTCAAAATATCATAGATACACAAATGGGAGAGGGGGCAAATTCATAACTGCTCCCCAATTTTACAAATAATTATTTTTTCACAGAGCGACAGTTCGCGCTTGAAATGCGCATTTTTGCACCCCGAATACCTTCGTTTGCGCTCCTTCAGTTTTTCAGTTATTCCAAATATTGTCTATTTTAGAATGATTATATATATTTATTAGTTAAAAACGATACAGGAAAATGTTTATTGCAAAAGTTTATTTATAGTAATTGTTGAATTTATTTCAAAATAAATATGCGAGGTGAGATAAACAAGTTGTAAATCAGCATATGCATGATTAAAGCGCATTTTTTGGTAATGCAGGTCAGTATTTTATTAGCGAAGTTTAAAATTATCGATCTCACGAGTAATTTTGGCTGCGTTAAATAATTAATTTTATTTCATTTCAATTGACGGTACGTCTTCATTTTGTAAAACAAATCAGAAAGTAAATAATAAGTTTTTATACTGGTAGCGCTATCTAACGGTAAAATTATAGCACCTCCGAAACCCATATCGAAATTATTTTCTTCAATTATCGATCTCGCAAGTAATCTAACTCAAAATAGACTAGTGCCTGCACATCTACACTATAGCAGGAAGCTTTTAGTGAAAATTTGAAGTCTCTAGCTATTGTAGTTATGGAGATCTAACGCGGACAGCCGGCCTGCCAGCAATAACGAATATAATAGCGTATTTTTTTCAAAAATGCGCTAAAAAGTCCTGTGAATTTTAATCTAAAAAGATAGCATATTAAAATTCTCTTTTCAAAAATATAACACACCAGAGATGATATTAAACAAGATTCAAATAATCGCATACGATTTTCAGTAGGGGAATTTTTTCGACTCTGCTCGTATTCGGAAAGCAGACTTTTAATCCGGCTTATATTCAATAGCACTGATCCTTGAACTCTCAGAAATCGATTTGCGAAGGTTTGACATCGTTCTCACTTTTGGTTCTAGAGTTAGACGAGGAACAGACTGACAGACAGACGAACAAAACCGTCACATAAGGAGAATTTTTTTCTTTCGAAAAATTTCCCTAAAAAGGAAGTGACTTAAAAAAATTAAAAACAAATTAAAAAGGATTTCAAAATTAAAATTGGTTCAAATACTTCAAAAAATAAAAAAAAAACTCAAAAATTTAAAATTTTCTTTAATCTTTTTGAATCAATATTCATATCAATATTTATATTTTTGAAAAGAAATTTATTTTTTAGACAAAAATATATAGGGTGTTCCATTTAAAACAATGAGGTTAGATGCAATAGCTTTTTTTACCTGACCCCGTAATCTTATTTTTAAAACAGCAGTTGATTCAACGATCATTTTAAGGAAGCTTTAGTAACAATCATTTGTCGATATCTCTTTTTAATAAGCAAATATAGGGTCATTCTGAAATTGACATATTTCCCCGTATTTCTTAAGCGACCGCGAATATTTTGAAATTTTGAATTTTTTGCTCAACATACACCACATTTGCTCAGCATTTTTGGATTTATTCCACCTTTGTTACGTTTATTCGGCATTTGCTAGAGGTTGTACTCCACATTTTCAAGTAATCATTACCTCAAGAAATGGTACACGTCATTCACGTCATGTATTATACACGGTTTCCAAGATAAGGATGTCGATCATCAGAATACCTATCGGGTAAATTTTCCCTTTTCCAGAGAATTTAACCGTTAGGTATTCTCACGCGATTAAGTCGTTGTGCGCGGATACACCATCCTGTTGAAACAACTAGATTTTCCAACCTTTTTTTTGCCATAGGTACATCGTTGTATTCGTAACAAAAAAGATTCTATTCAATACAGTATGTACTTTCTTTTATAGAAAAATAAGTTGATTTCTCCGAAACGAAACGATGTAAGTATTCAAAATCTCAACGCTGTCTTGTAAGGCTCAAATAGTGGCAATGAGCATCTGCTTTTTTATCTGTTGCATCAGAAAAAAATAAAATCGTAATCAGTAAATTTCTGTTTGTCTGGCATTACTATACCATGGTCTGGCATATTTTTGGAAGTAATCGGTAATTTACGGTTTTCTTTACAGCATGATAATAACTCTTTAATTGCGCAACGTCTCTAATTTGACAATCATCGTATGTTCTATAGTTCCGGGATCACCATGATAAACGTCCCGATCTTAGACATCTTAGTGTATACAAGGTGTCAATTGTAAAACTTGCAGTCGGCCATATTTTCCAAACTAAAGAAGATATTGAAAATCGCGCAAAACCGTTTCGGGGGTCTCGAGGGAGAACTAGAATGACGTTACCCCCCCCCCCTCTTCAAAAATCGTAAATGGCAACCCAATACATATGACACATCTTTGGAAAGCTACTGAAAAATGCTTTCCAGTGGTACCAATAAAGTCAATATTCATTAAGATAATTTAACAAAAATTTAATAATTAACAAAAAAAACTAAATGTTGACCTCGATGTTGACATTGAGGGATTTATGGCAAATTGGCCAAGAACTTCAACCTGGGCTGCTTCATTCAGCAATCTTGGTTGCTTTCTTTTTGAAATGTGGATTGTGGGCGTTGAACCGCGAGCCAATGCGCGTTGTACCGGAGGCGTAGTTAGGTCATTCCCCTATAAGTTACCGCAGGGTGGTTTTTATATTTTGTGTGAGGCGCTATCAATACATTTAGGTTGGTCACTTGTTTTTTAGCGAAGGACATGCGTGGAGTGGCGAATGAACTTAAGCCAGTCACTGGGTGGATTTCATAGCGTGTTATTTGAATTCGTATCGGACGAGCGAAGTTACGTCGACCACCTGTAAATATTACTGCGGGACAATTGTGTCCACCTACAGTAGCGAAATTTAATACGAACATTATCCTCACATTTTAGATGTAAATTCTAGTTTGGCGACCTTCAAATTGAAGATATAGTTGTTCATAATGTTGATAAATCTCCTATGACCTCGAGAACTGGAAGAATGGACTTATTGAATTGCATGACGTTGTACTTGTTGCATGCTGAAACTGTTTGCGCGCAAATAATATTTTTATAGGCATGGCCTTGACGCTTACCGTCGAATTACGTAATTTTAAGTAATCGTGTTGGAATCAACTGTCCTTTTCAATCATTTACAGTGGACTAATTAGTACTAAGTGGTTGGAATGCTAAGCAATCATCATTATTTTCAAAAATGTTCATCAAACATTTGTACGAAAGTATCCTTTAAAAATTGCCGATTCGATTAAGCTCAGAGGATGTCATTTGTCGCAAAGAACACGTTACAGGAGGTTTCGTCGAAATTCGGAAGAAACATACGGCTATGGTATGACACTTGTTCGCCATAAAAATTCAAAACCATCCTGGCAAAATGACACCAAAGTGAAAATGAAAAAAAACATTACTTTAGTAAATACCGTCTCTGTTACATATGCTTACCATCTTGACAAGTATAGTCGCAAGTGCGTTAAATCCGAATCAATATGAAAACGCTGAAAATGTATATCTGATGTAATGAATAAATAGTGCGACCCGAAGGCGACCTATACACCGACATCTGAGCGAGGCGAGGCGGCGCCGAGTGTATGTCTTATCAAAATCAAAAAATCAATTTTTTTTAAAATTACTTTCTAACACTAAACCGAAACGTGTAACAAATCAAAAAATTTAAACCCAGTAATATTACATTAAATTAGTAACACGAAATTAGATCACTCACTAGTAGGCGGGGGACACTTTGTAACCCGAAGGCCCAATCTTCAAATGAGTATAACTTTTGCTTATTTTAAAAAAATATTCGACAATTTTGTTCCCTAACTCATCAAGTATGTACACAACAAATTTCGTGGAATTCTCTCCATTTTCGTTGTGCGGCCAAGAATTGCAGTGGAACTTTTTTTTCGAATTTTCAAAAACTAATTCCAGATTCGTCATTTTCATGTTCAAAAACCCCTAGATACCAAATTTAGTCAAAATCAGAACTTTTTTCGTACCCCCACGTAAGGGTGCGCCCTTTCGTGGTAGGAATTTTGAAAAAAAATTTTCAAAATCGGATAGGGCATACCCGAAAACCTATTCAAAGACGTGCCACCCATCTTGGTAACTTTTATGGTTGCTGAGAAAAAAAAAATAAAGAAGAAATCCAAATTTCACCACTTCTTTAGGGTTGGCTCCCAAACCAAACATGTTGGACCCACGGTTTATTTGAAAAATTGCTTGTCTTGATCCTCTCTATCACCCAATTTTGTTTAACATGGGATCATGTGTAACACCCTGTATATATTTACACCGCAAACATAAAATACTTCATTTTTGGAGCGAAATAAACCAAACGAAAACTTAAAATTTGAAACATTTTTAGCAACCTCACAAAGGTTAAACGCAATCGATTCTTACAAACTTGCAGAATGATGCAAGTGGTGCTTTTTTGAGCCGAATCAAATTTCTTTTTGCTTTTTAGAATATTCCAACGACACTGAAAACAACCCTAAACTACATTCCCACTACGATCAAGTAAAAAATAAAAAAAAATACACTACGATAAAACGATACTAAACGGCGAATGCTAACAAAAATACCGTGATAGGTCCTTTACCTATTTTCTGTATAAAATAATCAGGTATTTTTTGTTTTTATTATTCAAAATATGCCGATTTTTTTTAAAGTTGTTGAAAGTTTAACATTTTTAATTTGAATTTAATAATTATTAAAATATTAAATTATGAGAATCCACCAGCTGGTTGCAATTTATTATTGTGAATCGCTAGTAAAGGGGAAGTAATATCATTTTCATTATTCGGTCAAGGGAGCGTTAAGTTAAAATGCAACTTAAATTATTTTCGTACAACTTACTTGCTTTTGGCGTAAAATTAACATTGGTTTTTGCTATTGCTACAAAGGTATGTAAAATGTACGGTCTCTAAAAGAATTTTTTGCAAGAAATTTCATCAGGCATTTAAGTCTTGGTGATTTTAAGTAACTATCCGTTACAGCACCCATAAGCCGTTACGAACAGGAAGTATGTCCCAGTGTAACTTGTGAATTATCAACCCGCATTTAAAATTTACGTGGAAAAATCGTGTCAGTTTTACAGGAAAACTGTTATTGTGGGTGGAATATTAAGTTACATCTAGAGTGATAGGTGCAATGGAGGTGCAATTGTTTCGCGTAGAGATAGACACGTTTTTAGAAGAAAATACGAGAAACATGATAATATATAAATCTGCATCGCCAGATAATGTTTGTATTTGCTGCGCCCTATTGTAAAATGTCGGAATTTTGGTTTGCAACCTTCTTTTGAACGTTTACGACGCCCAACATTGTAATTGAAGCCCTCGTTTCATCAAAGCCCCCAAACTAAGTTTAGTTCGTAGTTCAGTGGTTTATAAAATTTCATCCTCTCCGGTTTAGGAATTACCTTAACAAGCGCGCCCGTTTACTACCTACTACTTGCAGCAAATTTGCTTTCGCGTGTTCAATTCAAATCGGTAATTTTCATTCTATCCGATTGTGGAATAGCGCCGAATTACGTTGTGTAAATAACTTTAAATGCTCAACCTTTCCGAAATTATCCCTAACATATTTGCGCACAAATGTAAATACGGCGTAAGGCTTTCAGTTCATAAAAAACCGTAGGTAATTCGTTTACTCTCCAAATTAAATTGTTTACCGAATCGTTTCAAATAATGATAAAAAATAGTGGTGATACACCCACTTAAATATTTATCAATGCCCGGGTTTCACATATTTTGTGTCTATTCAAAGTGGCCGTCCTCGCGTATATCTGATTTCGTGACACGCCTACCATTATCAACAACCGAAGCAATTTGGGGTGTCCTTTTACTTCGAAAAAGAGTCGACATTTAATTGTGTTTACCTTCTTCTGCATCTCACTAACGCTTTCTTTTGTTTTAGGTAAGTGCAACCGGCGATTAAATGCTGATCCGTATACGATCGTAAGTACCTGTAGATAACAAAGTCGGTTATCTTTATTAGACAGATTCTAACTCGAGATAAAGTGATTGTTTACTTTTTTCACTGTTTAGCCACCTGTTTTTTTTTAAATACTGCGCCAGCTGTTTTAAATCAGGCATCAAGAGGCACGTGTTGCGAGCTTTAGGTCATGTGGTAGCAGGCATCCATAATATGTTGACAAGATAGAAAGACATAATTTACAAACATTTAACGCTCACGATTGTAATATTTCCATAAGCAAGCACTTTTCTTATAAACTTTGAAAAAAGTGTAGTAATGCAAGAGTTAGATTTGCATTGAAATCGGATTAGATATTGAATAGAAATGACCCTATTTGTGATTCTGAACGTGTTTTGGTTCAAGCTAGACACTGCATTAATTTTGACATAATAAAGAATGTTTATTGAAATGATCTGATCAGAAAGGGCTCTCTTTGCCTACGAATATGAGATCTAATCGTCTAGAAAATGCTACTCTTATAACGCAGTGGCATACAGGCTGTACTAAAAACACCAACTATGGTTCCATTTCCCCTCATTCGGTTGTGTTGATTTGTGTGGGTCGGTGAACCGACATTAAAAGACCACGTTTCTGAATGTACAATTAATACCTTTGTGCTATTTTTTTACTGTATGATACACAATTTATATTCTTGTGGTTTTTGGGTTTTTAAGTGAAATTGAACCTAGAATAGAACAGATTCTAATAGATGGATACAGAAAAATGTTAGTTACATGATTGATTTTTGTAAAGTATCCTGATACATAGTCAAGTAGAAATCGTCTGCCAGCGAGATCCTGAGGCTGAGAAGGGCGGTTAAATATGTCAAATTTTACTAAAACTTCCGACTATACAGGGTGTATATACTTTTACATTTTTTGGATTTCTGAGACAATTCTGAATCAGAATGTGACCTTTTAAAAAGTTTGTACGGCTACTTGATTTTTTAGAGCCACTTTTAATATTGCATCTAGGTGGCCATGATCGGACCCAAACTAATAGGACCTTAGGTGATCTCAGAAAAGTACAATCCGCAAGTTTTAGTGACTAATATGAGTGAGAGAGAGAGAGAGAGAAATAAAACAATTTGGTAAAATTACATTTTCGTGCCGAACAAGTATTTTCAACTTTTTTTGACAAGCACCGAAAAAAGGATGTTTTAACGAATCTAACGATACTATAATTTATTTGCGATTGGAATAAAAATAAGAACATTCGTCAAATACTAAGCAAAATACTGGATAATAATTTATTTACTTTTATCAAGTGTGCCATGGATAGCCATGAGACATATATAACTCTCGCCAGGAAAGATTGCCGGTCACAGCACACCTTGTGTCGATCTACAATCTATGTTTTTCTTAAGATGCGAGCGAATTCCGGAATAGGATCGTGCCAATGTTGAACGAAAAGTCTTTTTGTTCAACAATGATACGATACTATCCCGGAAGTCGCTCGCATCTTTAGAAAAACATAGATTGTAGACCGGGATCAAGTCTTCTCTGACCGGCAATCTTTCCTTAGGTTTACCTAATATCTTACAGTTGTTTTCATTAAGTCTTCCTTGGAAACCAAAACACTCATTTTGGTAATTTTGGTGACATACGTTTTATGAACAGACATAGAAGTTCCTTAAGTTTCATTAAATTTCAGTTTAATTTTTTTGGCAAAATTATGTATATACCTACTCAATGTGAGTTTTCGCATATGACTGGACATCTCGCTGGACATGTTATTAATATTTGGAGAATGTCAGAGAAATTCAAGGAATGCTGCCGAGATATCTCAATCGACAACATCCATCCCATCAATATTTCCCATATGTTGAGAATCGTTTCAGACAAGAAGGAAATCGAGATGTGGTTTATCGTAAATGAAGAGACTGAGATTTCTTGCCATGGTTGAGGTTGATAAAACGGTTTCTTTAAAAGAAATTAGTCAAAAACTTCAAATAAGTCACGAATCGGTAAGAAAAATTCTGAAAAAGCACATTTGTATGCTAACAATGGCGAAAGACGGGTAGTGTTTTGTGATTGGTTGCTTCAAAATCATAGAGTTAATCCAAATTTTACCAACTTTATTCTATTTTCCGACGAATCCCGATTTACAAATAATGGTATGTTAATAAGCAAAATACTCGGTACTGGGCCGACATAATGAACACGAAATGAGAGCAGTTTTACGGCGAATTTACTTCTAACAAGATGGAGCACCGCCTCACAATACCAGAAGAGTTCTTAATTACTTAACAGAACATTTTAATAATCAAGTAATTATTGCAACCAATGGTCTTGTACGGTGGCCTGCACGCTCACCGGATCTCACTGTACTCGATTTCTTTATTTGGGGGTAAGTTACAGAAGTTATTATGCCACAGCTCCACTACTCCTGAAATTTTAGAAGAAAGAATTCTCCAGGTATTTAGAAGTATCAAGGCCTCACATATTAGAAAATGTGTGTAGAAAAACAATTGAACGGGTCGGAATATATCGTGAACTAAACTACAGTGACAATTTTAATAAAATCGGATGTTATAATAATTTCCAATAATCTAAGAGCGTCGTTTACGTTATTAGTTTTTGTTAACTTTGTTAGTTCTCTTAATTTTTCTTTTGTTAACTTGTGACTTTGTTAATTTTGTTAGATTTGCTAATCGAATCGCAAATAAATAGTATCGTTAGATTCGTCAAAAAATCCTTTTTTCAGAAAGTGCTTGTCACAAAAGGCGAGTAAGTAATTTTAAGATTTTTTTTATTTTGTTTATCGACCGCTTGCGTGCGAAGTATTATGTCCAAACGAACTTTGTGTGTTTTTCTTTCTTTAAGGGTTTTTGTCTTAATTGTGTATCGGAATAAATTTTTGCCATTGCCAATCAATTAATTGTGTGTTTATTCGAATCCTTTGTGTGACCCAGATAGTTTTCATATCAGATTTTTCTATTCGTGCCCAAGATTTATTTCAGGTGCGAATCAAAATTTGTATGATACATTCTTTGGAATTTTTGGAAGTTGATCGAGACCACCGAGTCCTTAAATTGAGAACTTTTAAGTCAGTATTAGGATTTTTCTTTATAGCAGATGCCGGATGTGTACCAGGAGAGATTATAAAATTCTAAGTTTGAATTTTAATTTAATTTGAGCTAGGTGGATAGGTGTTTTGTGGACGGTGTAATAACCGCAAGTCATTGCACACTGCAATACTTTTTTTTAAATTTTAACCACAGATGCTTCTAGGAAAAGCAAAAACATCGCAGAGTAAAAAATCAGATGTGCAGCAATTACAACTTGCTTATTTGTAGAGATATTTTTTTTCAATTTTTAACATATACGCTTCTAGTAAATATTGACATATCGTATGTAGCGTAAATCACTACAGGCAATTTTCATACTTATAGATATTTTTTGGACCTTTAATTTTCCGTGAAAAATCGGAAAAATAGGTTTTTTGGTTAAGACCGATTTTGGCTAGATATTTTCTTGATAGAAAATTTGGTGCTGGTCAATGAAAATGGGTAAACGCAAGCTGGTTGGTACTAAAAGAAACGCCGGCGGATGGAAACAAAACGCGGGATTATTTTTTATTATGGCAATGAATGCCAAGTTTTATACTTTATTTTATAGCATATGTTAAATTCGCATTTTAATAGGTTTGAACATTGAATAAAAACACTATAAGAAGCCTAACCCCGTGGAAATAAAGCGCGACAGAGTTTGAACTGAGAATATAATGGGAACACTGTCAATAGAGTCGATTCTTGAACTGAGAAGAATGAGAATTTGCTTTCCTCCTATTTACCGCAATGAGAGTTCGGGGTCACAACCAATGCGGGTGCAAGGGGATTTGTGAGATTTGTCGCGCTTTCTTCCATAAGCGTTAGGCTTCTTATAGTGTTTTTATTCAATGGTTTGAATGAGTAGGAAGTCGTTCTGTAACCATAAGGATACATACAGTGATCACTTTAACCGTAATGGCAGATAAAGTGAAACAGATGACTGTGCATTCTAATGATATCTATCATTCGTATTTCAAGTGCACGATATAAAATGACGTTCAGACCATATGACAATTATGTTTTTCTATTTCGGTGTCACAATGATGATTTTGTACAACTGTTTTCGGCCGAAAACAGTTGTACAAAGACAGTGATTATAGTCGTTTTTTTTGGTAACTCATCTCTTAAGTTGGCAGTTACTAGTTAGTACAAGTAGGTACTTCGTTGGGTACTTCCACGTTTGAACTTCAAAATGTCAGTCTTACTACGCTGCCAACCTAAAACTTAACGGCATAAAAAGTGTTCCCAACATAAAACATGTTAGTTCTAATGTTCCCTATAGTTTCTGATAATGATTTTTTAAATTAAATTAAAGCACCGAAATAGAAAAAATAGTATGAAAAACGCGTGTTACAATGCTTTATTGTAATACTCCTATCTTGCGGACACTCGTGGCTACGCTTCGCGTCGCCACTCGTGCCACAAGATAGTCGTATTACAATAGGTCGCATTGTAACACTTGTCTTTCAATATACTATTCTATGGAAACGATCGCGACGGCAGAACCTAGGCTTGCTAATTTTGATGTCTATAAATTAAATTCAGAATTGTCAGAAGCATTACAAATTACAATGATTTATATCGCTTCTGCTATAAAATAAAATTTTGTATTATACACGACGATAAAGGCAAACTAACCATCTCGTGAACACCTTTCACTCAATGGTTAAAACATCCCTTTATCGTCTTGTATAACAAATAACTATAAATGCACTGTTAAATAATTTAACCTTTAAGTTACATTGTCAACTTGAAATAGTACCCCATTGTAGAAGGTAAAAAGGAATTAATTTTTTTAATAAAACGATAGGATATTACACTACATAAACGCCCAGCAGGCAAATCTTTAATTTAAGTGATCAATTACAGTATCGCAACACAAACACTGCTTTTTATGACATTATTGTCATACACATACACATGAAAAATTTCATTTAAATATCTTAAAAAATCAAAATTGTGCAACTGCAAAACACATTTTTTGACATTAGTTTTACTTTTATTTGAAGTGCTTGTATACATCGTTCATATAATCTAAAGTCAAGTTTCTATTAAATTCCGTGAAAAATCATTGTGGGACAACAAAATTAAAAAGGGAAAAAAATCGGTTTTTTTTCGATTTTTCTCGGAAAATTTGAGGTTATGTGAAAAAACGGATGATAAGAAAAGTTGTAGATCTTTTTGTTGCGTAGTTTTACATGTTACTTTCTGTTGAGTGAAACGATCTTTTTACGCTTAAAATCCGACTTTATTTTGCCTGTTAGAAACGAACATTCCAGAAATCATAATAGACATCGAGGTGCCATGAAAGATTAGTCATCGACGATAAGAGCGAAGGCTGATGTGACGCAGTCCTGTGGGGAAAAATGGCGTGTTTATTGTAGGACATTCCGAATCGTTCTAGAACAATTGTCGTTTAAGCAAATTCTAGCGTATTTGAATCAGTTCCAACTTCGATGTACTTCAGTTACCTATCCTTTTTGACATTGCGTTAAATACTGATGAGATGACACAATTTGATTATCGATATCGTTTCTGATACAATAATTAGTGGACTGTTAATTTCGTTTTCAACCGACCAAAATAAGACGACAAAATTTCAGTGGTCAAAATAACACCAGGTGATCTTGAGATTATAGGTAATTAACCTATAATCTCAAAAAGGATCTTTGTGTTGCACAACCACTGGAATAAATGAAGATGTAGAGATATTACACATTTGCTGATGTTATTATTTTACTTTGCGTGACTAGATCTGCAAATGTTTTGATTTGAGAAATATACTGAATAAGAAACCAAATCCGTCACGCGAACGCAAATTTTCGATTTCATCGGACAACATGCGTTTGTTATACACACCGGCTGGCGCGGCGGCCGCGTGCGGTACATAATTTATGCAAAACAAAAAGAATGCAATCACCTGCCGTTCTCGGAATTTAGTATGATTAATAAAAGGGAACGGGGTTATTTAATATTTACCCACTTCAGAACCCTTTCCAGGAATCACATATGAACCAAATCTCCTTATCAGCGTAAAAACACACCTACCATTGTAAATATTTGATCAACGGTCTGATTATGTAACTATAAGTGCGGATTTGTTACTCTCCTTCTGTACAACAAATACAATTTTTAATAGCCACTTACCGAATTAATAAATTGGGTAGACGCTGTATTTGAAAATATCCAATTACTTAAAATTGAACCAGTTAAATACCTCAATTTGCTTGTCGACTTTAACCCCCCTCGAAAAAGCGTATTTCGGTTCGTTTCGTTAACTAGGGTGAATGATTGTAAAAATGAAACTGATAATTATCATAAATTTCCTTAATAATACAATTATATTTGCTGTATCGGACGTTTGTGAATTTTAAGTTTGTTCGTCGACAATATAATTTTTGGGCTTACTGTCGGCTAAGGCTTTTTCGGGATTATTCAAAAGCACCTTCTTGTGCATGCATAGGTTGTTTATTTATAAAACACGTTTTAAAGGTAAATAAAAACATGTCCATTTGCTGCTAAGTTCTTGTTTTTTGTGCATTTGCCAACTCATGTTGGAAGGCACTATGGCCTCTTTCTCCGTCCGTCCGTCCGTACATCGGTACGAGGCCTTAACTACTACAGTTTTCAAGATATTTAGTTCGTTCTCTGGCATGCTCACCAAGAAAAATCAAGGCTGAAATAAAGGTAGGCACTCAGGGTCAAGGTATACGTACCACGCAACAAGCGATCGATGAACGAATTAAAGAAATCCTAATTACCTTAAAGTGTTAATATTCCAAAATATCCGGTCGTAACTACGATTTTCAACAAATAAAACGCACAAATACAAAAACTAGCCGATGTTGCTTCTGGAACTTCACTTTTTTAACTGCACTTAAATT
>NW_022170511.1:14682780-14853398 GCF_008802855.1 Photinus pyralis | reverse complement strand
AGACCAACCGGCAGGCGACCGATAGCAATGCAAAATTATAAACGATCTCTAGGATCGTTAATAAACGGCAAAAGTGTAAAATTATGGAACATGTAAAAACGGTTTTTTGTTTTTTTTTTCAATAACTTTTTTTTAAGCGGTACAGAAAAATTCCTTCCTTGGTACAAGACTCGACACCATAACGAACCAATAGCGAAAAAAGTAGAACAATAGCTCTTAAGATAAAGAACTAGTAGCGTCGCAAAACGAGCGGACGGACGGACGGACGGACGAACGGACAAAGTGGCCACAATAGCGCATTTTATTTTTATTTTTGTGGAAATGCGCTAAAAAATAACTTTAGTAGTAAGAAATTACGTATACGCATGCGCACGTCAATCGTCCAGACTTTTCTTGGCTCAGGTGCTAGGCATAAAAAAGTACGAACTAAATACAGTGCTATTTACATTAAGAAGTAGACACAGGTACTTACCTGTTTATTTTTCCCTATATGTCTACTCTTAAATGACAAAATCTCGTCTGAAGGGCGCCTCATTTTATGCAACCAAAATGTCATTAATTAATTTTAATATTATTGCTGTGGATTCTGTATTTTTATTTTCGTTCGTGTGCAATATATTCAAGTGAAGAAAAAGTTGAGATTGTCAATTGGTATAGTACCGATGACAGTTGAAGGAGCGTAAGGGATTTATTTCTGTTAAGCCAAAGCGACAATATTCAAACCAATTAATATGAGAGCCAGATGTTTATTTATTTTAAAAAGTTATTTTTGTTGCATAAAATAACGGCACCCTTAAGAAGAGATTTTGTCTATTAAAAGTAGACTTACGGAAAAACAATACACATAAATCCATATGTCTACTTCTTAAGAAATATCACTGTATATTAAAAACTATAGGACGGACGGACGGACGAGAGAAAATGGCTGCAATACCGCACCCAAAATGCGCTACATACCATCACCATGGTTTGCAGATCAAAAAGTTCAAACCCCACAACACCTAACACTACTTATAAAATGGCTTAATCTTTCTGTCCTCAAAGCGACCTAATTTCCAAAGAAATTTTGTTACGTAGTTGGAATTACTGAGAGAGACCTGCCAATAGGTCTGAACTCTGAAGTTAGCTTTGTTTACAAAGAAATTGATTTCTTGTTCTCAACTTTTCACTTAACATAAAAATTAAGCCTAATTCTTTGCAATTTCGCAGGACGTGCTCTTCTCTTGTATTCCAAGACGTGAAATTTATGCAGCTAGAATACGCGGCACTCTAATATAAGTAAATTGCGTTACAGCAATATTCTATTTATCTCCTCATGGTGGGCGTTGAAGATGATTAATAACAATATTTTCGGAAAAATCGTTTCTGGCGCGAGGTTGTTATTCATCGTGTCAGAATTTTAAGCATTCGTAATGTGAAACGTTTGACATTATCTGCCGCTGCAAACGGGGAGGCGTTTGTTCTGCTAATAATGTAATTATGACACCTCAATTTCCGTGCGTAGGGTGGGAGGACAAAATTATACTAAAATAAAATCGTTTGAACATACACTGTGTACATTTTTAAACGTAAAAAGCACGAGCTCTTCAGGACTTCCAAACAGATAGGTAGGTACGTAACCGAAATTACTAAATTTTATTAGCAGAAATCGGTTAGGATTTTAATAAACTCAAAGCTTTAGTCAAATTAGTTGTTCTCTAATCTGAACAAAATTTATCCGAATATTTGATTAACATAAACTCGCCACTAATTAACTTTAATTTCACCACCCGGTATCTAAATTATCTCGAAATTATAAACGATCCTCGAGATCGTTTATAATTTTGTATTGCTGTCTGTCTGCCCGTCTGTCTGTCCGTCGGTCCGTGTGCACGATAACTTTGTGTAGAAACCTCCGATCGCTTTGAAAATTGATACACATGTTCTTCAGGATTTAAGAAAGGTCGCTATTGTTTTTTGGCTACGTAGACCAACGGGCCAAAAAGTTACAGCCCACACACTGCCCAAACCTCCAAAAAAGGGTTTCTTTTATCATTCTTGTTATAAAGAACATATGAATGTCCGGTTTTCTGTGTTAGTAAATATTCCTTAAACCTCGGGCAACTATGTAGATTCAAAAAAAATATGGCGCATGCGCATTCTAACTTGTATTTGCGCAATCCCAATTTTTTATTTATTATACATATTATTATACAAAATTTTGTATGTAGGCATCTCAAATAAAAGTAAAACTAATGTCAATCAACCCCTTAAAGTGTATTGTACAAATGATGTATGTGTGAAGATCTCGATGATCGTTCGGTATTCAATTACACATACCGGATTTTTAATCACGTGATCTACGAAGTTCTTTTCAAGCTATATTTTGACCATCGGTATGATAATTACAAACTCTCACGGCATTATAGTTGCAAAATTCAGATTCATAAAAGTTTTCAAAAATGTTTAAATCCTGTACGCGTCTTTTTTTGAAATATGGAACCTTTATGAAAAAAAAAAGATTCATGTCTGATTCATCGATTTAAAAAATACTAAATCAAAAAAATTACATTTTTCCGAAATTTTAGGTTAAATAAGAAATTAAGAAGTCAGATAGACAGTGCTTTTAGGTAAATTTTTATTTAATATATGCACCAGAAACATCCATTCTAAGACGACGGGATTTTCTCTAAAATTTGAAATGAACCGAAATATTATCGTAATAACATGAAAAAATTTGGAAATCAAATGACTCGATTTATTTTGATCGATTTTGGAAAATAAAAGGTAAAAAGGCTGTCGTCACCAAAAAAATGTCTTGTTTCATGGATTTGTCTATACAATACCATATTAGTATGGTTTATTTATGCTATTCATACTGAAAAAGAATGTGTATAGGTAGAAGTCAGATACCATCCGCACTACTTGTGATGTCACAAGGTCATGGCCTTAGTGAGAGGATTAGTCGGGTTAAGGGGATTTCTCGGTTACGTAACTAAGGAGTGACTTTGTTTTATGGTGCTAGGTGGTACCCTGAGATTTCCTTGGCAAAAAAGTTGTGGCCTTGGTGAAGGGGGAGTTCAGCGGCGAGAAAAAACCTGTCACGTGCTCGGCCGTTATGCGTCATTTCATTCCTCATGGTTTAGAAAACTTGTTTTTGTTTGTAAAAATTCTTTAATTTTATCGCACACGAGCAGAGCTGGGATGGAAAAATTTTCGGTGGCTGTTCGGACGGTAGGAACTGTCAATACAAAGACAACCTCAACAAAAGGTCTCGCTGTACTAACTACACTGCTTCCTATTTCAACTCGACGAAACGTTTTTCGAAAGCGTACCACACGCGTTAAACTTCCTACAAAACGTTCATGAAAGATTTGTTACAAAAAAAATGACCAACTGCGTCTTCAACAAAACAAATAGGACTGACTGCCCGTAATGTAGTGTACTGTCCCGAAAACCAACAGCAGCAACCGTTTTTACTCGTCCCAATATTTAAGGAAACACAATCCCCACCTTGATTCCCACCATCAAATAAACTCCTTTAAAAATTTTCAGATCAACGATAGAACGCGCCAAACGTCCCCAATTCCTTTGATGAAACGCGGAACTCTTCTGTAGTAGCAGCCTTAGTAATAATTCATCTTTTATTATTACAGCATACCGGATTTAACAATCCGCAAGGAATAAACTTCGTAACATCTGCATCTCCGTTATCTCTTAACAGGAATAAAACAC
Source organism: Photinus pyralis (assembly GCF_008802855.1). Lineage (NCBI taxonomy): Eukaryota > Metazoa > Arthropoda > Insecta > Coleoptera > Lampyridae > Photinus > Photinus pyralis. Next base: position 14,849,684 of record NW_022170511.1, on the reverse strand, counting down.
ATGCCTTAATTAATTTTCCACTGATAATAAAACTTCTTATCGCAAGCGACCAGATCCGCCTTATTTCTACCATCTTATCTAGATTGAATAAATTACAAAACTGATTTAGCATTTAAAAACAAGTAATAAATTGTACACAACTCATGTGCAGAGAAAGCGCATTTTTTAAACCGAAATAGCTTTTGTTTTGACATCACCAGTGGATATACTTTTTGCAGACGTCTCAATCGCCCTTTGTGAGTACCCTCTTTCGTATAAGGGAATATATACGATCACGAGCAGAGGTCGAGGAGGAGGGCTAGGGTTGGTAGAAATTAATTCCTTTCGTTGAGACCTTTCATTAGAGTACCATGAAGGATAAAACTAGCCCGCTTTAGACATTTATCCTAGCGTTTATCTATCTTGCTTGAGGTTTGTTGAGAATTGGGTACGTTTTTAACAAATTATTTTATTCAATACTACCATTTTAAAATTTAGCATGTTTCTGATTAATCATAAGCTACAAGGCGTGTTTGTTTGTTGCACGATTTTGGGCGACAAAAAACACAAATCGTAAATGTTCGGAAGTAAACGCAGCGAAAAACATTTCATTTTGCTTAAATTTGTGTGCCTTATAAGATTATTCGATAGTGCCGGCGAAATAATTTATTATAACCTCGCGTTACACAAATTTCTAAAATGTGAATAATTTAAACATGAAGGCCGTGCATACTTATGTAAACGCGAAATGATTGATGGTTACATGGGAAGGTGCTAATTACTGATTTTTTAAAGTGAAATCTCTTCGTATATGACATGTGACTGATTCTTGTACAATTTTAGTAAATGTATGGCAATATAAAATTTCCATAATGAATACTGCAGAACTTCGAAATTTAATTAAAACATTTTAGGTCGTCTAACTTTTACATCTAATGTAATATGCAAGTGTTAATTGCCCTCGCTAGAACCAAATGGTACGACGCTCGATTTTCAAAAGGGCAAAATCAAATTAGAAATTTTACAACGTAAATCAGAATTTTCGCACAATGTTTGATTTTAGCTCTAGCAAGATTTATATGCTGACCGTTGTATTTTTCGCCGCCCTTGTTTATGGCAGCTATACGACTGTGCACTGACTTATATCAGGGCAACGAGTTGTGAAATTAAAATTGTTTTTGCAGAATCTCGAGAGATGCAGTTTATTAAATGTGCATGTTCGTATGGAAACAAACTTTACTAATTAGATATGTGCAACTACTGTACTTCCCCTTTTTACCGTTTATTATTTATATTCTTCACGCGACAATTAATCCTATTAGGTAATCAGTACATACACGCGAAAACTGCTAAAAATCAAGATTTATACAACTTAAAAAAAAAGCGGCGTGAATTAATCTTCTCGTTCGTTAAATACAACTTTGGATGTAATAACCTCATTAAGCATTAAATCAAATGGTGCAATAAATCCAAGGAACATGTTCACTTCAGCAACAGTTCGCCAAAATTAAAGCAAGAACTAAGAAGCAACACTTGAAAACTTTGATTTACACGCAAAAACATTACACCACCGGCAGCGTTATACCCTGATACCGTAGCCGTAGACAATTACCGATCGTACCAAGACTCCCGACGTCTCCTATTCGACTTGAAAATGCAAAGAAAATTTTCGATATTATTTACGCGAAAAACGCGATTGTATACGCGTCGTTAGTGACGTTCTCAGTTACTAACTAACCGGCGTCGCTTACGGCCAGACGCATAAATAGCGACGACCGACGGAGCTTTGCATTATGTAAACCTTATCTGCCTCTCCATATGTACACACAAGAGAAAATATTTAAACTGACGTGCGTAAATTTTAAATTTTCAAAATTTGCAACTTGATCGTTAACGGTGCACCAAATTATAGGCGTTTAAAATATGTACAGCGTGGGGCAGAGCAACTTGCTGATTAGGTTACTCAACTTCGATTCATTTAGGGTCCATGGACGACCGTTGTAGACCAGTGACTTAATATAACCCCACAGAAAGTAGTCCCAGGGGGTTAAATCAGGCAACCGCGCCGGCCAATGTGGATCGCCTCTCGAAGAGATGAGCCGTCCAGGAAAGTGTTGCCGCAAAAGAGTAATTGAAATTCCTGGGCTGTGTGCCATGACGCCGTCCTGCTGGAACCACACTTTTCTTTCCCACACCCATTTCTTCAAGTGCTTGCAAGAATCGGTCTGCAGCACAGTGACTGCTTAGGTGCTCTCTTCAAAAAAACATGGACCAAGTATTCCAACCCACGATATCGCACACCAAGGGACGTTAATGAACGATGTTACTGCCAACCTTATAACAGCAGTGTCAACAGTCGTCGCTTTAGTACTGTCAACTGAAATAACCAAGTTGTTTTGCCCCACCCTGTACACTAGTGCAGTTAGCGGTTATTTTATACAATTTTTAAAATGTTCTAGAATTTTTTAGAAAATCTTTTGGAATTTTAATATATACAAAGTTTGAAGTGCTTTACCCCGAGGGGAAAGTCACTGTAGAATTTTGTTGTACGCTATCAGCATATTGTAGAATTTGTCTAGAATTGTTTAGAACTGTGCCAAACTCATATTCAATTAATATTCGACATACTCAATTTTATCACTAGAGGATCGAAGAACAATATCAGATATTTTATTTGCAGCAAAATTATGTGGTGGAAAAATTAAGTGTCCAAATTTACTATGTTTAATTGAGTTTTCATTACCAACAAAAGGAACAAGGACCATTTTCAAAGCAGATGTAGTAAATAATAACTATTCATTAAAAAAACCCTATGTAATAGATACAGTGACAGATATCTTTTTTTTAAATACCAAATGCATCACGCCTACCTTAAAATCTAAATTTCTATTATAAATATAAACTAAATATATTATAGTCATAAATTATTCTAATCTAAGATATACAAATTATAGTTACTAATTGTTGGTTTTTCATTGCTATTTTGTAATTTATTATTGTGTTATTTATATCATTATTATTGTGTAATTTTTTATTGTATTATTTATTAATATCTATATCTTGTTATTAATACTTATTAAAATACTATTGTTAATTGTTAATAATGTATGTATAAATTGGCTTGGCCGTCAATAAAATATTATATTATTATATTATATTAAAATATTATATTATTAAAAAAACTGTCTATAATTTTTTAGATATTTTAGAATTTTTTAGAATTCTCTAGAATTGTTTAGTATTGTCTAGAATTTCTTTACAACTTCTCTTGAATTTTCTAGAATTTTTTCCGAACGCACATGCACAAACAATTATTTTATACAAGTGTTTAGAAGTTTCTAGAATTTTAGTATACACAAATTGGAAGTGGTTTACGTCGACGGGAAAATCACTGTAGAATTTTGGTATATATTAGTAGCATTTTGTAGATTTTTTTCTAGAATTTTTTAGAATGTTTTTAAAGACGTTTTAGAATGTTTAATATTGTCTAAATTTTTTTCTAAACTCAAACGCACACTCAATTATTATTTCATACAATTTTTAGAATTTTAGTATACACAAAGTTGAAGTGGTTTACCCTGAGGGAAAAATCAATAGAATTTTGTTGGACACTTACCATTTAGCAGAATTTTCTAGATTTTTTAGAATTTCCTAGAATTAGTGTTGTCTAGAATTTTTTTCCGAACGCAACCGCACACGCAATTACTATTTTATACGATTTTTAGAATTTCTTAGAACTTTTTTAGAATTTTAGTGTACATAAATTAAAGTGGTTAACCCTGAGGGAAAACCACTAGAATTTTGGGATACATTAATAGCATTTTGTAGAATTTCTAGAATTTTTTTAAATTTCACTACAATTGTCTTGAATTTTTTAGACATTTTAGATTTTTTTTAGAATTGTCTAGTTTTTTTATTTGTGGTTTACCCCGAGTTAAAAATTTTGGTGTACAGTACTAGCATTTTGTTGAATTTTCTAAAAATTTTTAAATTTTCTTAGTTTTTTTTTAAATTGTTTTTCAACTTCTCTCGAATTTTTTCCGCACACGCATACACAATTATTCTTTTATACAATTTTTAAAACTTTCTAGAATTTCGCTTGCAAAACAGCGAGTTTTGAGACAATTACGGACGGACGGGCGTAAATGCAGATTATTGAGCGAAAATTAAAACTGCACTGGATTAAAACAGAAACAGGATATGAATGGCGTCGATCTAACTCATATTTTTTTGGTTGGGATTAGCTAAATTTCACTTGTCGATGAAATAGAGTTGCAACATGTAAAGCATATCCGAAAATTTCCGGCAAGTTTTTTCACTTTAGAATTTCATGAAATACTTTTCAGCATGTAAAACGGGCTTTAGCTAAGGATTGATTAAATACAATTTCCACCAGCTCGATTACATTTTTTTATTTAAAAAAAACTACGTGAATATGTATAAGTTTCGAATTTAGTCGGTCGCGAAATCCAACGATTGTTTTTTCGGGAACATGCTAATGTGGTAATAACCTAATAACGTCTCGGCACAGTCCAGATAAAAAATCTGTCAGATTTGCTAAATAATTGGAAATATATTCTTGGTTTTCAAAATGTGCGGCCAATTTTGATTGATAGAATAGAATTGAACAAAATTTTATTAAAAACAAATGAGCCGTTATAGAAAAAATATAGGATTTTGTTATTCTTAATATACAGGGTGTCAATTTGCGCACCTTCAATGTTGTTAGTAGCCATAACAGAGAAATTACATTTGCGACTTCACCTCGATTTTGTTGGATATGTCATTTCTGATTTTTGTAACGGTAGTTACGTTCTAAGGTTGAAATACCTAGTCGTTGCCTTCGCAGAAGGGGAAGGACGATGCTCCTTGCATCTAAATGAAATTACAATAATCCTTGCAGTTACTTTAAAAGGAACAAGAAGAAATTGATTCATAATTAAACTCAAAATATCCTACTGGCCAGATAATTAAATTTATCTTGTGATGAGTTTAATTCACCGATAATTCGCACAAAACGGAAATACATTGCGATCAAAAATGAGTGACCGTCGAGTCACCTTTGGAATTTTTGTTTACATGGGAAATCGTACTTAACTTCAACTTTCAAAGGCGACTCGATAGTCACTCATTTTTGATCGCCCGATAGTAAAGATAACATTTTGTATCCCTGTACGGCCAGTAGCACTTTTTATTTTTGGTTTATCGCCGAGTTAATTGGGCACTATTAAATTTATGTATACTCGCTATTCCCAGTTTTGACTCAACTTGGCCCGCTCAACGAACCGCTATCGTAATTCTTTTTCATTCTTATTTATACTGTTTTTGAATTATTGTAGTAGTTTGAATTTACGATTGAGACGCGCGATTTTCCACTTAATTCTTCCCACCTAAAATTTAATTCTCATTGTGTTCTAATTAAAGGTCTCAACGAAAGGGACCGTTTTCAACAAACTACTGCCCTTGTTTCTGTCCTCTTATCAAAGTACGAGGTGGAGTGGGGTAGTGGAACTAGTTTTATCCTTCATGGTACTCTAATGAAAGGTCTCAACGAAATGAATTAATTTCTACCAACCATAGCCTTCCTCTTCGACCTCTTATCGTGATCGGGTATATTCCCTTATATCTCAAGAACGGATTGTCAGAAGAGAGTACTCACAAAGGGCGATTAAGACGTCTGCAAGAAATATATCCATTGGTGATGTCAAAACAAAAGCTATTTCCGTTAAAAAAAATGCGCTTTATCTGTACAAGAGTTGTGCACAATTTATACTTGTTTATATGGTCCGCAAAAGAAGTACATACTGTATTGAGTACCATTTTTTATTACGAATACAACGATGTACGGTACAAAAAAAACAAAAGTTGAAAACTCTGTTGGTTTCAACAGGACGGTGCACCCGCGTACAACGCCCTAATGGACTGAGAATATCTAGAAGACAAATATCTTCGAAAATGGACAAATTTGTCCGATATGTATTCTCGCTCGAGGGAGAGTTTTCATCTTTTGTCTTTTTTGTATATCGTTGTATTTGTAATAATAAAAACGCTACTCAATACACTAGGTACTTTTTTGAGCGCCATATGAAGAAATAAACATGATGATGATTTCCGAAACGAAACGTTGTATTGAACATCTCTCTTGTAGAGCTCAAAACGTGACAATGGGAGAGTGTTTTAGCGCATTTTCCAAAAGGAAAATGAACGTTATTGTCCGCACTTTGTTCGTCTGTACCACTAGTCCACTAATAGCCCTCCAGTTTAACCTTTTTCGTTGTGGTTTCTTTCTTATATGGTGTAGCTGTATCACAACCCCGAGACCAGAACGACGAAAGATTTTTTGGTTTAGTCACTTCCTTTTCGAGTTATTACTGCTCGCACGTCAAAAAAAGATAACAAAAATGGCAAATTTCGGTTTTTCTGATATATCTTCAGAAGTAATCGGAATTTTCAGGTTTTCTATATTACCTATCATCACCGCCGTTTTGTTAGTAAACGTCGTTTTATATTGTTTTACCGTATAGAATGGTCATTATTTTTTTAAATTTTGTATTTGTCTTTTCCCTTGACTGTTATGAGAATGTAGTCTAGTTGTGTCGTTGAAATACTCTAAAAAGCGAAAAGAAATTTGATTCGGCTCAAAAAAGCACCAATGTATCCATAGTCTCTTTTATAGTCAATCACATCGTATAGGTTTGTCTGGCGTCACTCGTGCGTCTTCTGAGTAGGCTAGTATCAAAGACAACTGTCAATGTCAACATTGGTAAAGTTATGTCTCTCTCCCACTCATAGTCAGACCCGCAATATTTGTTTCCATACCTGTATATCAAAACAGTACGTATGGTCACTCATCACACCATTTGACTCTTTATTATATAGAAAATTTATTTTGCCATATCGTCATCAAAATTAGTGAGCATCTCTCATCTTTGTAATTAGAACAACTAGCGACATTCCACGGTTTTTACGAAGATAAATGGCGGTTACGGACTAAAGTAATCACCAGGTTTTAAACCAAAAACTAATTACGCTAGTGGTAGAGTGTAGAGGTACGACACGACATCAATTGAAAGTAAAGTTTAGTTTGTCCTTTTCATCGCATTGTAATTAAAGGTTTGCGAAATAAATAAAAGTGCCAGTTGGGTTATTAATTAAATAGATTTGCGTAACATAGTTAGCAGGAGTTAATAGTTTGGTTTTGCCGGGGTGAAAGCAACTAAGGCTAAAATGTGATTATCACGGTGCAGTATATGATACGATATCTCGTTAATTCACTTTGTGCAGTTTCCAGGTTTGTATCCAGCACCGATCTAATTAATAACTTGCCATTTTGCTACTCAAACCCTTAATTCTTAGAATTTATGTGACTCAGTATATCATAATAATAACAAGCGTGTTTTTCCCTTTAAATTTTGCGGGTGGTTAAACGTCCGTTGCGTGTTAACTTCCGTTTTTGGTTTGGGAACTTCCTGAATGGTAGTTAAGGTTTTTAGTTTTTTCTAAATTTTACTATATCAAGCGAGTAGAGTGCGATTGGATTGGACCCACTTTCGGTCAGTTTCTGTTCCACGTGATTTTTATCGTAGTTTACAAATGAAATTTTAACGGACGTTAAATCCACATTCGATCAATGAATGAACTTGCTTCGTTTTTTGAATGTATAACTAATCGATTGATGATTCGTGTGTAGGCAATTTACAACCTGCTTATCTTTTTTTAATTGGTTGATGGTCGTCGCTCAGGTGGACGCTCTTGTAATGCCATAACAATTCTAGTTAGGTAATTTATTTCCAGTTTTCTATGTGCAATAGGCTTTTTCTTCAAGGTTACCGACTTAAAATGTAAAAATTATTCCCTATAAAGTAACACATAAAGATTAAAACGTTACTTTATTACTTGCATTTCAAACCGTGTGTTACACATTAAAATTTATAGATTGCGTATGTCCCTGAAAAACAGGTACATCAAACTGTTACGTTCGTGGTAATTGTTGTCGACAAATTCCAGTAAATTGAAAGGACTTTTTTGTTTTTTCTTTAATTGCTTAAAACGAGGAGATAATACACAACCTGGTACGAATGGTGAGACTTTGAGAACCTGTAAATCCACTTCAACGTTGCATTCCGAATCTACACGTGCCGTCGATGAATCGGCCTTCACGTTGATAAGAATAATTAGGTTCTGTAAACTACTATGCGTCTTACTGAATAAAATATGCAACCTTTTGTTTAATGTGAACAATTCGAATTAGTTTCGCACCCCCACAATTCTCTATTCTTCGAAAGACCTAGCCTATAGGATTGGTACGTAAGTCAACACTAATTTTGAAAATGGTAGAGGCCTACTTCACACAGTGCCAATCTCTCTTGGAGCCGCTTTTAGGTGTTTTTAAATTAGGTGTTTTTAAACTTATCTGATAAATAATTTTCTATGTGAAACGCGAGGTGAAACGTTTGTTTCCGTGGAAATTAACTACCAGTTTTAAGGAAAACAACCGATCCGTAGTGTTCTTGATCCGTTCCGCTGACATACAATCAACACAAGAGTTCTCTATATATATTCTGAAATAAAAGCCTGGAAGTCATCTTGTTTAACGTCGAGTTTTTGAACGGGGGAAGGGGGATGAAGACATTATTTTAATATGCGAACACTAGAACTATTTTTACTCGAGGAGTAGGTACATACAAAAAACAAATTTTTTGATTCGACATGTAGTTCAGTCAATTTGTAAAAGGTGCGGTAGAAGATTTTATTTTTTCGAATTGCTTAAATGGTAAAGAGAGAGAAAAATTCAAATTGCCAATGCGACTGACGTCGCCGTCGGGAGACATTTCTGTGGTAAAAAATCTGCAAAAACTTTTTTGGTTTTTCTAAAATAACTCGCCAACGGCAACACTGGGGTAAAATCATGTTTTATTCAAAATTGTAGTGTATAAAAGTACCTTTAATTTGATATTTTATTTGGTCCGTTAATATGTACCTACAGTTTTAGGAGATACACTAAATTAAACCTTTCGGGTTTTTAGTAATTTTTGAAAATAAAGTCTTTTTTATCCTATATAAGGAGAAACTTACATTTTCTCGCCTGTGTGAGGACGCGAAAGAAGACAATTGCACGCATGGAGCGAGAAAATTCAATTTTGTCGGCTAGGCGAGAAAAAAAATACGCCTTATGTAAGCTAGATGGCGCGGTTGTAATAAAATGTCAAAGAAGTTATTTCTTTTTAATTAAATAAGAAACATAAAATCGTCAACACTGATTTAATAATTAAATTTACCCTATGTTCACTTTATTTTACTGAATTCAAGATTTTATTTAAATACCGCGCATCTATACCTATCAATGTTTCGTGAATTTGAATACTTTCCCAATATCACGTGACCATTCAAACGTTTCAAACTAAGTCATAATCTCCCATTTACTTTCAATAACGAGCATCTGTGTCAATACATTTAACACCAAGATGTACTTTGTACTGTAAGTAGAACACCGCTTATCCGCAATAAGTAGCATTTTAACATACGAGACTACCCCGAAGTTAAAATGTGTCCAGTGTGACTGTAAGGAATGAATAAATCTATTTATAAAACACATTTTTTTAAAATACAAGATCATCAAGGATTTAAAATGTGCCCATTGCGCGTTCGTTACCAAGCATAAATCCAGTCTTAAAAGCATCTAACATTGGACAAGACATGGATCCTGCCAAGGATTTAAAATGTAACCGGTGTGATTTTCTCCCTTAAAACACACATTCAATTTTAAAACACATTTGTTAATACACAAGACCAGTAATAATTTCAAATGCGCCTGGTATTAATTACAACCCCTTAAATCTCGTTATTTTCTAAGGAAATAATCACGCGCCAGTGAAATGCCGGAAATGTCAACTCAGTTCGCACATGATCGGTATTCTCCACTTGCACCAGTGCTGTGTTGCACCGTGACTCCCTTCGATGACTCCGCACTGTGCAATCGCAAGCGCGCTAGAATTTGAATTTGCGTTGAACTGTATTATAAGAGAAAGGGGTAAATCTACGAGTAAAAAATATATTCGTGGGCCCACTTAGATTGCACCGTTTCGTAAAATTTTCGCATAGTCAGCAGGAAACGTGGAAATAAACAAAACAAACGCGTGCATGTTGACGCGATAAAGCAAATCCAAATTCAAGCGCTTGCGGTCGGACGTTGTTGAGGGATTAATATTTTAAATGTAAGTGTATAGGATAAAAAATATTGTGTGCACCACGGCACGAAAGTTGTTTTCCGGGCCTCAGGAAGTGGCCAGCCTCGGCTGCGCCTCGCCTGGCCATATCTTCCTTCGCCCCGGAAAACAACCACTTTCCCGCCTTGGTACACAATAGTTATTTACCTAACAAGTTCGGTAAGTTAATTTTCCCGCATGAGCACTTTGTTTGCAGCACGACCGTAGGGAGTGCTGCATTTAGTGCGAATGCGGGAAAATTCTTTCCGAAAGAGTTAGGTACAATATTTTTTGTAACGAATTGCGTAAAAAAAGGTCAAAATTAATAAAGTTTTGTAAATTAGCTTTTTTTTAATCATGAGTTGGTAACACAATCATATGTTTGGTTGGTAACATAATTTTGTAACTACCCACTTTTAATAATGCACTGGTCACATTTAAAACTTCCACATCTTTGGTTAATACATATTTTGCCTTTGCAATGAGTGCTACTACTGGTCACGGCATTGCATCATTTGCACTGAATATCTTGAGTTGCGTAAATACACTCGTTACATTTAAAATCCTTGGAAGCTTTGTGTGTGTTAATATGTGCTTTCTTAAACTGCATATGCGAATAGTTGCAGAATATCACTGGTCACATTTTAAGACGTTTTAACAGTAAATTTTACTTTTTCTTGAGTTCCAATTCTGAAAAATAATTTGATTGCGTTATAAGTTCTTGTTTATATATTTACGTAAAACTTAGTGTACGTCTGTTTCCGATTAATCGCACTAAATACCCTCAACCAACGGTTTAATTGATTTTACAGCAGATGACAGTTAACCATGACATGACGTTCGTTGACTTCAATAAGTACTACCAACCGAAGAACGCGCATAACCCCTTCTCTCCAGCGGAAACTAAAAAACACCGCGATGCGGGAAAGTCGTTTTCCCGTGCATCGAGGATGCTTGGAAACATTATCTTTCCATTCAATGAGTACAAAAAGTACTATTCCTTGCTGGATATAATAAAATAAATTTACAGAAATAGATTAGGTATACATATAGAAATAAATACCTACATTTATTTATTTAATCTTTTTTAGCTTGAGTCTATTCTTTTTAAAAATTATCTCTTAAAAAACAATAGACGGAATGTAATTTGCGATGCTTTACATTTGTTAACCTTATTCATTTTCACATCGCCGGTAGATGTGTCTCGTCTAGATGATTTTTTCGCCCTTTGAGGGTACCCTCTTCCGACAATTCCGTTCTGCAGATATTTGGACTGAACGTTTTGATATTACCATTAGATATGTCTCGTCCTGACGTTCCATTTGCGCTTTATGAGTGCTCTCTTCTGACACTTCGTTTTCAAGATATTCGGTTGGACTTCATCAATAGATAGGTATGTCTCGTTCAGATGATTCATTTTGCCTTTGCGAGTACCCTCTTCCGACAAACATCACCAATGTATATATTTCTTCCAGACGATCCAATCGCCTTTTGAGAGTATGCTTTCCCGACAATCCACTCTTTGTGATATAAGTAATTATAATTATTATCGATCACGATAGGGGGTCGAGGAACAAGACTCTGATTGGAAAAGTTTTGTTCCTTTCATTGACACCTAGAATACAGTTCCTTTTGTTTCTTTTAATTAGAATACCATGAAACATAACCCCCCCCCCCCCCCCTCCGGTCGCGTAGGAAGGTTATAGTTTTATTAGAATACTGTGAAGGGTAGAATGTGTATTTACCCCCTCTCTCTCCCCCCGTTTTCAAAAGTTTTCACATAGCATCACTAGAGGAATGTACATGCAAAATCTGAGACAAATTAGTTGTCCCACATTTCTTTTAATTCTTAAAAAATGCGCTAAAAATGGTATTATTTCCAAAAATTTGAATTTCATATTTATTACCGATCTTCGAGGTTATTTATAGATATGTCTTCGAAAATTAAACCATATATGTGTCTAGTAAAGACAAGCATATCGCGTATAGTAAAAATCAAATGCGCGCATGCCCAAACCGCGGGCTGACAACTTTCTTATTTATGACCATATTTCTTTGAATTTTTAACTATAGACATTTAATAATAATAATAATCTTTAATTCGGAAAATTGTAAATAACAATTACAGAAACATCAAATCACATGTATACCATGCGATCAAAAATGAGTCGAAATTTTTGTTTACATGGGAAATCGTACTTAACTTGAACTTCCAAAGGAGACTCGACAGCAACTCATTTTTGATCGCCCGTTATTATGTATATATATTGTAACGTGATTTATAAATTCGGGTTCGATTTATATCAATATTTATTAAACAAAACTAAACACTACAAAAAAAAACCGTACAATTTATATCGATTATTTATTTCACACACTTCGCAATTTATATTTCCGCGCTCTAATGTTTCATACGTACTCGATCTCGTTCGATAGTAAAACCTGCCGCGATGTTCGGTCCGCAACAATTTATACACGCAAGCAATGTAAGTCCAGAACATTCGCGCATTTACCAGACACGCTGCAAACATCCTCACCATCGCGCGTCTAGAAAATTCCAGAGCGCCAAAGGCGACGTCATGTCTGGAGCATTTCCGTTACAATATGGACAACATAAAATTTGTGGGCGAACAACTCAGGTGCATCAAGTCAATAAGTTTTGATTAGAGTTATTAGAGATATAATCAATAACTTATTTTACTGAATAGAAAGAATTATTGTGTAATATCTGTTTCGTTCTATTTTTAAATAGGGGGTGGTTCATTTTTTTTTAGAGTTTCTGTTACATTATTAAATAATACTGAGCCGGTGTAAAACGGAGATTTTTTATAAAATGAATGTTGATGTTTTGGAATCGAGATTTTATTTCTAGTAAAGACAAACGTATCGTATATAAATCAATAAAAGTTGGTGTTGTCTTCCACAAATGTATTTCTGCTGGTGTTAACAAAGTTGCAGGTAAAGCGATTGTCACATGTTGAAGATAGATCCAATAAACAAAAAGCATTTTCTTGCGCCTGTCCTATGGGTACAGGGATAACAAAATCCCTCACTTGTTTCAAGAAGGCCGCTCCCAATTTCCGCAGAAAATCAATGTTTGGGCGGGTATTCTTTAGAATTAATTTATTGGGTCGATATTTCTAGAAGGAAATTTAACAGGGAAAATATTTTGGAAGAAGTGATAGATCCTCTGACCGAACAATATGTGAAGAGTCAAGTGGACTAGATTAAGAAAATTTACACTTTCAGCAAGATGGGGCCCCACCACATCGACGTTGTCCTGATAACTTGATTTCCAGAAGGTGTGCTATTGAATGGCCATCACGGTCTGTCTCTCTTTTACTCAGCTTGATTTTTAGCTTCCTATAGCTTGAGCTAAGGTGGGTATTGCGATCGCCGTTCTTTGGACATGTCAAAATTCATCAAAAGTCAACTTTTAAAGTTGGTTTGGTTTGTCCGTCTGTATCGTACGTACACACTATGTTCAAGAAAATGTTGCGCAATTAAAGAGTTATCATGCTGTAAATAAAATCAAACAATCCCGATTACTTTCGCCAGAAAAACCGAAATTTGCCGAATTTGGTTTTATTTTTTCTGATGTTATTTGAACAGATACGAAAAAAAACACTTTCTCTATTTGAGCTCTACAAGACAGCGTTGAAAGATTTCCAATACAACGTTTCGTTTCGGAGAAATCACAACTGGCCCGTAAAAAAAGGGCATAAGTAGGTACCTCATTGAGTAGCATTTTTTATTACGAATAGGTGCAACGTAACACACAAAAAAAAAGAAAAGTTGGAAATTGTTGGCACAACGCCCTAATCATGCGAGAATACTTATCGGAGAAATTTTCCGTTTTCTAGAAAATTGAGGCATTCTCCCACAATTAGGGCGTTATGCGTGGGTGTACCATCCAGTATATACTTTTTTACGGAACATATAAAAAAATAATGAATTCTCCAAAACGGAACGTTGCATTGAACATCTCTCAACGCTGTCTTGTAGAGCTCAATTAGTGCCAATGAAAAATGGTTTTTTTTTTTAATTTTTTGCATCTGTTTCAATAACATCAGAAAAAAATAAAACCAAAATCGATAAATTTCGAGTTTTCTGACATATCTTCGGAAGTAATCGGAATTTTCTGGTTTTCTTCACAGCATAATAATTACTGTTTCATTGCACAACTTTTTCCTTATTTGACCGCATCTTCTATGGTTTCTGAGATGTCCATGATAGGCACCCTTATCTTGGACACAGTATATACGTAGGGTGACATTTTTCCAAGATAACGGGCCGACGGATTTTGTTCAAATCCTGACATGATATGTATATATATATCAGGCATACGAAAACTAAAAATAACGGACATTTTTTATTAACGAGCGAGGTTTTCTCTAGTGGTTACCCATTCAAATACGAGTATTAATCGGAAGCATGGTGATCGGGAGCAACGTAGCGTCATTGTAGACAATAAATGAAATGAATGAGTTGTAATAAACATAAACAAAAGTAAAACAAGTTGTAAATCAGCATACGCATAATGAAAGCGCATTTTTGGTAATGCAGATCAGTATTTCATTAGCAAAGTTTAAAATTATCGATCTCACGAGTAATCTAACTCAAAACAGACTAGAGCCTGCACATCTTACACTATGTGAAAGAAAGCTTTTAGTGAAAATTTGAACTCTCTAGCTATTGTAATAGCTGAAATCTCAGTCGGATAACCAGCCAGCCATAACGAATATAATAGCGTATTTTTGTCCAAAATCATAAAAAATTGTCGGCTATCGCGAACTAATTTCGGTTTTGGCCCAGTATAGCAAAGACATGAAATTCGGAACAAAATGATAATAAATAGCGGGTTACTATACGATAATTTTGAAGCAAGCATTTTTGCCTAGAAAGGATATCAGTTTCAGGGGATGATTTATTGCGTTGGTATTGACATTAAACACTAGTTTTACACAATTAATATTTGGAAACCCACACTAGCCCTACTGCGTTTTTACAAGGCAGGTACAACAGCGATTAAAATAAGGTGAGTGTAGCTACAACAGGTAATAGGCCCCGCTAAATTCTGCAAATTTGATTTCCTGACATGAGCAGTATAAGGTTAAGTGTTTTTTTTTGTCTAGAAGTCTAAAGGCCGCTTGACATGGAGCAATACTACGCGCAAGAACTTGCAGAAAGAAATTGCAAGGTCAAATCCTTGCATGCAATAAGCATTGCATGGTATTTGACATGGTGCAATTCTATTTCAATTGCCACATGTCTGCCAACAGAAGAAACATATGGATTTGTCAACAAAGTTGTTAACCTCAAATGAAAATTAAATTTTGATTGCTTGAAGAAACATGAAAATTACAAGAATAAATAAGATTAGTAAAAACAAGTAATGAGTGCGTCTCTCAGCATCACAGTTGCCGCCGCTGTCTTTTACTAGGTTGGTGCCACAAAAACAACTAGATTTATCCCTAGAATTGCACGATTCATGCAAGAAAAATAGCACCGGTCCTATAAAAATTGCATGCAAGTCTCTTGCAGCAATTGATCAGCTGGCTTTGAACTGCGCATGCCTTTCGCAATTTTTCTTGCAACTTGCATGCAATTGCAATTTTTATTGCTCCATGTCAAGCGGGGGAGAACGAGTATTACTGTAACTAATGTTATGTTGATTAAATTACTCCTGGCATTAAAGTAGCTACCTACACGTAAGGTCAAACTCTGATTCTTAAAGTCTGCTCGGTTAGTCTCGATATAACAAACGTGATTGATGCGGAGACGGAAGTAACTCTCTGATCGCAAATCCGTCAGAAATGAATTAATTGGAACGAGTTTATATTTTGCAATTGATTTCCGAACACTAAAAGCATAATTACGCCATCGGATTAATTCCAACTCAAATTTGTCTTCACACGCCGCCGTTTCGAACTACCAAATCGTTCTTTTATTGTTTGAAAACGGCCGTATTTGTGAAATGCGTTTCCGCTCGAAAAAAGAAACGAATACTCCAAGAAACGCCATAACTTTAATAGACAGTTAATAGAGGTAGGATGGCGTTTCGTCATTTAATTTTAGGGTTAAGTTCTATGCATGGGTGTTGTACGGTATTTACGTCTTCCCTGCATAGCGAGATCGTAAACCTGAGCAGAGCGAGACCTACATTACGGGAACTGTTTTAATTAAAAGGCAAATTGACAGGAAAAGTGTCGATGGAATAAAATATGTTATGGCTTATAAAGTGTTGTACTTTTACTGCACCAGTCAGTGATTTTATTTTTGTTTTGATTTATGCTTTAAATCAAAGCGCGCCGTCACCGAGACAAGGCGAAGTTGGTTAGACTGCTTTTAATTAAAGATCTAACAACGTATGAGGCGTATTTGCTCGACATATGGCGGTAGTAGCCCTTGTGACTAATAAATAAGTAAACTCATTCTGGCCCTTCTAATAAATATTATGGCAAATATCAGCCGCCATAATGGGAATATTAGCCAACTGTAGCTGGGTCGATAAATGCCGTAAGTGATATAAAATGGCACTAATGATAACATACGCGTAATTAAAACTTCACTATTTTGCAATAATTTGAAATTATAATGCACTTAATTCCCATTTAATATGCTTATCATATTTTCCTATGGACCGTTTGTTTTATTGCTTATTAATAGGGATTACTGTAATTTGCTGTAATTATCTTGTAAAGAATTACCTACTATCTATAAAAGTAATTTAGTCTCGGCGTCTCCCGTAGCTTTAGAAAGAATAGGCGAACGAGTAAGTAATTTTCTAATGGACAATTGTAAAAGCTCATCTACTTAAAAGGGTTTTAATTTAAAGTTGTAATGTAAAGACACAAACTGAAGAAATTATCGTATACAAAATAAGAAACGCGGACAAATTGAGGTTAGCCGCAAGCGTTTTATCTCCGAAAATGTTTAATTGGAAAATTAAAAATGAGTTTAATTCATTTATGTTGCAATTAATGGCCCGACTGATTTAAATGGCGAACTTTTCTTTTTATGGAGTTCCTGGAAATTTTGCATTTGTGTTTTTAGTCACTTTTGGCTTACGATTTATGCTAATTCAGTTCTTCTATTGCACGCAACTTGGATAATTTTTTCAATTCATTATCACTACCCCTAAGCGTGGAGGGCCAGACTGAGCGGGCGGGTACCCAGAATATTCTCGCAGAGCCTTTCTCTTCCGGACCAACCTCAAATGGACCTCTTACTAATCCAGGCTCTTCACAAATTGTACAAATAATGCTGTTTCAGGTTTTTCAAAAAACTTCGGATTTTTTAAATGCAATGCCCCTTTTTTTAGATCTGATATTTAGTATTGGATTGTGCAGTTTAAATTTTCGAAAATAGTCTTACGATACTCGGTAGCGCCGGTACCAAAATAGAGTCTTTATTTCCAAAATGCTATAGAGATTCTTACATACAGCTGCATCATCAAATCAAGGAAAACACTGCACACGAACAGCATCATTGTCAGTTATATTACAAATGAAATATCAATAAGTCCTTTATTTTTCAGACTTAAAGTGCGCTTTGATTCGCCCCTTGAAAAATGTATGCATGGGGTAACAATTGGAGACGATAACAAACATTTCTTTCGCTCGGACAAGGTTTAAGTTATCCATACTTTCCTAATTCATTTGAAAACAAGTATAAATTGTGCACAACTCTTGTGCAGTGTGCAGATAAAGCGTATTTTTTTTAACCGAAATAGCTTTTGTTTTGACATCACCAATGGATATATTTCTTGCAGACGTCTTAATCGCCCTTTGTGAGTACCCTCTTCCGATAATCCGTTCTTTAGGTATAATGGAATATACCCGTTCATAATAAGAGGTTGAAGAGGAGGGCTATGGTTGGTAGAAATTAATTCTTCCTTTCGTTGAGACCTTTCATTAGAGTACAATGAAGGATAAAACTAGTCCCCCCTCCACCCCGTTGCACGGGAAAATTACAGTTTGTACAAACCAATTTATTTCGATGAGAACTTTCATTAGAATACCATGAAAGGTAAAACATGTGTACCCCCCCCCCTCCATTTTCTAAAGCTTAACTTGGCACCACTGGTAGTTTTGTTCACATTCTATAAATAGAGCCAGACTCGTATTTTCGCATAGCAAGCTCTCGAGGATTCAACAGGGGTCCTAAAGAACCGATGGATCATAACTCTAAAAGCTCTTAAAATCCCTAAATTCCGATAACGGTTTTGGAAGGTTCTTCTGTTTAGCATTATCGCTAGCGTAAGGTCCTAACTATTTCAAGACTTGCTAGACTTGCTATAACGTGCACAAAAGGTCGAAGAAAAGTCTATGAAACTTTTATTATTTTGGGAGACACTTGAAAACAATAGTTTTGAAGAATCCCATAACATTTTTAAAGACTAACCCAGACTTTAAAGCCCTAAAACAATTAACGCTCTATCAGAATGTGGCAATATATAACGTATTCGATTATTTTTGGGCCAATGGTTTCTATGTACGGTTCTGGTCAGCTAACTACATGTAAAAGGACTGTCGCGATATAGGATATAGCGTGGATTCTGCTGATGGGCCGGAATTTCGTATCACTACGAACCAGATTTACACAGTAGAAATTTTGTCTGGAACAACTTCAAAACTACAATTTTTGCAAAGAAGTTCCACGATTATAAAAAGTTTGCTGACAATCTACGCACTAGATGTATCTCGTCTAGACGATCTTTCCACCCTTTGAGATTACCCGCCTTCCACACTCCGTTCTGCGGATATTTGCACTGAAAGTTTTGACATCGCCAGTCCAGACGTTTCACTTGCCCTTTATGAGTAGCCTCTTGCAATAATCTGTTCTTGAGATATAAGGAATTATATCTGATCATGGGCATACGCAGCTGCCCCCCCCCCCCCCCCCCATTGGCCTGGCCACAGGTTACGTTTTATGTTTGTTAAAAAATATCTGTAAGAATTGTCTTTGTTGGCTTCTAATTCAAAACTTTTTCCTTTGAGAAAGTTATAAATTAAGAGTACCGATCCAGAAAATCGCACCTGCATAGCTAGGTGCCAGCCCGGCTCGCCTGCCGTCGGACTGAGCGAAGTTATCGTTCACTAATCGCGCGTTAACGCACCAGTGATGTTCCGTCTACCGATTTTTCGGTAGATCTACCGATTTGCCTTAAATTCAACCGATATACCGAAATGGCCTTTATATCTACCTATCTATTTTCGCCCCGTGTTTTTTTAGATATTTAATACAAAATTAATTGATATAAAAGCGGTAATAACTAATATTTTGAGATATAATAATTTTGAAGACGTTTTTGGTAACTATTACCTACTAAAAATAAAAATGTATATTATGTTTTTCATTAAACATTTTTTTCCGTCAATTTTATTTTTTGCCCCTCCCTAAACCAAAAGCTGCGTACGCCCATGTATCTGATCACGATAGGAGGTCAAGGAGGTGGTTGGTATAAATTAATCCCGTTCGTTGAGACCTTTCATTACAGTACCATGAAGTGAAGGATAAAGAGTGTACCATATTTACTCGAACTGGTGGGAGATTTCCCATTAATGGTTGCGCCGTACTGTGGTTGAATCGCAGACAGCGTATGCAGCTTCTGACGTCCTGACTCCATCGATTCATTTAAATGCTCGAAGAATGAAATGTAGCCTTCATCCGGCTCGAAGGACCGAATCCATAGGTCGCTGGTTCAGATCCGGTTCGAAAGACCAAATCGGTTTTAACATTTTAGCAGGAAAGTAGGTCTGTTCTATATGAACATCTTGGGCCGCCGGCGGGAAAGCAGGTAGGTTTTAAATGAACAGCTATGAAAGGTAGAACGTGTGTTCACCCCTCGTCTCTTCCCATGTTCAAAATATACACTGTGTCCAAGATAAGGATGTCTATAATGGGGATCTCCCAAACTATATGTTTAAGCGGTGTGATAAACTTAAGCGGGTGCAAAAAAAAGCGGCAGCGTTGAGCAAGCACTCACTTTTGTTTTAATGGATCCCAGCAATGCAGTGGCGTCTCGGTAGCGGTAGTTGGTCTGTGGTAGCAAGGATGCGATAGGAGCAGCACATTAACATAAACTTTCTTTCAAACGTCAAAAACATAATAATAATGTTCCACTATGTCGACCGAACGACGCAAGCCCCCTCCCTGGCCGCGAGTATCAAGCTCAACGTGTTCACACAACATTCAAACTAAATACTTAATATTCAAACAAATTGAAATAAATTCCCTTGCTGTTTCTAATAATTAAACAAAAATAAATAAAAATATTGTTTGGCATAACAACCAAATTAAATATATTGGGAAGACCAAACACTATATGAGTATAAAAGATACGAGTATACGATGATGGTCAAAGTAGAGGAAATATGGGCAATTAAAGAGTTATTGTCATACTTTGAAGAAAATCAGAAAATTCCGATTACTTCCGAAGATATGCCAGAAAAACCGAAATTTGCCGATTTCGATTTTATTTTTTTCTAGTGTTCAATAGATACAAAAAAAAATACTTTCTCATTGCCACTTTTTGAGCTCTAGAAGACACGGTTGAGAGATTTTCAATACAACGTTTCGTTTCTGAGATATCATCATCAAATGCCGTAAAAAAGTGCATACTGTTATTTAGTAGAATTTTTAATTACGAAGTTGGAAAGTGTTGGTTTCCACATGATGGTGCAACCGCGCACAACACCGCGAATCGTTTGAGAATACCCATCGAACAAATGTTTTGGGAAATGGAAAGTTTGTCCCATAGATATTTTCTCACAATTGGGCCGTTGTGCGCGGGTGCACCATCTTGTTGAAACAAACAGTTTCCAACTTCTGTTTTTTTTGTGTGCCATATATCGTTGTATTCGTAATAAAAAAATGCTACTCAATACAGTCTGCACTTTTTTTTACGGACCCTATAAAAAAACAATGTTGATGATAATTTCTCCGAAACGAAACGTTGTCTTGTAGAGCTCAAAAAGTGGCAATGAAGAAGTGTTTTTGTCAGTTGAAATAACACCAGAAAAAAAACCAAATCGGTGGTTTTTCCGACATATCTTCAGAAGTAATCGGAATTTTCTGGTTTTCTGTGAAGTATGGTAATAACTCTTTTGTCTAATTTGACTATCGTTTTATCTTCTATGGTTTCCATGATAGACATCCTTATCTTGGACACAGTGTGTACTTGGAACCGCTAAAGGGATGCGTATGGAAAATCTGAGCCCAATTGGTTGTCGCATGTAAAAGTTATTGCACAAAATTCCAGGACTCTAGGACCATTTCCTTAAAAGTAGTTCAACATGACAGAAGTGGATCCGGGCGGACGAAAATAACGTAAACTATTAATAGCACATTTTTTTTTATTCTTAAAAAATACGCTAAGACTTTAAGAATATATATGCCATTAAATTAAATATACCCCCTGATCCTGCAGACGTACGCCATTGATGGCAATTTTAAGGTATGTCGATTGGTAGTAAACTTTTTATACATAATTTTGGATAGCATTAAAAGCTTCTTTGAAAAAAATATTGTTTTAAAGATATTTTCAGTATCCCAGAAAAAAGTCCGCCCTGTATATACGCCTATTTGGGTTTCTAAGGATTTGATTGGCTAGAAAAAAATCTGCTCTATTGATGGAGAACGTTGCATGTCCCAGAATGGGTGTGAATAAAACATTTAAGTAGTACGTTCTAAGCCGTGGGAGAATGTGCATTCAATCTTGAGCGAATTGGGGCCATACACCTGCGCACTAATACAGGATGGATTGGTGGTGTCAATCGGTTTTTTTCGCCGGGGAGGACACTAAAACGTTAACACAGATAGATCGGTAGCTGAAGAATAAACTCGCAGCTGAATCAAAGTCTTGTGACCAGTTAAGGGGTAATTCACGAAAAAAATTGTTGCGAAAACGGACACACGGGCGCCTCCTTTTGTTGCGCGTGCATGAACTATTCTTATGGCTTAATTTAACAATTTGAATCATGATTTATAGATTCACTGTTTATTGTCACGTGCCTGATTTTATGTAACCAATATGTTGCGATTGTGACCCGAACTCTGAGCGTGCGCAGGACGACCTTTAATTCTGAAATATTTTGAATACAAATATGACGAAGCATCAAATGATAGTGGTTATTCGCCGTCAATTTGCGAATCGAATACGTGAAGTATATAAATGTTAATACATTTGTGTCTAATGGCTCGTATGTAATTGTAATCAGCCTATTTGTCACCGCTTTGTAAATTGCTGGAAATTAAACATAGTGAATAGCAGTATCTATAATTGCAAATGGAATTAGAAATCATGCTCATTAATCAAGTAATTAGTGTAACTATTACACATGTTGATGACTAACACTTTTCAAACGCGTTTTCATTAAGAGCTTTTGTAATAGAATCCTAGTGCAAGTGTATGGGCACAAAATCATCATATTTCATATTGCTCTATTTTCGAGGAAAATGGTTCATATTTTGGGGGACATTTAATCTTGTTCAGAGCAATTTTCTTGAAATTTTGACAGAAACATCCCTGCGAGTAAAATTATAGCAACAGTGTGCATCAATCATCGCTGATGGGAAGTATCATGGGTGAATTCGGGCGAAATCGCGAGAATGTCGATTCTTGTCAAATAGAATTTACCCGAACGCTCCAATCCAGCTTTGCTGGTGCTGGTTGCCGCCATTTAGGCGTCTGTAGATATGACCAAAAAATGTTTAGTTTCATATTGGATAGATAGAGAAAAAAATTATAAAACCAGTGACACTAAACATTTATTATTTCATTTGTGAAATCAATCTTGAATTTTTCCTTAAAGTTTATAAAATAACGTATTATATTTTCTATGAAGATCTCCATTTTCTGGTTCTGCTTTATGACTAAAGAATGTATAAAAGAACCACGAATATTATTTTATTGTTTTCTTAAGCGATCGATTTCGGGTTTTTTATATATCCATCATCAGATATATAAAAAAAACCTAAAAAAACCGAAATCGATCGCTTAAGGAAACAATAAAATAATATTCGTGGTTCTTTTATACATTCTTTAGTAACGTACTATGCAAGATAGTATACGAATGAATTGAGGGTGACTGTAAAAAAAAGTCAGAGAGGTAGATAACATTTCTTTTCGAGAAAGTATTTGTCAATATGGAACTGTGCTTTTATTTTAATCATTTATTAACAGCTACTTATACTTACTACCTTGATTGTTTTTGTCTATTCGTCTGTGCCTTGTTTTACCATCAGAAGCGGCCAGACCAAGGTTTGCGAGCGTAGAAACCTCATACAGTGTCCCATTTGACAAATTCAATTATTTTTGGTTTTGTCTCAGAATGTCCTATAAAAGTAATTGGTATTCCTTGTTTCTAAGAATGAATATGTAGGTATAATAGTTAGAGCTCGGATCTAATCTGAACCCTCAAAAAATCCCCTGCAATCCTGCGAAATTCCCTGAAATCCCGCAATTAGTAGAAATCATTTGCAATCGAGTTGCTTCGATTACAGGAAATTAATTACCTCACGACAGTTTAAAGAAAAGGTCGAAGCTTTGGCTCTGTTTTAACCGCATCTCACACACACGCAACGCAATTTTTTTAAGATGGCGGTATTAAAATTGCGTCCAACAAACGTCTCGTTCTAGGGAATAATTTTATGGGTGTTCCCATTATGGTTATCTAATGGAACTACTACGGCATTTCCATTTGAAGCTACTGACATTCTTGAGAAAGCAACTCGCATAATAAAGGCGGTTTCATTACCACCTTTATACAAACTGTGTTTATCTCGACATCTAATAACATTTTAATGAAATTTCAAATTTGGGGGGCAAGTCGATTTAGGCAACAAAATATTTTCATTCCTGTCCTCGAAGTTCGACCTTTATGTAAATGAACGATCACGCGTATGTGTTGTCTCTTTGAAATTCAACCTATAACGTATACGCTGGATATCCCGATTCCATTTGCCAATCTTTAATGGGATTGGAAATCGATTTGGTATTCATTATCTAATTGTCACGTAATTACCTGGGAAGAGAAAATAATTGCTTTAAATATGCTAATTTGTTTATTCTAAGAAGTCGGGAGAAATTAGTGTTAGTTAAGCGCATTGTTATCGAAGTTAATCTGTTGATCGGCTGACATGTGGTACGAGTGCTATAATGCGAGTAGCAGTTTTCGTACGTGATGCCCGTCGATTTTGGCACCCCTTTCTTAATGAATTTAATTGTTACAGTGCCGGCCGGTGGTGGAAGCGATACAACTTCTCGTCGGCATGTGCCTCTTTACGGAAGATTGGTGGCGGAAGAGCCTTTGTCGATGGGGGCTCCAACGGACATCTTGGCAATGCAGGCCCGAATACCCCACACCTTTCGAGAACCATCAACGGCACCCCTTAGGAAACTTAGTGTTGATCTTATTAAAACCTACAAACACATTAACGAAGTAAGTATTCGATTTACAAATAGTCCATAGGCGCGCGGCATAAAGCAAATCGTTTTCGGAAGTACTCCAAGTAAATTATAGTCGTTCTCTTTATGGCAAAAACGCTAAGTATATCATCTCTGTCATTTGGCTTGTCACAATTTATTACAGTAAGCTGAGAGAAGCTTCCCTTAGTTTGAATAATAAATAATTTCAAGGAGGGGTTGCATTTTGTACAATGAACCGGTCCATCGTTAACTGATTGCAGTCTGTACTTTTACAATTAAATTAAGTAGCACACACAACGAATTGACCTGTCCTTCGTTTACTCTTAAATTGAATCAAAATTCGCTAGAAATTCGAGGAAAGAATTAATGTTGCCGATTCGTAATGTATGTTATGTTGAACGGTCGCGCGAAAGCTGGATGCACTAAATTTTGGGCGAAGTTAAGGTAATTTCAGGAAAGAAATGTAGGGTAGCAAACGTTAGGGCGGGCAGAACCATCGCGTCGAGTTCAATTGTGGAGAATTTATTGTATTGTCACAAGCACATCGGACCCGGACGTCTACATGCTGTGTAGTAAAGGGAAGTGCTGATTTTTATTGCTACACCAAGAAGTTGTCGGGAATTCTCCCCCAAAATATATATACTCGCGATCATTTAATACATGAGTAGAATTTTAGGGCTCATTATCGCTTTTCGATACATAATTCCTTGCAGTTGGTTGTTTGTTTTTCTTTTTGGAAGAAACCCCTTGTGCTATTTACTGATATTTAGGCTATTATAGTTTATTGCTTGATACATACGTATTAATGACGATCGTTACCGAGAATTCCCGTTGCCTTTTATTTTACAAACGGAAATACAGAACTTGCTTATTTTAAATGGAACACTCTATTACTTTGTGCAATGGCGTGCGATTACTACGCCACCTACAAAACACATGTCCAGTTAGCTCAAAACAAATCAAAATTGAAACGTAGAATTTTATAATTACTCCTTGTACACATTCGGCATCTGCTAGAAGAAAGAATTTCTCAAATCGAGAGCCTCGGTGGCTTCGATCGACTTATACAACTTTTGATTAACACGACAAAAATTTATTTCGAAACGCATGAAACAAAACAATATCACTGAAAGAAAGAGCAGCTTACAAAGCATGTTTGGACATAATACCCCGTACGCAGTCGGTCACTTTTTCTTTAGTAAACTGAACCCACTGACTCGAACTGGCTAGATTAAGAAGTTGAAAAACATTTTCGATAGCTGCTCGGACGGGAGATACTTTTAACTTTTACTAAGCACTGCTTTGTTTACTCACACTCGAACTAATTTTTCTGAATACGAACAAATCGCTTTAAAAACTTCCCACAAACTTTTACTACTTCGGAACCGACGAACTCGCCTTCAACACCACCTCCACTGTAAAGTAATTTCTTTCATTCCACAATTTTCAAAACACCGCCACCGCCAATTAGAGTCAATAACACCAGCTTCGAAGGCATGCGTCCCCACTTACGCCGAAATAACGCGCAATTCTTCGAAACACTTCCGTCTTCGCTATCAACACCAGATGTGCGTTAATTAATTTTGGCCCGATAAAACTCCTTATCGCAAGCGCCCAGATTTATCAATACGCAACAATTAAAGACACAAATATAAATAAATAATTTACAAAAACGATAAGATTTTAAAAAAAATTACGCAATTAACAATTCTAAAAGGAAAAATAGCCATTGAGACAACAAATTCAAATAAAATAAACCAACTTTTGCGTTTATTCATGAGTAATCCCTGCGATTTACTTAATAAAGTGAGATATTCTCATATACAGGGTGTCCCGTCATTATTTTTGGTGGAAATTGCATATTAAATTCTCTTTTCAAAACTATAACACTAAAAAATGCAATTCAATATGGATTGAAAAAGGATTTTAACTGTATTTTTTTAATCATTTGAAACTTTTAATTTTTTTTAAAATCTTATTTAAATGTTTTGAATATTTTTTGAATCACTTGAATCTTTTTTGAAAGTTGTCCCTCCTGTACGTTATATTTTTGAAGAGAGTCTTTTTAAATTGTAATATACAGGGCGTTCCAATTAAAAAAATGTGGCTAGATCGGATCACTTTTCATCCGACATCGTATACTCAATCTGATAACGGCAGATTATTTCACAATCATTATAAACTTTTGTAATAAACATTTTTCCGTATCTTTTTTATCTAAGAAAATATATGGCCATTCTGAACAAATATTCAAATTTAAAATGAAAAAATCAAAATTTGTTAATATTGAAAAGGGATCAGGTAAAAAAGATAATGGATCTAACCTCATTTTTTTAATATAAAACAAACAATTTAAAAAAATTAATATTGATTCCAAAAGTTTTAAAACAGACTTAAAAATTCAAAAACATTTCTTGGGAATTGTTTGTATTTTTTTAATTATTTGAACCTTTTTAAATCCACGAGTATTATAAAGAAACTATTGTGATAAACGTTTTTCCGTATCTGTATTAACTAAGAAAATATGGGTTATTCTCAAATTGACAATTTTTTGGTTTTCCCTCGTATTTCTTAAGCGAGTCAATATGTTCAAATCTTGATTTTACCATTTTAAGTTTGACCTAAAAAGCGCACATACTAGTAGGTACACATTATACTGTATTACTTTTTTGATAGCACTAATTACGAGCACACTATAAAAGTGTTGAAAATCGTACAGTGTACAGCCTTGGAAAAAGTCATTGAACTGAATTTTGAACCCTTTCTGCGTGACTCGGTGATTTAAGACCTTGGTCGAGATGTTAGTAGCTACACTAGAAAACAGTGTGTTGCAAACCATAGAACTAAACTGTTTTCACGTAGAAAATTTGATTTTTTGACTGTAATTATTTAAAATAAATAAAAGGGAAAATTCATCTAGATCTAGAACTCTTATTACTGGTATGGGTACAGAAACTTTTGAAGGGGGGTGGAGGGGGGAGCTAAATTAAATATGAATTTTTTAGAACTAGGTCCAGTTTTTGAAAAGTTATGTAATTTGTTACTTTTTATGATCATGAATTTAACAAACTCAAAATCGCAGTTTCCCAAGTCAAATGATTATGCCCCACGTTGGGCGCCAAATCCTCAACGTAAAAAATGACGAGCTAATAGTTTTATTTATCAAAACTAATACATCAACAAATGACTTCAGATGCACTCACCGTGTAGTCTCCATATCGTTCAATCTCAAACAAAGTATTAGGCTCGTTTTTGCTTTAGGATAATCTTTTTATTTGTTTACTACCCAACAAAAGCACCTCACATCAACAACATTGTATTCATAATTGTTTGAGTAGATGATTTATAACTCAGTTTTGCTACTTGAGGGAACAACTTTCCAACTTGTGTCACGCTGTCATGTCTTACATTTTCAGTTCAGTATCGCATATGTCTTAATCTTTACTCGAATTGTTCTATTTAGTACATTACATGCCACCTGTTTTCGTGCTTGTCGTCTTAACAACAAAACGTAGCTGTCTCTAATCCCTTGTTCCCTTTCAGGAAACCTTTCATGCTATCGAATTTCAAATTGAATTTGTGTTAAACTTGACCTTTTATTCTAAACGGACGAGTGATAGACTTAAGGGCGATTTAAAGTTTCTTTTTTTGACGTACTTGATTTGCATGTCACTTTTATGATGCTCAAGTCTGGTTGATTGTAGATAACAAAAGTTTCTCGTTTCACTAACTGCTGGGCGTTCCACCGCCTTTTATATATTACTCGAGATCGTAGTAACGAAATATCCCAGAGATTGGTATTAAATTATGTCAATTATTTCTTACCAATTTCGTTGGAAAAACGTTCAACCCATTAATTCAATGCCCTAGAAGTAAATT
This sequence comes from Photinus pyralis, assembly GCF_008802855.1. Taxonomy (NCBI): domain Eukaryota; kingdom Metazoa; phylum Arthropoda; class Insecta; order Coleoptera; family Lampyridae; genus Photinus; species Photinus pyralis. The sequence continues at coordinate 14,821,187 of NW_022170511.1, read as the reverse complement.
TCATGCATTTTAGGTGGATACGTGTGTACGACCAAATTATTAAGTCATTCCTGCATTGCTTAAATAGTTCCAAAGCCTTCTGATTTGCTAAATCATCTGTCTGGACCATCGTGTATAATACACCATACAATACAATACAAAGGGGTCAATAATATTCACAGGTTCGATGTATAAAATCTGGTTGCAACCTTCGTTTTTTTTCCTTTCGTTTTTAGTACGTTTGGATCTGCCTTATGTACTTTTTCATCTCCGTATAACTCAGATTAAGGGGGTTAGGATTAGGAAAGAATTAATTTAATTTTCCCTTCACTGCAGGTACATTAATTTTTAAAAATTCGTGACCAAAACTTGGAAAAATAACTCAAATTTAAATACTCAAGTATATTTGAAGAGATTACTCCACTTTCATATTGGCGTGTTTTTAAAATAACCCTTATTACTTCCCTGCGTAAGGAATTATAAATGGCATGAAAATATCTAAATATCTCAGTATGCATACGTGGTATTATGAATTTATGAATTCTTACAATCCTGCAAAAGGACAAAAAACCTAATCCTAACTGAATTAAAAATGTGCTTGCGGGCCAGATAATTAAATTTACCTTAGAAAACAACGTAACCGATAATTTTAAATAATAAAATTTAAATTACATTAAGTAAGCATTCCTAAAGTACGTAGAAAGTTTACGCGAATCAGTCTTCCACTGATAAGTCGCGCCTAACGGAAATAAAAGATATAAATCAGTATCTCGCTCTATCCAACACCTTTTGAAACGCGCGTGGATTTGAATGTGTGCTGCCAGGATATCTCACAGCATACTCTTGTGCCGTCAACAAACAATTTCGGTAACAGTCTCCAAGAATAAACACCCTATCAACCAGTTCTGCTTTTGTTGGGAACATTTTCGAAACTCTGTTTAAAAAACAATCAAATACTGCCGACATGTTCGTTCAATGTTTTCGAGCTCTCAAGGTCGTTTCCGAATATTCTTGCACAAACACGTAATATTTCTAGGAAGAATTACTCGCCGATCTTTCATAGCGCCTCGCTGTCTATAGAAATTGCTGGAATGTTCGCTACATTATTCGATTCTTATATCAACAATTCATAATCGCCTTTAGTTTGAAAACGGGGTAACACGTTGTACGTTCTGCATTCACGATTTGACAGAGTACAGTGAAGACATCTACCGGTGCGCATTATAACAAATCGCCGATCAACAGTGGACCCTGACGTCGCCCTGAATATGAAATCACTCGATTTTGAAAATGAGTCATCTCTAAGTATACGTGGTTCATAGTATATAAGTACGCCAAAATGGAATTGAATGCTACGTAGTATTACTATTGTGGAACATTTTGATTCAGGTCGCATATTTTGAAACCGAAACGTGTGGAGTTAGGTTATCATTGGGATCTCAGTATACTTTAGGAATCCGCAAAAGCACATTTTTACGTGATTCTATTAACAGTGGGTCAAATGTAGTTACCAGAATGGGACGATGGTGGGTCTCAACGAGATGTTTCCGTGTGGGAAAATTAAGTTCTAAAGAAACTTATTTTTGTTTATATTTATTTCAACAAGAAGCGGCGATGCCATATTTTAAATAAATTTAACCATGCATACATTTTACCTGTGTGAACTTGGCCCCCCAACTTTAGAAAGCAATAATTGAAATGGATTGCGCTTCGTTTGCGCGCTGCCGGTTTCAAAATTACGAAGGAATCAAATTTTAGGAGAGAGGCAACTGCACAACTGCCTCCCAAGTTTACAAATTTGACATTTTTTTTCTTGTAATCGTTTGCGCATGTTTGCTCTCCCAATACCATCGTTTGCGCTCCCGTCGTTTTTGAGTTATTCCAAATACAAAATTCCATACTGGCCCCCCATTTATCAAATTTGCCATTTTTTTTCCATTTGATCGTTTGCGCACAATTGCATTTTGTTTGCGCGTTGCCGGTTTCAAAATTACGAAGGAATCAAATTTGGGCGACTTAGCCTTCTCATTGAAACCTATTAAAATGTCAGTTTAACATGTGCTATAAAATAAAAGATATAAATTGGTACATCAACCCGAGATGACGAAACCTATGGGCACTATGTAAAAGGAACAAAAAAAAAGAAAAAAGTTTTCGCCCAAAGGCGCATTTACCATGCATTGATCAGTACTTCCATAAAGGTCATTGAAACGATCTATTTTTAGGTTAAAGTTTGCTTTCACTAAAAGCATCTGTGGTTAAAATTAAAACCAAAGAGTTAACGCTTCGCATTCTATGGATTTGCGAGTGTTGACATTACGCATGCGCACTTTTGTTTTTTTCCATATGCGATCATATGTTTATTTTTACTAGAAGCATCTGTGGTTAAATTTCAAAAACACATCTCTATAAATAAAAAAGTTGGCATTGCGCAGTCTGCGCGCATGGGCACATTTGATTTTTACTATTTGCGATATGTTTGACTTTACTAGAAGTATCTGTACTTAGAATTTCAACAAAACTATTAATAAATAAGAAAGTTGATATTGCGCAGCCTGCGCATGCGCACATTAAGAAAAAAAATGGCAAATTTTAAAAATGGGGGGCCAATATGGAATTTTGTATTTGCAATAACTCAAAAACGACGGAGGCACAAACGAAGGTATTGGGAGCGAAACGAAGCGCAAACGATCACAAGAAAAAAAATGTCAAATTTGTAAACTTGAGGGGCAGTTGTGAAGTTGGCCCCCCCAACTTTGATTCCTTTGTAATTTTGAAACCGGCAGCGCGCAAACCAAATGCAATTGTGCGCAAACAAAGCGCAATCCCCTTCAATCACGAAAATTATTGCTTTCTAAAGTTGGGGGGCCAGGTTCACACAGGTATAAATTTTTGCTACACCATAATGATAATGTCCGCATTTTCAATTCAACTTGGCCAAAAAGTTGACCGCGCTGTCCATTAACTTTTTCGATGAAATTGCAAATAAAAATATGCAAATGCTGCACGGAGTCGGATCGATAGCATCGGAGATATATTTTTCGAGACAAACCAATCACGGAATGAAGAAGAACCTAAATCACATCCGCATCTGTAGATATTCACGAAGATTAAACAATAATTCATCTTTATGTATGTTGGAGAGAGGCGAACTGTTGAGACTCAACGTTTCAATTTGTAATAAAAAAAACTCGGCCTAAAACGAACGGAACATACACAACCGAATCGACTACGTATTTTTGTAAATGTCGTTTCAATTTCAATTATAATCTTATTCGCGAGTAGTAAAACCGATTTGACGCCAAAAAAACTCTATATTCCATTACGCTAAAAATCGATTTAATATCGAGACAAAAGCTTAGATGCCGCAGAAAATTAAATTTCGACGATGCATCGCGAAAAAAAGGCGAGCAATAAAAAAATGAACACGGACTTATTTCTTTTTCATTATTATATAAGTTACTAATTTTAAAGGCATCGTGACAAAAATCAAGAATTATGAAATTAAAACCGGGCGAAATTTTCTCAGATATGCAAAGCACTATTCTACTTTTCCGTAATAAATGCCGGAGGAATTTCGCGTACAGTACAACTTAATTAAAGAGAAGGAATAATTATTAACTTTATTCCTTTAGAATGTCATCTCGCGGAAAATAGCTATAACCGCAGGGGGACGAAATTATCGTCTAATAAATTATGAAATCAAGCTTGGGGGTTGTGTAGAGTGATCCCCCGATTGGGGATTGCGTCAATATTTTTCAATTTGAAATGCATGCGTGCAGCACGTGTAATTTTCGTTTCGTACAATTACCATTTAGAGGTAGAGAGATATAAAGTAATATGCGTATAAATGTAGTGATTGCGCTAAAAGGCTCAAGGCGAGCGTGAGGTCGTCGTGGCTGTTGCTATGCAATATCAACGAAGGCCTTGGAGCAAGTGGGGAATGAGGAGACAATAGAGAAACGCGGGCGGACGTCACCCTCGCGAACTGCGGTGAGGTGACGATGGAAAAAAGTCGAAAACGGTCTTGGATAATTAATGCAACGCATAAATTCGATATTCTCCAAAATTATGTACAGGTAATTAAGGTTGTGTTTTATTTGAATATGCCGACCTTTTGTGTTTGCTTGCTTATTTCCATACTATTTATGGTAATCGGCCTACAAAGATTAAAAGAAATAAACGAAAAAATGAGAAGAATGTCAAATACCAAAAATATTAATGAGCTTTCGTTCTACCAGCTACACGATTGTAATTCACTTCTGGGGGGGGATCAATAAAAACATCATTTCGGCGTTTTCCGGGCAAGTGGATGTACAAAACTATATGCCGTGCTTTTCAACTAGCATAACCCATGCTACCCGATGATTATAGATAGGGTGCAGGGAATATCAAAAGCACACCTAACGCGATTAAATTTTTGGAGCATGATTCATTACCAAGACTGTACAGTGTAACAACGTCATTTAGAGGGCGTCTGATGCTTACAGCTAATCGCCCAAAAAGCAGGAATCTGCCTCTATCAATTAATTAAACTGCAAGCTTGCCGTTAACAAAACCGAGTGCGATACTTAAAAGACCAACTCTGCCACAAGACTCTAAGCACTTTACTAAATTGTGTGAATTCCAAGTTATACGGTCTTTTCAGCCTTTCACGATCTAATGTAAGAAGAGATAAATATGGCTATTAAATTTGAGAAGGAGCGACAACGTTAACTGCAATTGGAATATAACTAAGAAAACCACCAGCCAAGATCTTTATTGCAACTTATTGCACAGATCAAACTGCAAAGTTTTGCGATCAGTAACGCCATCTCCATTCTCCATGTAAATAAAGTTAGCGAAATAGAAAAATGTATATTAACGTTTATTGTTGCCTTTAATTATGTTGTGGAAAACGAAAATTTGTCCCTCAATTTTTTTAAATTGACATCTTGCCTACTTTTCCTAAAGTCACTGTATAACGATTGTAGAAAACTTCCCCAGGAAGATTTGTTTCCCGAAAGTTTGCTCTCGAACCCTTTCCCTCCCTCCGGAAAATTCTCCACCGTAATATTTATTTATTGGAAGTTTTTCTTCTGTTGATCAATAAACTATTATTAACTATTATTATTCTCCATGGAGTATTTTAAAGAAAAATTCAGGTTCAGGAAAATTCGACCTGACATTATTTTTGCCCCAGAATACTGGCCCGTGGTATCCGCTCTGGAAAAATTCGCCACCGATTAATTCATTCACGAAAATTCGTCATGCAAGAGTTTACTCCTTTCGCTCCAGACAAATTCCCTCTAGAGAGAAAACGGCCTTTCGGTTAAAGTCCATAGCAGTAGTTCAATCTGACGTGGTCAGTGGCATTTCCAGGAGCCAATATCTTCATTTCTTTATATTTTTCTCGCACGATTAGGAAGTTGTGCGCGGGTGCACCATCCTGTTGAAACCAACAGTTTCCAACTTCTATTTTTTTTGTGTGCCGTACATAGTTGCACTCCTAATTAAAGATGGTACTCAATACAGTATGTACTTTTTTTACCTGCCATATAAAAAATAAAGTTGATGATTTCTCTGAAACGAAAGACTGTATTGAAACTCTCTCAACGGTGTCTTACAGAGCTCACAAACTGGCAACCAGAATTTTATTTTTTTGTATCTGTCAAATAACATCAGGAAAAAATAAAAACGTAATCGGCAAATTTCGGATTATCTGGTTTCAGGTTTTCTTTAAAGCATGATAATAACTCCTTGCATCTTTTCTCTAATTGACCGTCGTATCTTCTATGGTTTCGGAGATCCCATGATAGGTATCCTTATCTTGGGCACAGTGTATTTATTTACAATTATTAGTGAATGTTTAACAGTCTTGTACAAATTTATCACTTACGAGGGCGACCTCAGCTAGTAATCACTTCGGCATCAATCTTGGAACTGCCATTACACACGCTACACTTTGCCTATATAGCAAACGGAAAGTTTCTAGAAAAATCACGAAATATTTTCGCAAATTTGCGAATAAGCAGTTCACATTTCCCGGAAAAAACGCGTCGCATTTGCCTTCATTCCTTATTTATCGCCGGAAACTAATCTCGATAGACTTGATTGCGCCTGGTGGGGACCCGATATCTCTCTAAATTTCTAGAATACTCGCTACAATCATTGAATAAAAACACTATAAGAAGCCTAACCCCGTGGAAATAAAGCGCGACAGAGATTGAACTGAGAATATAATGGAAACACTGTCAATAGTGTCGATTCTTGAACTGAGAAGAATGAGAATTTGCTTTCCTCCTATTTACCGCAAAGAGAGTTCGGTGATCACAACCAATGCGGGTGCAAGGGGATTTGTCGCGCTTTCTTCCATAAGCGTTAGGCTTCTTATAGTGTTTTTATTCAATGCTACAATCTACTCGTGTAGAGAATAACCCTACCACGGAGGGCACTGAGTGTCGTAGTAGGCGACTAATAAACAACTGCAAGTCAGTCGCAACCCTAGCGCTGGAGTTTGGAGGGCGAAGGGTGGCTATGGAATGACAATATTTTGGCTTCTATTGTTACCGACATTTCTCGAATGTGACGATTTTAGATGATAGTACTAGGAGACGGTCCCTAGGACTACTCTCCAGCTCGACCATATTCGAGTACTCGGGATATTTAAGGAATGGTGAAAATCGTAGATAGGTAGTTACAAGATTCAGATGGTGCAGGAACGTTTAAATTTTAATAGGATGTTGTTCTGAGCTTTATTTTCTTTAGGTTCTTCAAATTATGTTGCTTCGCGGCTATCAGAGCAACGTTCGAATAATTTCTGCCTCCATTTTAAATTCATCAGTTCTTGTCTAGGTTGTAGCGTCAGAGTTGGGTTTTTTCCAAGAGGCTGTGTGTCATTTTTCCTTCTTCAATCAAGCACGGTAGTAAAATTAAAATAGTAAAAAGAGCATGGGTGTGGAAGAGCACTTACTTTTATTGGTTTGGTCAAGCAGCGGTTTCAGACCCTAAGGTCTGAAGTTTTTTTGGTTTTGTTCCGTGGGCGAGTGGTCCTGAAATACGATCCTGACTGTTTAAAAGCGTTTGAAAACGCGCATGACGTGATCGGTTCAGATTACAGGAAATATTTGTTTATTTTACAGTTGTGTTGTCGGGGGTCCGTTAACTTGGCCCCCCCACTGAGAGATTTGATAGTCGTATTATTTTGAAATGAATGCGCTCGTTATGCGCTCATATGCGCCACCGATAATAACGCTTGCGCCATTATCGTTTTTTAGAAATCCGAAAAAACATTGGGGGGGGGGCAAGTGAACGTAGCCCCCCCAGTACGTATTTTGTCCCTTGTAACTAGGTCACCTGATACATTTGGTTATGCGCTCAATTGCGCCACTTGAATTAAAGCTAGCGCCATTACGGTTAAGCCGTGACAAATTTTCAAAAAGTGGGGGGCCAACTTAACGTTTTTAAAAGTTACTTTTTTTTAACATCTTTTCATACGAAATTGTACTCTCAGGTATGCGCTGAAATGCGCCGTAAAAAGATATCTTTGCGCCATTATTGTTTTTTGGATATCGTTAAATATATTTGGGGGGGCCAAGTGAACGGAATCCCCCATAACGCATTTTGCTACCGGTATTTGTGCCACTTGATACATCTGGTTATGAGCTCAATTGCGCCACATGAATTAAAGCTAGCGCCATTACGGTTAAGCCATAAAAAAATTTTAAAAAGTGGGGGGGGGGGGCTAACTTAACGTTTTCAAAAGTTACGTTTTTTAACATGTTTTTTCTACTACATCGTACCTTTCATCATGCGCTAAAATGCGCCGTAAACAAAAATCTTCGCGCCATTATAGTGTTTCAGAAACACTATACAGGAGTGTTTTTTTGGGAGTATTTAGTTTAAACGATTCTGGGAAAGTAAAATAGGTAAGTTTTTAAAAATTTGTATTTAGGAGTTACTCCGAAGGCCGAATCGATGTAAAATATTTTCAAAATGGACACACTTCCGGAAATAACTTTTGAAAACGCTAAGTTAGACCCTCCACTTTTTAAAAATTTTTTATGGCTTAACCGTAATGGCGCTAGCTTGAATTCAAGTGGCGCAATTGAGCTCATAACCAGATGTATCAATTGGCGCAAATACCGGTAGCAAAATGCGTTATGGGGGATTCCGTTCACTTGGCCCCCCCCAAATATATTTAAGGATATCCAAAAAACAATAATGGCGCAAAGATATCTTTTTACGGCGCATTTCAGCGCATACCTGAGAGTACAATTTAATTTCGTATAAAAAGATGTTAACAAAAAGTAACTTTTAAAAACGTTAAGTTGGCTTTTTGAAAATTTGTCACGGCTTAACCGTAATGGCGCTAGCTTTAATTCAAGTGGCGCAATTGAGCGCATAACCAAATGTATCAGGTGACCTAGTTACAAGGGACAAAATACTTACTGGGGGGGGGGGCTACGTTCACTTGGCCCTCCCCCAAATGTTTTTTCGGATTTCTAAAAAACGATAATGGCGCAAGAGTTATTATCGGTGGCGCATAACGAGCGCATTCATTTCAAGATAATACGACTATCAAATCTCTCAGTGGGGGGGCCAAGTTAACGGACCCTGTTGTCGGGGTTGCTGCGTCGTGTGGGATTTGTCGAGTAAGCGGGAAAACACTTCCCGTTGATTTGATTTATAGCCAATAAGGAATCTAACTGGTTGTGTAAAATTAGTTTATTTGTGACAAAGTTTGCGTCTCAGGATGGGTGCCAATAAAAAAAGTAAAGTAGTAGGTAACTAGTAGGAAATTGGGCCGTCTGGGGGAACCGTGGTAGCGAGCGAAGTAAAGTAGACCACCTGTATATTACCTGGGAGTCTGTTGTAATTCGCGTTTAGCGATCCACTTCGACGCCACTTGGCGAGAGTTTTCGAGCCTGGCATCTTATTACACTTTGTTTTCGAAAAACAACTTTATTTGTTAAAGAACCACACTTGATAGAACTAGTTTTAATAGCCCCCCTCCTCCCGCAGCCCCCAATTCCTAACATGTTCGCAATACAGATTTATAGTTCTTCAATGCTGAAGTATTCTTCAGGCGACAGGTGCGGCTTCTCCATAGTTTCTATTTATTTTGACCGACATGTGCTTAATTGCTTTCATCGGAAGAAACAGTAATTATTATTTTTCACTCACAATTTATAACATAATAGGAGAGGGAGCTTAATACTTCACTTCATGTTAGAACTAATTGAAATTTGCCTATATATCAAACGCCCCTCTTTCTCGAAAGTTCTCGAACGCTTCTGAACGCTCACGAGTATTCTAGAATGTTCTAGAACAAAAACGTCATATTGCACGGAAAGATTGCGTCAAATCCACCTTCATCCTTATCGCCAGTGACTAATTTCGATAGATTTGATGGCGTCTAGTGGCGACCCGATGTTTCTTTGGATTTCTAGAATATTCCCTACAATATTAATTATCCGTGTAGAGGTGGGGAGGAATAACCCTACCGCAGAGGACACTGCGTGTCGTAGGAGGCGGCCAATAAACAACTGCGAGTCAGCCGCAACCCTAGCGCTGGAGATTGTTATGGGTGGGTTATAAAACATTTCAGATTACAGAAAAGATTTTGTTTATTTCGCAGTCGTATTATCGGGGTTGCCTAGTAAGTGGGAGAATTACTTCCCGTTGGGTGCCAATAAAAAAAAGTAGTAGCAAGTTGGTTGTTCTGAGGGAAACGTCAGGCAATTTCCGAGCGAAGTCAAGTCAACGACCTGCATATTACCGTGAGGTGTTTTAATTCGCGTTCAGAAGTGAGACAGGATTCAGTAATCTACCTCTAAATTTACCGCAGAGTAGTTTTATTATTATCAAGAGTTCAAACGCGTAAACTAAGTTTGAGTGACCCCCAAATTCAAGGGATAATTTTCGACTTAGAAGCTATTACGGTAAATACAAACAATAGGGGAAGTATTAAAATATAGAAACAATTTAAAAAAGAAACACTGTTATGTCATTAACAGTACCTATCATTAGTCTGCAAAGAAAATCAGCTTCGTTCAATTTGGGACTAAATGCAATAAAAATTGAAGGACAGTAAAAAACATTTCTTAAGGTTGGAAGAATAAGGAGTTGTAATCTAATTTTTGTAGATAGAATATCAAGGTCAACTCAGTAAAGAAATAGTTTTGTATCGTCTCGTTAAGATTTTGGAATTGGTTTCAATGGCGTATAAAGTGATTAGGCACGAGAAGTTTTCGTTTCGGCGCGGCGGTAACGCAACTTTTTTAAAATTAAATTGTCGGATGGGAGTACGTTAACAAAATCTACGCGAGGGAAATATTCGAAGTTGATGAAATACTTTGAAATTTCTGAAGTACTTGGGCAAAATACATTGAAGTACATAAATTATGATGTAAACGATGTTCCGCAGAGGTTTAACCCTCCGAAAAGATTACGAAATTTGCATCGGAATTTAATTAGTGACAAGGACCGAACATTTTAAAGCAATGTATAAATAATTATGGCGTAGGAAACTTTTATTAATCTATGAAGACCGACTAATTAATAGTCGTAGTTTAAATTGTATTTACAGCTTCATTTGCGTCGCGTTTAAAATTGAATCCTTACATCCGTCGCTGGGGGTAAAGGTAAGCTGAACTCAATCCGGGATTTAGTTCACTTTACCTATTAATCTCTCAATACGAATTAAACTGGCGCCTATTGCATTTTTCAACTATTGTGTTTATTACCGAAACGATTCCGATCGAAATTAATGACAGGATGCGCCAATTTGCCATGATACTTATCGTTTCTTTTTCATCTTAATTGTACGTTTAATAATCAACCGTTGAAAATGTGGAACCAATTATTATAGGCGTAATTTGAGGACTGCAAGAGGCGACGTTTGCTATTTTTCCATTCATTAATTTTCCATCCAAAAGTTACACATAGTTTGACAACTACTGATGACACATTAATAAATAAACCCCCGTAACTAGAGCTCGTTTTCCCCAAAACGTTAACCAATTTAGCTCTTTCGTGTTCTAGTCCTTACTGTCCTTAACTGAAAAAATCTGGAAATCGGAGAGCGACGACAGAGGCTATAAAGCGAAAATATATGTTAAGCATTCCACACAAGCTTACATTATATGCGTGAAACGAAGAAATTTGGAGGGAGAGGGTTATTTTTTAGCGCATTTTTGCAAATTTATTTGTAAAAAGTAGCTTTTAATCTCACTTTGGCTGGCTGGCTGGCTGGCTGGTCGGCTGGCTGGCAGCAAATGTGGGCGCGTAGAAGAACTCTTGTAGAAAGGCAACGGGTGTACGTGTATCTACAAGGCCGTGTAATTTGTAAACCTTGGGGACAGGGCTACATGATGTGGGGTTGGCGACATCTGGGCGTCATCCTCGAGCGTAGTATACTAACGTGAAGGTTTTTCAGTTTTTTCCTATCTTCTACTACAGTTTTGGTCCGATTCTTTTCAAATTGGTGTCGTCGGAAAGATGTTGTAAACGCGCACAACTCCTGCGTGGCGGAATTTTGGTTTTTGGCCTAGGGGCGAAATTAACGACCTTTTGCAAGGCGCGCGCGCGTCTTCGAGAGGTAGTAATATAAGTATGCACCGAAAAAGGAAATGTGGTAGCCTCCGACAAGATCTAACTGATGGTGGAGAAAAATCTTCAAACGCGAATTGCGGGTGAACGGGACGTCGGAATTGGGTACCGTCAAAGGGAATGTGGTAGCTCCCGACATGATCTTACTGATGGTGGAGTCAAATCTTCAAACGCGAATTGCAGGTGAACAGGACGTCGGAAGTGGGTACCGTCAAAGGGAATGTGGTAGCCCCCAACACGATCTTACTGATGGTGGAGTTAAATCTTCAAACGCGAATTGCGGGTGAACGGGACATCGGAAGTGGGTACCGTCAAAGGGAATGTGGATCCTTCGACAAGATCTTTTATTCATGGTTGAGTAAAAAGTGGCTAATAGAATACTGATCTGCCACACAAAAATGCGCTGAAGTCCCTTCGATCTCACACGAGGACTTTGATAATTTTTTTTGCTTTACATATTTTATTTTTTTTAATTTTTTTTTATAAGAGGCAGCCGTATGAGACATTGGTGTTTTTTAACTTAATGACAATGCAATTTGATCATTCTTGTATATTTCCCTACTATTTCTCCTTTTCATTAGACACGTTTTTGTATTTTTGTATTTACCACTTCAATTTTAGACTATGTTCCATTTAAGTTGTCACTAAAAATTACGCAATGTCAGTCTAATTCGTGCGTATGTCCATATCGTCCGTCTCCTTTTTTTAAAATCAGTTTTTTACTGTTTTGTAAAAAATCATTGAAGGCTGTGTATCCATTCTATTTTGAACGCATTTTCATGATCCATCCTGGATCCAACGACTTGGAAACAAATGTTTAACTGATAGTCTATAGCGAGATGGGGGTCGTACGATAGGTTTCTCGGGTGGGGAGTTGAGTCCAAATAATGTTTGTTAAGTATCGAAAGTTGTAGCTTGGGTGACTTATCCGTCGAAAGGGTGCAATTTCAAAGTCGAAATATCTCGAAACCGAAGTGTCGAAAGAAGGTATTCTGAAAGGGAAGGTTTTCTCTCCTCGGGGTCGACTCAGTCTCGTTGTATCACAAGTACCTGGGGTGCACCCTGAGGTAATAATATTCGTCTATGGAACGTAGTGATTGCTGGAATTCCGGGGTTCTCAAATATTACCGTTGAATCCTGGCCACGGCCGTCTGAACTCAGAAGGGCGCTGTCTGCCAATAATCTGCAATCGGATAACAACAAAAACAAGAGAGAGGGAGTGATAGCGCGGCATATAAAGTGCGAGAAATATCTTCATCAAAATTAATCTGAAGGATGTATACGTATGTAAAGTAACATGAATGTCAGTGGTGGCATTGCCGGGCCAATTGGCGATAGTCCTTTCTGATCCCAGGAGCTTGGTTATGGCGACCTACTCCGTGTAGGCTGTTGAAAATCGATTTTATTAATTTCGTGCTGACGAATGATCTTGTGTTTCCGTCAGATATGTCGTAGTAAATCGGTTTTCGTGCGTGGTGTCCGTGGACTCGCTGAGGTTGAAGGCTCGTGTTAGATTGCATCGTCGTTTTCAGCTCTGGGTCAGGTTTCTGCTCTGCTCCTAGGGCTTCGAAATCCACTCGGTGCGAAATCTGATTGATTCTTGATAGGTTATCTGCAATGATATTCTCCTCTATCGTGAATTGGCCGATGTAGTCTAGGTCTTTGGTGAAATGAAGGCGTTATCTAGGCTTGTGATCGGTTAAGATAGAGAATGTCCGGCCTTCCAACATGTGTTTGTGTCGCTTGATCGTTTTGTAGATGGCGAGGAGCTCTCGATCGTATGCTCCGTACTTTGTTCTCGCGGATGACAGCTTCTTTTAGTAAAACGCGAGAGGTTCCCATTTATTCTAGCATCGTGTGGAGTGGCCGCTTGGGTTTCTGCGGCTCTCTTGATGAAACGTCGAATAAAGTTGATAATATCAAGTACTTGTCGTACCTTTTTGGCGGTGTCGAGTCGCAGAAATTCTTGTATCTTGCTTTCCGGGGGTTGCGTACTTCGGATTGATACCCGATATCCGAGGAATTCAATTTTTTCCATTCCAGAACAGAATTTCTCGGGGTTTATCATGATCCCATTGTCGCTTAATCTTTGGAAAAGCTGCTTGAGGTGGTGTCGTGCATTGTTCGTCGTTTTCCGAGGCTACCAGGATGACGTCGACATATGCATAGCAGAAGTTTGGGTCTCTTAATATCAAATGTGGCGTCCTTTAACCTCTGAAATGTCTGTGTGGCGTACTGTAACCCGAATGTCATGTACGGAAATGCGAACAAACCGAAGGGCGTTCTTCGGAATGTCTTCTCTTGCCACGGGGATCTGGTGGTCGATCGTGGAAAAGATGTTCTTGTTCGCCGGTTCTTGCAAAAAGTGTCCGGAACTGGCTATCTGTCAGGAATCGTCTTCGCGTTCAGGGTTCAATATTCCAGCATGGCTTCTAATCCGTCGACTTTTTTGGAAACAATTGTAGCGAGTGTGTCCCGGGGCTGTCTGAAGGTCTGGCTATCGAAAGCTGTAACATCAGTTGGAATTCCTTCCGGGCTGCCTGGACGTGTTGCTGATGTCGATATTTTTGTTCCGCTCCTTGGCGGGTGAGGTTCCTCTGGTTGTCGATTTTTGACGTCTGTCGAATAGTCCGTAGTGCGCTAGTAAGTCGGCTCCAATAACGGGTTTGGCGATATCGGCTACGGTGCCCAGGCAAAATTTCTTCGCAATTTCAGGTCGAGATTCAAGTTGCGTGGTATGTGTTTATGGTGGACCCATTTACAGCGTAGATCTTATATTCGGTGGTATTGGAAAGATGCAAACTTCGGCTCCGGTATCGATGAGGAATTCGGTGTTGGTAGCTTTGTCAGTTATGTGCAAGTCTATAAATAAATAAAACGCGCACACGAAAGACCAAGAACAGAGAAACAGAGAGGGAAAAATACAGAAAGGTACATTCGGGTGACCTCTAGTAATGGAATAAGAAAAAAATTTAAGAAGCAAAAACTTTACCAACAAAACTAACTACATTGAACTTGCACAAGAAATATACAGATGGCGCAAAGGTTATTAAATGGAATATAAAAATTAAAAAAAAACTTAATACACAGCTTAGACTGGAAAAGAGACCAAGAATTCTATACGCGCTCGGCGCTCATATTCAAAGCGTCTCTCCCACAAACTAAGAGATTCTAATACTTTATCGCCGCTTGAAAGCAATGAATTTATTTATTATGGAAGATTATATTTCTTTTCTTTCTTTCTTTTTTTCTGTTTTCGAGTCTTACCTCCTGTTGCTCTTCAAGGATTTCAACGTCTACTTCTTCACTTTTCTACATGCAAATCTTATCCTGGCAGAATCGACAAATTGTTGCAAATGGTTTTGTTTTGTATTCCGTGGTGTTTATTTTCTTTTTCTTTTCCACATTTATCGGCCGCATTCAATTCTTCCTCTAATCTTTTATCAATGCATGCGACAAAAAATCAAAATTATACAAAAATACGAAACTTCCTCGAACGTACTACCTATATCTAATCGATGAGTGCAGAAAAATATTAGATACGCTATACAAACTATTGGAAAAGTGGAAGATGTCGAGAGCCTTTATTGAAGTCGGTAAACTTTTCCCATTTAATATTTGATATACAATTTGTCGAAAGATGTGCGCCGTCACGATTCGGGAAAAAAACTATCTGTATAATATGCGACCGACCGACTGTTGCCTTCCCTTTTTTTTAATGAGCAACTTGACCAAATAAAACAATGTTAATATGATACGAATTAGGGAAAATTAAATTGGATTTTTTTACTTGTAAAAAATATGAACGCTCACGTGCTGTCGATGTGTCGACTGTCGTCTGCTTTGTCACTTACCCATAACTTTTACTGCCATCAAGGACGCGTGCTCTGCATCAACAAATAGATAATAAGTTGGCAGGCGACTGCAGACGTTGGTTTCGATATATTACTAATATCGGTCATTTCTCATGTCGCCCCCTTCGTTATTAACTGCAGTTTATATTGTTGACAAAGAAGTTATTTGCGCGACCTCTGCCGTACGGTAAACTCCTTAATTAAAAATTTCAGCTAAATAAATCTCTCGCGAGTGAAACG
Source organism: Photinus pyralis (assembly GCF_008802855.1). NCBI lineage: Eukaryota > Metazoa > Arthropoda > Insecta > Coleoptera > Lampyridae > Photinus > Photinus pyralis. The sequence goes on along the minus strand of NW_022170511.1, from coordinate 14,805,522 downwards.
AAAAATAATGCATACAACTTTAAACTACCACCGACAAAAACTGCAAAGTTACATTTGGTAAAGAATATGAGAAGAGAAAACGTGATCTCATTTGTAACATGGAATTAAAGTCGTTTATTATAAATTGCATGCTGTTGGAGGGAAGGTCTGTCTGCTTTGTCTTTTCAGCAAAAAAAAAAGGTGCACGAGGAGAGAAGTTAAGGGGACTCGCCTTGTTACGATATGACATCTGTGGAAGTCGGTCTCATTTTGAATATTGTAATTTCCAGAACAAATAATAAAAACATGCACTCCAGGCTTCGTGTGTTTTGAGCGTGAAGTGAAATTCAAAAGTGAATTGCGTTGCGTTGTACTTTCGAGATGTTTATTTTCAATGTATTGTCTTATCAGAAATGAGACTTTCCTTCAATAAACGCGGCTGCGGTTTTGAAAGCCCCACTAATTATTGAAATCCATAAACGTTCCTTGCAGGGCTTTCAGTTTTAATTTATTCATTTTTAGCAGTTCGCGACGTTCACTCTTATACCAATTCTAAGTGCCTCTCTCGTACTAATATTACCATTTTCCATGGATTGCTATTGTACCTAAATTTATATCAGTGATTAAATATGGTGTAGCGCAGGGTTCCACTTTAGGACCTGCAGTGTTGAGAAACAACCGATATGTATTTTAGTTTATCAAGATATCGGTTTGGTTTGTCTTGTTTTGTTAGTACAATGTCTGTCTGGAAAGGTTGATCCAGCTCCATCTTTTTACATTTAGATGAAAAATGTTCATCATCCACATTTTGAAACGGCGTTATATTTGATTTTATTCCAAATGGTTATGTATCACATTTCATATAAATCCCTCCATAAATAAGAAAGTTGGCACTACACATGCGCAAAACGAAATTTTGAAACTGGCGTTAAATTTGGTTTTATTCCAAGTGGCTATGTATCACATTTCATTTACATACCTTCATAAATAAAAAAGTTTGCAATTCGGTTTATAAATGGTCGACATGCGAAAAGGGCACTGTGAATGTTGATCGATTAGGCTCAATTTTTGGAATTGCGTTTTATATGACTAAAGCTATAGGCATATTGAATTTCATGCAATTCGCTTCATAACTCACGGAGATGTCAAAAGGGCCTTCCTTATTTCACGAACTCCGATCTACAAATTTGATAAAGTATCCATATACTAAATTTTATCGTAATCGGTCCATTCGTTATCTAGATATCGTGCTAACGGACGGACAGACACCGCAAAATTATAAACTCGCTAGGAGCTCGTTAAAAAGAAAAAAATTGATGAAGAATATTGGGTTGGGAATCTACCCCGTGCAGAACCCTGAAAACGCTTCACGATGTGGTTCTAATGCGAAATTCTCGTATACTAAGCTCCGATATACTTGTTCGTAAAAAGGTGAAGCGTTGCGCTCGTACTGATCGACAGTCTTCCTAGTATCCACCTCTAATTTCTACTTTCTTCTACTACTGGAAATAGTTTCTATTGTTGATCTGGTGCTGAAGATGACAAATCTTCCCTTCGGAAATAGATTATAGGTCTTCTAATTCCCATTTGGAGAAAATGTGAATAAAATTTCGCTCTCTTCCTTTTGCCGCGATGTTACGTATGAAAAAAAAAACGCGCGCGATTGGATTCGAACTCGCGACATCGACCAGTTTGAAAGAGTTTGTTGTCAGTTTCTCACCTTTAACATTGGCAATAGTAGGAGTTCAATACTTTATCGAAAAAACAAATGCAAAATGAAAAATCCGATACCGAATACCGAACGATCCTCGAAATCTTCGCACATGTATCATTTTTACAACACACCTTAAGGGATTGATTCTGCCCCACCAGATCAGCATAGCTTGTAAAACAAATTTTTGAATCGGCATTAATTTTACTTCTTTTCGAGGTCCGTATATACAAAATTTCATTCAAATATCTGAACAAATAAAACATTTTAAATAGAGCCTGCGCAAAACAAATTGTTTCATTCGTCATTATTAGTTTTACTTTTATTCGAGGTATATACATACAAAATTTCACGTAATTCGGTTCATAACGAACGGAGATGTCAATATATCGGATTGCGCATGCCCAAAACAATTTTTTTTACCGACATCAGTTTTACTTTTATTTGAGGTGCCAACGTACAACATTTTATTTAAATATCTTAACAGATAAAAAAATGGGATTGCGCAAAAGTTGGATAATTTTTTTAATCTGCATAGTTACCTGAGGTTTATGGAATATTTACTAACACAGAAAACCGGACATTCATATGTTCTTTCTAACAAGAATTATAACAGAAACCCTTTTTCGGAGGTTTGGGCAGTTTTTGGGCTGTAACTTTTTGACCCGTTAGTCTACGTATGTAGCCGAAAAACAATAGAACATGTGTATCAATTTTCAAAGCGATCGGACATCTCTACACAAAATTATCGTGCACATGGACAGACAGACAGCAATAAAAAATTATAAACGGAGGATCGTTAATAAAAGAGCAAAATGGGAGGCGCGAAAAATTTAGCTACGCTGTAGTTGTAACAAGAGCATTCATTTGCGTTACATTTCCCTTTGAATTACGCTGAAGAAAACTTAAGTTCAAAAAGAATCAAGGTTTCAAGAACATTCCGCCAAACAAATATTACACGTAACAGGTTCAAGTTTTGTCGATTGTAATACGTCGAACGTCACACGTTTATCAATGAATTATTTGTTCTAAATTATGTCTGTCACCCCTGGTCTGGTTTTGGTTTTGAATCAGACGTTGGTAATAAGTCGTATAGTAAGTTACTTCTGCAACTTGGCAAATTAGACGCAGCTGGGTGAAAATAAGCTGACGTTACAGAATTCAGAAGCTCAGTGTATTACAGCCCTAAAAGCCAGTGAACAATTAACTATTACTATTCTGCCATTTAGTAGGCATTAAAAGATGACTTAGTGAGTTCAGAGAGGGGATTATTTCGCACAAGATTAGGGGTTCTCGTTTTGGTAGTGGAGACGAAACATATTCGACTTCATCGACTTCATTTTTTCAAATTAAATGTGCGTACAATTTTTATCGCTTTTGAATCTAACAAAAGAGCTTATTATTTCCCAAACTGCCGGCTGTTCGGGCGCCTTTTACAAATCGATGGAGATCTTGGTCAACGAAATATCGTACAACTTTCGGGTTTTCGGTATCACTCGTATATTCATAGTATCGTGTTATTCCTGCATGGCTAAATCTGAAAACAGAAAGTTACTCCTGAAGTCTGTGAAATGTGTTAAATAAAGGAAATTAGAATATCATAGTGTGTGTATGAATGTTAGTTCTTTCGTTTATTTGGAATCGTAATTGTTGAGCTACGAGGGACAACAGACTGTGCTTGTTGGGGAGATCCGGGTCTATTTGGATATAGTTTATTTTTTCAAATTAATTTTGGCATGTATTATGAGGAGGTGGAGGAGCGGCCTCGCCCACGACATAATTCGAAGCCTAGTTCCTCTCCATCAAACGTCAGGTAACTCGCGTTTTTCCACTGTGGATCTCCTAATTCTGACTTGAGTAAATTTAATACTTATCGTGAGTATCCATAACATCTCCATGGTTACAAGATGGAAATGTTTTCAAGAGTAGCAGCGAGCATAAAAAAGATTGTAGTTAACGAGTTAATAACGTGGACGGGCGGACAGGGGGCCGGTTAAATGAAATCACAAATCAATATCTCTTGCATAGTGCAACGTAAATTTAATTATTTACAATTAACTCGCAACGTTGAATATCCTGACAATAAATTTATAACAGTCTTGAAATGAATTAATTTATAACATAACACGAGCGCATTGATGTTGGGACTAACTCGAAACACAATTCGATTTGCTTATATAGCAAACAACGATCGTTCTAGAAGGTTCGTAGAGTGCTTCCGAATGTTTTAAAACAGATAAGTCTGTTTTCGTTTCTTATCGCCGATGACTAATCGTTTATGGCACCGCGATGTCTATCTGGATTTCTAGAATATTGACTACAATAGGTCATGTGCAATGCATTTTTATTGAAGTGATTAGCCTTTGTTGATAGAGGTATCTGTTTTTTTCTGGAGGAGTAAGATTATTGACAGACACTAAGGTTCAGTTCAGCTGACTGACGGGCAATTTGATCGGTTAAAATTTAAAAATTATTCAATCGAGTTTTTTAGTGATGTCGGTCAACTGAACTGAGGTATAACTATCGTGGTACAACCGTCAGTTGATAGTAGATGAGTAATGATCTGACAGTTAATTTTATTTGAAAGTCAGTAAGTGTCTCGGAAGGTAATCTTCGTAGCGAAAGAGGTACGTAAGTAAAATCATAAATATCGACGCCGTTATCTTCAAAGGATTTCGTAGAACTTGCAATCCAGAAACACCGAAGTGTAAACAACTTCCATGTAAGATGGCGGTGGAATTTTTCAAGGTCTGATAGTCAAATTCGGCGTAGATATTTCACAACAGATTTTGACGTAGCTAGTAGTATTCGGAAGAGAAACTTAGTAGTATACTATGAAAGAACTAAGACAGAACTTTGAGCGAAAAATACGTATTAAGAATAATCTTTACATACCTCACACTAACAACGTTTTCAATGAAGCACAGCCACAGCACAGAAATAGAGAGAAACACTCTAAAGAAATATGGTGATAGCCAAAACAATGAGCCCTTATTCAGATAGACATAAGTCAAGTAGAAAGAAAAATTTGCACGCAACCATTATGAAGGCAAGATCAAATTAAAGGAGGAATGGAATTAGAAGTACCGTGGAAAAACATCTGCACGACTTCTGGCGGCGAAAATAAAAAACTATTGCAAATAAAACCTGGATGATCTCTAACGGCGAAAATAAAGAACTAAGGTAATAACGGAAAGAAATCGTACACACCTCTGAGGTTTTAAACTCTACTTTTAGAGGTCGTATCTTCAAATGTTGTTTTCCGTAAGGGGGATATTTCCATTACTTATTTTCCGAGACTCTGTTCCGGAAAGTAAAACATGTATACCTTTGACAATTTGTGTTAAAATGTGTATGCGTATGCCGTTAGTAGTGTCGAGGGGTGCGAGGAGGGTGGGGGGGAGGTCTCAACCAAAGGAATAATTTTCCACCAACTACTTTTTCTGTTCTGTTCAGTTCACCTTTTCCAACAATATTTTAGTAAAATGACCTACCTATTATAATGCATCGTGTTTCGACTTGCATTGGTCACATTCTGAACGTTATTAACAGGCGACCACGGCTATTAGTAGCATGACATTACGGTTCGGTTTGGATAATATATACGCAGCTTTTTTTTAAACTTGTAAATTTTTCACTTATGAAAATCTATAACGCCAATTGGAGTTATGTGTAATAGTAAATGGCCTGTCTTCCCCCTTTGTTTATTAAATAGCAGACATATTTTTTGACTCTTAAACTGGGGCCATTTTCATAGCAAATACAGTTGAAGTTTTAGACAAACAAACACATTAACATTTTCGTACTTCGTACAGGTGGTTGCAAAAATCAATGTGACATGGCCACCATTAATGTGGGAATTGCGGAGCTGTGTAAATGCATATGAATATAAAGTACTACTTGCAAAGAATGATGATGAAATACGATGGCGATTGTCACACGCTAAGACAAATTAACAATTGATTGTATGCAATTTTGAATAAGTGTTTAAGGAATTGATTTTTTACCACCCACCCGCAAGTTAGTAAAGTTAATGAAGCCAAGTAGCCAGACCGAAAAATCTTGAAAGTATTACACAGCTGATGACAAACAGGGTACAGGTAAATATATAAACATGGTTGGTAGAGATCACAAAATAAACAACCAAGAGTCCAAAATGTTTCTTTTGAGAGTACACCTCCAAAAGTTTCAAAATTTGATTACTCTTTTTTTTTAAACACATTTGAACATTCAACCATTGTAACTGAGTAAGTATATATTTTGCTATGGTTACAATTATTGTCACGATCGCTTCCATGGTAATTTATATCAACCCGGTTGAACCGCTTGAATTTTCGGAAGCGCCTACTGAAAAACCTAGGTTTTTAATTACGCCCTTCCTGATTTTTAAGAAAAATATCCTACCCGAAACAGGGGCAAGGAAAATACTGCTCGTGGAAATTCTGATAAGGCAGAAGTTACATTTGATGGCTGAAACAAACTGTCATTTTACGAAATCGTCATAATAAAGGTTCGTGTCTATAAACTCGATGAAAAATTACCAGTGCTTAGTGGTATGTAAGTTTTTTTTATGCAACCGGTAATTTTCCGTTTGTGTAACTTCGATTTACTTCCACCTTGAAGGGGGTTATTTTCCATCGCGCTTCTTATCGACTCGCTTTATTGTTTAAATTTCAATTGAATCCTTCACGGAGAAAGGTAAATAAATACACTTGACGGAGTGAATTTGTTTTGTATCAAAGGTTTCGGTATCTATTGTTTATTTTTAGCGGTGGAAGTAGTTAATTACGTAAACGTGTGTTTAAAATATCTAATTATCGACGGGTATTTTTTCTTGCTTGACCGCCTCTTCTGCGGAAGGCTATAATTTAGAATGTCGGCGCAGGGGTTGCCTCTAAACTGATTCGAAGGTATCGTCTGTACCATCAGGTAGCAAGTGCAGTAATTAGGCAAAGTGTGACCGCTGACGCGTGCCGTAATTGGATGCAGGCTACCGACCGTAACTGAGCATTCACCTTAAATATACCAGACACTTTAACCGACCATTAATTCTCATATACTTCTCTGAATGAATCAAAATAGCGTTTTTGAATTGTGTTGAAGCCTCCTAATTAAGAGCCCAACCGCCAGGATAGATTTTGAAGGCGAAACCACAGAGGTGGTGGTTTCTCCACAATTTAGCATTTTTTTAAAAATATGATTTAGGGTGGCACATGTAATAAACTTTTGCCGAACGAAGTAATAAATGTCATTACTCGAAAACATTTATTAAATACTGCGCGTTATTCCTCTAGATTTCCGCTGCATTTCCTGAACTTTTTTATAACTGTTTTTCGCAACTCCTGCGTTTTTACTTGAATATAATTTGTATTCTTTTAATTATTAATTTAATTTCCCTGCTCGCAGACGCGTGATAAAAATTTTAAAGTAAGGAAATAAAACAATTCTACTATCCGTGATGCATAAGAATTTACTAACAATTTGCATATAAAAGAACTTTTTATAGAATTTTATTTTCAATTATTCATTAAGACTTTCTTCTTACTTCTTTTGGAAGGGCGCGTAGAGTACCTGAGAGCTGAGAGATGTTAAGTTTTCTTCGGACAACAACCTTAGTTGACGATGAAGTGCATATTAGCAGCTTTGCTAGAAGAAAAAAGTAATGTGTCTTTATATGCCGTTTGGGAATAACAGCTCGGGAACGTTTATCCACATTACCTATAAAAATTGCAATGATAGCCTCTGTTCGGTCACGACTCGAGAGATGGCAACTGGAAAGTTAAGCGAAGAAAATCAATTTTAATTCTTATTCTAAACATGCATGTATAGAATGAACTAGTTTAGCATTCATCTAAAGATCCGATAACTGCTTGTTAATACTCAACAAACCAGCACTAGTGACTCTTTAGTATTTGTTAGTGCTCAATTGTTCCCGACCACTTCCTAAGCAAGCTCTAATTTTCCTCGATTTTATAGCTGATGTTATCATTTCAAGGTATAGGCACATTTTTGGGCTTTAATTCATGTTTAAACTTTAAAGTGCGATTTCTCCCCTTGCAAATTATGGTCCATTTTCCATTTAAACATTTGTGGAGGTTACAATCCTTAGGACAGGGTTAAAGCGGTTATAACGACGGAACGGTCACCTCGAGCGCCACCAAAGGATACTGTAACCATGCTCCTGATCCAGATCGGGGTGGGAATGGTTTGTCGGATCGGTCTCAGAAGCTTCGGAGGAAACGGCAGCTCCAGGAATTCTAGAGGGCAAGCAGTGAGCGGCTATTGGTGAATGCTAAAACAAAATTAAAGCGCACAGCAATTTCCCTAAGTGGGAACAGTAAATAATCGGATTGGGTAGCGGTCTCTACGGGAAAGCATGAAAGCGAAACAATGGAACAAAAAGTAACAAATTGCATTTAAACGGAGCGGTGTGTAAGAAAAAGCAAAATCTGTAGATACAGTGTGGCAAACTTAATGTAAAAGCAAAAATTAAACGGTATGAATGCAAAATAAATTTACGTAAAAATTCAAAACAACAATGTGACTTGAAGAAGAAGTGTAAAATGCCGAAATGATCTTACGTTTCGGTTAAAACACCAAAGTCAACAATTTTGATTATTTAAATACCGTATAGTTGCGACGGTTTTCCAGCCGACACAGCCTATTCGGATAAGAACATCCAAAAATTAAAATTTCTTTAATTAATGTGCGGCCTGCGGACGTTCTAAAAATCTGTATATTGTCTTAACATTCAAATTAATTAACAGCGCTTCTTTTAATACCCCTCGCGACTTAACCGGATGCTGTTTACTGTAAAACATACATACTGTTAATTGCACTTACTTAATTGACCGAATTAAAACTTCTAAAGTCGGTAGTCCAATTAACACCTATTGTTAATTGAAATTTCTCAGGTCTGCATACAGGTCTCTTGTCAACCTGATAAACGTGCACGACCTTACAGTTTTAATGCTCATTTTAAATTAACACAGGTAACCAAAATCATCTAAATAATTGCTTAACAGAGCTGAAATTTGAAAATATTAATTCGTCCTCGTCTTCTAAATGACAAGAGCTTTCGGACGCATCAAAGACAATTGAAATATCTTGACGCGAACGGTTGCAGACAGCCAATTAACTACCTTTACTTCCATCTTCAGCTCCTAGAACCAACATAAATACTTTTCGTAACGAAGCGCCTCTAGATACCGGGCGTTTATCTACAGAGGGATCACTAAAACTGGTAAATTCAAGGCGTAAAACCTGTGCTTCGTTATAAAATTTACTAGGAAATTACATATAAATGTTTTTGGGGAGTGAGGGGGGGGGGGGTTTATCAGGTTATCAATAATGTTCCTGGTGACTGCTTTAATTTTCTGATGTTTTAATTTCAATCTTTTTTTTTATTTTAATGAAAAATAGTCTACCTGCGTCAATTCCGTCCGCCCGTCTGATGGTAAAATGTATTTTCTGATATCTTCCTTCATCAGAAATACTTGTTATTATTGATCTTGTGCTGATGATGTTTGTTCGGGCAGCGAGTATAGGGTTGCTACTCCATTTTGTTATAAAAAAAATGTAAATTTTGCGCTATCTGACGCAGGTGCTAAGGCAGCAGGCGTTTTTGACAGCGCAAGTGTGGCTCACTTTTTTTCAATTTCCAATTTCCCTCTTGTTGGGATTTTAAATGAACGTATGACTTTACCCGTGAAATCACAAGGGGGAACTTGGGGCAACTTTAAATAAGTAGTAACTTGGGATGAAATTGAGAGGAACATTGGATCTTAAGGGAAAATTGAGGTATTTCACACGCATTTGGAGCTTGAGAGGGCAAGGGTGCTTGAGAACAAATTGAGGTAACTTGGCAAGAACTTGAGAGGAAGAATTTTGTAAAAGCTTCAGATGAACGTGAAGGTAATTTGAGGATAATTTGAGAAGCATGCGGGGAATTTGATCACTTGAGAAGAATTTGAGAGGAATTCGCAACCGTGGAGGGAACTTAAGAGGAATTTGAAGGCAAATTGAAGTTGAGAAAGGCGTGACAATTACTTGAGGGAAACTTGCGAGAAGTTGAGGAGAATACCTCTAAATTAAATCGCATTGAAAATTTAAGAGTGACGCTGTGGCGGATTTAAAAAGTAATGATCAGAAATACAAGTAAAAAGGTTTTCGCCATAAGGTGAGTAACTTAGCGCATTTTTCCATTCATTGATCAGTATTTCCCAAAAGGCCATAGGTATGTGAGCTATGTTTTTCTTTACTAGAAGCATAAGTATATGGTTCTACATTTCATGATGTCTTTAAAAGGTGGCACTTCATGCGCACATCTGATTTTTACAATATGCGATATGTTTGCCTTTAATAGAAACGTGGTTAAAATTTCAAAAAATATCTAGAAATAAGAAAGCTAGAGGTCCCACAAGCCAGCAGAGCCATTTTAGAAAAATGAAGGACGAAATACATCAGAATTATAGGCTGATTATACGCCCTTTTTGGACACTTGAACAAATTTTCAGGCGGCATCCTTTAAAGAAAAAAACTATGGCTCTGCTGGCTAAAGACGCAGCTAGCTGACCACTTGTGAGATTTGCTTCGAAGGCGAAAAATTCAGATCACAAAATTATAGGCTATTTATAGGCTTTTTTTAGACACTACAACAAATTTTCAGGCGGCATCCTTTAAACAAAAAAACTATGATTTTGCTGGCTAAAGAAGAAGCTAGCTGACCACATTTGCGATTTGCTTCGAAGACGAAAAATTCAGATCACAAAATTATAGGCTATTTACAGGCTTTAGACACTACAACAAATTTTCAGGCGGCATCCTTTAAACAAAAAAAAACTATCATCCAGATCAGTTTGATTTTGCCCCTCTCGGAGATGTAGTGGATAAATAAAAATTATTTATTTATTCCCTATTTATTGTCCCTCTCTTGTTCTGGGCTCTCAACGGGCTTTCGCCCAATTAATATATTTATTTAAACTCTAACTTATATTTCAAAAATCCGATACAACTGAATACCAAACGATCCTCGAGATCTTCACACTTCATTTTTACAATACACCCTAAGGGGTTGATTCTGTCCCACCTGATCAGCATAGCCTGTAACACAAATTTTTTGAAATGGAATTTACTTTTACTTTTGTTTGAGGTGCCTGAATACAACATTTCATTTAAATACCTTAACAAATAAAAGAAAACCGACTGCGCATGCGCAAAACAATTTTTTTGATTTGGCATTAGTTTCTCTTTTATTCGAGGTGCCTAGATACAGAATTTCATTTAAATATATTAACAAATAAAAAATTAGGATTGCGCAAATACAAAAGTTGTTATGCGCATGCGCAGTATTTGTTTGCATCTGCATAGTTGCCTGAAGTTTAAGGAATATTTACTAACAAACCGGACATTCATATGTTCTTTGTAACAAGAGTTACAAACCCTTTTTGGAGGTTTGCGCAGTTTTTGGTCTGTAACATTTTGGCCCGTTGGTCTACGTAGCCGAAAAACAATTGCGAACTTTGTTATATCCTGAAGAACATGTGTATATCATTTTTTAAAGCGATCGGACATTTCTACACAAAGTTATCGTACACACTGACAGACAGACGCACAGACAGGCAGCAATACAAAATTATAAACGATCTCGAGGTTCGTTAATAATATAATGAGACGAATAATTTTAATTTTTTTTTGTACTTCTTTCCAATTTAGGAATATCGTTTCAACTTTTCTTCTCCTATAATATAAGAGAAGATGCATAGACAACTAAGACACTTTTAACATTACTTTTTTTAAAACCTGAAACACAACAACTTGCTATATATTTGCTTTATTAGTAAAAAAAATTCAAATTTCAAATACCTACTTGACAGATGTCTCCAAACAGGTGGAACAATCTCTAACATTAAAGTTACTAGAATCTGGTAACTTCCGCAATTTTTGGGCAAAAAACATGCGTTCTCTCTCTAACACACGGGCTCAATGGATTGCGGTACTTTCTATATTTAGTGACTTATAATGGATCTACAGTGACTGTATACCTACTGTATAGAGGCAGTTTGGTCATACTTTGGTGTTGTTTTTTGATTGGTAGGTGGGATATCCGCCATATTTTAATCAAATAAATCGGGTTGGCGGAAATTAACTTGGAATCCAAGGTGATCAAGTCACAAACAGTTGTGGCAATAATATTGTAACCATAGAAAAATGCCAAAATCTACCAATTCAATTAAACCGATCAGCTCAATGAAGAATATGGGAAAAACATGGCGGATATAGAGCATATGACCACACTGTCTTTATACAGTCACTGTTAATGGATCGATATTAATTACAAGGCAACAATTTTGGGCATGCGCATAACGTATCGCACATGTGATCAGCTAGCTTCTTCTTTAGCCAGCAAAATCATAGTTTTTTTGTTTAAAGGATGCCGCCTGAAAATTTGTTGTAGTGTCTAGAAAAAGCCTATAAATAGCCTATAATTTTGTGATCTGAATTTTTCGCTTTCGAAGCAAATCTCACAAGTGGTCAGCTAGCTTCGTCTTTAGCCAGCAGAGCCATAGTTTTTTTCTTTAAAGGATGCCGCCTGAAAATTTGTTCAAGTGTCCAAAAATGGCCTATAATCAGCCTATAATTCTGATGTATTTCGTCCATTTTTCTAAAATGGCTCTGCTGGCTTGTGGGACCTGAAAGCTAGCATTGAGCAGTCTGCCGATCATTTCGCAAAAAAGTGGAAGATGATAACAATACCCAGCCATGAGACAGATTGAAGCATTCCTTTACTGTAATCTTTTATATTGGGTTTGGTGTTTGACATTGACACTGATTGCGTGGAAATAAAAGATAATTTGTTTACTTTTGATACCTACTTAAACTTAACGAACAGATAAGCTAGCTATAGTTGCAATATTTCGTACAAGTATGGAGGTTTCTGGTATTTATATATGCGCTGCCATAGGAACTATTCTCTCATACATATACCTGAAAACTCACACCCAACAAAATAGTGTACGGGTTGAATTGAAATTGTTACTTACACATATGTTTTGTTTGCAGGTGTACTATGCCAAAAAGAAGAGGAGAGCGACCCAAACGCAGGGAGAAGATAGCTCACATAAAAAAGAGAGGAAGTTATATAATGATGGTTATGACGATGATAATCATGACTATATCGTTAAGAATGGTGAAAAGTTCCTCGATAGGTATGAAATTGACTCTTTAATAGGAAAAGGCTCTTTCGGACAAGTGGTGAAAGCGTTTGATCACGAAGAGCAGTGCCACGTCGCGATTAAAATAATTAAAAATAAGAAACCCTTCCTAAACCAAGCCCAAATCGAAGTGAAGCTTCTCGAGATGATGAATAGGGCAGATGTTGAAAATAAGTATTATATAGGTAAGTGTGGGTGGTGATATTAGCCACCTTTGTGTTTTTATGAATGCAGAAATTTCAAATATTTAAAAACTTGATGACTGAAATATGACGGGATGGATGAATTGAACAAATTAATCGTACAATCGCAGCAATGTTTCCTTTTTAACTAGATTCGACAGTATTGTTCTTACAATGTTTTTATGTACATTGTTTTTCAATAGTTAAGAGCTGGGAAAAGTGTGTATTTTGGCATGATAAAATAGTATATTAACTTTTTCTGTGAGTCAAGGATTTATCGGAGTAACTTAATGCCTTGAAGATAAGATTTTTCGATAAAGTGCTGTTGTATTATGATATGGTTAAATATTCTCGACATTTTAAAAATATTTTGAGTTATACAGGGAGCGTTCACAGAGTAGAGCGCTGTGACAAAGCGTGAATACAGGGTGTTCTATTTGAAAAAAGTGAGAATTTTTAATATGAAGTTTTGTAACTTTGAACCTACAAATAAAACACCCTGCAAATTTTATTTTTAATTGTTTCATAGTAGATGTAATATTTGTTCGACTTTTATTTTACCCAGGATAAAAGATGGAGCCTGGAATCAAAATCATTTTGACAATAAACTGACGCTTGCAAATGAAACTTTTGTTATAAATTAAATTATCTTTAAAAGTATCCTCGTATATTAACCCACAAAATAACAAATTTGTACAATTACATGTAGAAATAAAAAATGTATTCAAATGCAAGGGGTTCCATAAAAAATACCTTTTTGGCGCCATACTTTGTGAACGCACCCTGTATAATTACAAATATTACTTGTGACAAAAGAATAAGATACACATGAAAGAAAGAATAGAAGAATACTGTTGTTTTTCTATACATTAAAATAACAAGGTTAAGACGTTCTTTGCCAATTGTCTAGTTTTGTTTCATCCATCCTGTGTATTCAAATAGTTTCTGTGATTAACTTACAAGGAAGCTTTTGGTTGACGCTATTTTATTCAGAGCTTGGGCAGCATAAACATGCTTGGAAAACGCATTTAACATTTTTTAAAATCTGTGAAAATAACAGAAAATGTCAAATTTCATTTTTCCTAGCTAAAACGGCCGAAAATGAACGGTTTCCATTACCACTTTCTATGGGCACTTTTTTCGGAGAATGTGAATCTGTTAAAAAAAAAGCGACTAAAAAAAAGGAATTCATGACAATGCATCGCCGTCATAGCGATGTTGATTCAGCAAGATCTAGTTACCCGTTGATGTTTTGTTGGGAAATGAATGTTAAACATTTGATTTTGAAATGTTTCTTATAAATTCATGTAAAAGAGCGTGACACGTCATTATTTTTCTTTTTTTGCCACATCTCATTTTGTAAAAATCCAATAGGGCGCTCATAAGAAATAAGAAAGTTGTAACGGTAACCTGTACTATCTAGCTAGGGTTTGTATGGAAATTCTGATAACAGATTCTGTGAAAAAAGTAACCGGGAGGTGGTACTAGACATTGCTCGGAAATCGTTACTCGGAGTTTTCGCGATAACCGAATCCAGATCTGCCTTCGAAATTCCCCAGAGGCGGCGATACGGGCGAAGCGGGGATGACTTTTGAGTAAAAAATGTCAATGGTGAAATTGTAAAAATTTTTTTATAATTACTCGTATGCTAGCAATTTCTCGGCCCGGTTAATTTTTCACTCCACTGCCCCCCCCCCCCCCCAAAGCAACAAATGGGTCCAGGGCGACTTCAGCTAAATTATTCATCTTTGTTCTAAGAACAATTTTTTTTATTTAATTATTGTAATTAATTACACTAGTGGGAACATCCACATTACATGTTGCAGAGATTAGTAAATGCGTCCCTTTGCCGCTTTGAATTGTATAATAACTGCTGAGAATATTAGAACTTCTTTGCTAAAATTCGAACGTCAACTGTCGGGCCAAAAAGTATGTATATAGATTTGAGCTTGGGGTCTAATAAAAAAAGAACCGTTCTATGACTTGATACCAAATGAAGGATCGTTTTTTGAAAAAATGTTTGAACACCAGCTTATAAGCGTGGACTAGGACGCATAAATACCCCATAAAAAGAAAACCATCACATGACCAAATGGTATTCAATTTTATTGTGTTCAACTGACAGTTTCTGGCTGTTTCACTGGCATAAATGTGTTGATTTAATTTGTATTGATAAAATATGTACCTTTCAAAACAATAAATGAGGGGGTTTTACTGTGTTTGAGCGATTTCCAAAAATTTATCGAACTTGAGAACGGTTTTCATATTTGATTTCATTTTGATTTCAAGTAATAAATAACAACGAAATTTAAAAATTGACAAATCATCAAAATGATTTGACTAATGTTCAAATAAGAAAAAAAAACATCAGGTTTTTGGGGTTTTCAATAAATCATTGCTTTCAATTAACGTTTTGTGTATTTCTCCATACGTTGAAAGAAATTTTAATTTTGCATGAAGAGCTAATATAAACTACCCTTAATTAATGAATATTAGAACTGAAAAGCGTTGAATATTAAATTTTTTGCTCCAATGTGTTTTTTATCGTTTTCCGTGTAACTCCCATCACTATTCTAAAGGTTTCCTATCTTTGTGTTCCTTTGAAGTCTTGCCGTTTCGGGCGTTATTTTGCTCTTTGCTCTCCTTATGGCTTTATTGTACATTTGTACCCGGTACCGTGTGTTCTATTTTGATTAAGACTGTAGTGTTTCAGTTGTTTTTAAAGATGGAGATTTGCGGTTTTCACCACTCATTCTGCCAGTTTTTTGTGAGATTTTTAATACCACACACAGAATCAATCTGGCTACGGTTGTTTTTGAGACACAGGGTGAAAACGAAAAGTTTGATTTTTTGGGATGCTATCATAGGTAAAGCGTCTATTTTACATATTTTTATGTAGAATCCAGTGGCGTAGTGAACAAATGTTTTGACCGAAAGTTGAAATTTTTCAAATGAACACCCTGCATATCTATATTTTTTTAATATTAGCCATCAAGCGTCAGGGCTTAGAGTTTTAAATAAAAACGGAACACAGAATACAATATTTTTATCCGTATGTGTATACATTCTCAGCCAAAAATGTTTACCGTTAGTACTCGCATCAATATTTCTGAGAAAATAATATTGAACAGACCACGATCTCGCGAAGTATGGAATGTACTTGTTAAGAAAAGAAGGTCCCAGTCCCTTATTAAAGTATCACAAGAGTCCTCTTCAGGGCTTAGAGTTTAACCAGAGGGTCTGGGGGACATGGAATACCCCCCAGAGTATAAGATTTTCATTGTATGGGTATACCAACTATTTCATGTTGGGATGACTGTAGAAAAAAGCGACCACATAATTTCCGGTTAGTCTTATTTTTTACGGTTTTTAAATAGTAGGACATGGATTCGTGGAGATTTTGTTATGTTTATTTTACTATAAGATTATAACGATAAGTACCTATCAATAAAAATCACTGACGGTCAAGAATGCATTAAGATATAAGTACAGGGTGTTACATTTAAAACATACCAACTTTGATTCAAATCTCAGAAACGGCGATCTACAAATTTTTTTGACTACGCCACTGGATTTTACGTAAGAATATGTAAAATGGCCGTTTTTACCTTTTTTCTATCTTATATGGGTAGTAAGATATGATAACGTCCCAAAAAGTCAAACTTTCATGTTCACTTTGTATTTCAGAAACAAACATAGCTAGATTGATGCTGTTCGTGGTATTAAAAGTTTCTCAAAAAGCGGCACAGGGTTGTGAAAACCGCAAATCTCTATCTTTAAAAACAGCTGAGATACACCACACCATACACTGCAGTCGCGGGTGGGCTACAATATCCTACCCACCTGTTATTTGTGCCATATTCTCTATCCGCTTCCAAAGTAAGTCCTTCGCGACTTATGAAAACTATCTAAAATTAGCAACAGAATTTAAAAAGAACAGGAAACAAAACATAGTTTTTTCTATTAATTAGGTAATTTGTTCATTAGTAGCAACATTTATTCAGTCCTGTGATTACATTTTGACAGATTTTATTTATTTTAATTTTATGTTGCCTTTATTTTTGAGTGGGCGGGGTTTCAGACAAGGCTGCTCTATCAACCCAACCCACTTTACATTTACAAATATCCATGCCCGAACCCGGATTTGAACCAGGGACCCTTAGCACCACAGTTCAGCTTTAACTGAACTGCGCCACACGGGCCGGCCAAACCTGCGCGTTAAGGCGGCTCCACACGCAACGGAAAAACCGAAGGCTTGCCTCGGGGCGACGGGCCTTGAGGCGAACCTAAATTATGGGGGGTCTCCACACACTACGGAATATACGAAGGCCAGCCTTAAGGCACGCCAGTTTCGCGCAAAAATGACGTCGACAGATAACGTTCTTCCTGTTGTTGGATTATTGTTAGCTGTCGAAAGTACTAAAAAAGAGTGACGCGAAAGTTCTGGACTAAAGACTGGTTACAGAAAAGGAAATGTTACTTCCATGTAAATTTATTAAAAGACCTGAGGTTCAGTCCGAAAGATTGGCACAATTATTTGCGGATGGATGAGGACACATACTTAAGGCTCTTATCATTGGTGACGTCGATCATTTACAAAAAGGACACCATAATGAGGACCGCAATTACACCTCATGAAAGATTGAGTGCCACATTACGATTTCTGGCTATAAATTCCTCTTGTTTTTGCTTTGCACGGGCCATGACTATATGAAAACTTGATGCAACGGACCTCTTTTCACACAAAACTACACCGTGTGTCAATATGACATTAAACAAAATATATATTTCATATGGAAACTCATATTTCTTATTGTATAATTTTAAATGTGTCTATGGCCCGGTTTGGTGGTTAACACACGGTATACGTATAGGGTATAAGGGAATCGCCTCAAGGCCTACCTCCCACCGATCCACACAATACGATCGGCCTTGGGGCGCTATAAAAGAAGAGGCAAATCGAATGAGATTTTGTATTGAAATTTCCGGCCTCCAGGCGTCAGATGCGCAGGAAAACCTCAACAGAATTCTCCATACACACATAGAGGTTTTCCTTGAGGTCTTGCGCCTCGAGGCATGCCTTCGGTTTTTCCGTTGCGTGTGGAGCCGCCTTTAAGTTTAATGTTAGTGATACATCACAGGGCTGATTGATTCTTAGTAAGGAATAAGGATGATTAAGGAGCGTAGTCCTGCACCTCTCTGGAATTTGTTCCAGACACCGCCCATGCTAAATTAAGTGGCCCTAGCACACTTAGTCATCGCAGAGGCCATTAAGCAGGGAATGGTTCATTCTTTTGATTTTTAATTTTCGTTTTTCATAGGTAATCCCTTTGTACTGAATTTTTCATAGCTTCATGATAATTATAGGTTATTTTAGTTGGAACAGACTTCTACAGCATGATCCAAACGTCTCCAAGTGCTTGCCTGTAATGTATGAACAAGGTCTAAAATGCTTCATTTCTTGGCAATGTAACTTGGTATTATGAAATTCAAAGGGTTTAGTGCCCAGGGGATTTGAAAACTGTTTGGAGTTTGCTGTACCAAGCTCTGTCTTGTCATACAGTGCGTAAATTGTAACATATGCATGACAGTTATGCAACCAACCTTACATACCACTTTGACAACAGTGTAAAGTGTAAACAAAAGAAACTGTAGTTATTTTAGATCAATTTGAGATACGTATTCGGCAGATCCGATTTATTAACTGTGACACTTGTGGCTAAATGACGGCTGTTTTAAAACTGAAACCGCCAACTAAATTTAAGTATTTGATATCGAAATTACAAAAAGTGTCTTTTCATTACTGGAATTTTACTCATTTGCTTTGAATTGTCGAATTGAGTCCGTGGATTTTCTTTTACATACGCTAAAATATTTAACATCAACAATTAAAACATGACAAGTTTTTTTTCTGGTGTAACGTTCATTAACAATTCAACCATCAAAATGAAATTTTTAATGCTCTTGTCAATTGGGAATTTGCTTATCGGGATATTTAGCAGTAAATAAGTCCCGTGATTATTGAAATACATCTGTAAAATTTCCATTTTTTCTTCTTTTGTATACATTACTGATATTGACGTTTATTGGAAACCATTTGAAAAAGATGAAAGTAGGTAAGATTGGTTGCATATCTTAAGGGGTATTTAACTTGTATATTTGAAAATGGGACATAGGAGATTTGTATGTTCAGAGGTAAAATGCTAAAAAAAAGTATATATACCTAGTTCAATTCAAAGTAAGTTGTGTGTACTCCATCACCTAAAAACCCCTAGAATTCGATTTACAAGACACGCCTTCTGTGTGTACATTTTCTGATAGAATGAATAATTGCTAATTATAAGTGGAGACAACTTTGTCTCATTATCATATAAGCTTCTTTGTGACTAGTCACACATCACACACAACTTAGTTTTGAATTAAAGTTTACGTGTAGCTAATTATTCTGTTTGTCTGCTTTCAGTAAAATTAAAAAGACACTTTATGTGGCGAAATCACCTCTGCCTTGTTTTCGAACTTCTCTCATACAACCTCTACGACCTTCTTCGAAATACGAATTTCCGAGGTGTCTCGCTTAACTTAACGAGGAAATTTGCGCAACAACTCTGCACGGCTCTACTGTTCCTTTCGACGCCCGAACTTAGCATTATTCACTGTGACTTAAAACCGGAAAACATCCTTCTGTGTAATCCCAAGAGGTCGGCGATTAAGATTGTCGACTTTGGGAGTTCGTGTCAGCTAGGACAGAGGGTAATTATTTCGTGTTGTTGTACAAGATGACCGACTGATTGCGTTGTTTCAGATATACCAATACATACAGTCTAGGTTTTACCGATCACCCGAGGTTCTACTAGGAATTCCATACGATTTAGCGATAGACATGTGGTCTTTAGGCTGCATACTAGTAGAAATGCATACGGGCGAACCTTTGTTTAGTGGTGCCAACGAAGTGGACCAAATGAGTAAAATTATAGAAGTATTAGGAATGCCGCCGAAAACGCTGTTAGATAGGGCTACGAAGACGAGGAAATTTTTTGATAAATTCCCTTTCGATTCAAAGTAAGCGACGTAAGTTAAACTGGTTGTTATCTAAGTGTCTATGTCCGCAGATACGAGTTGAAAAGGTCTAAGGACGGGAAGAAGTATAAGTTACCGGGAACAAAGAAGTTACACGACATCCTAGGTGTTGAAAATGGTGGCCCGGGCGGTCGAAGAAGTGGTGAATTAGGACACTCGACAAGTGATTATCTTAAATTTAAAGATCTGATTTTACGAATGTTAGATTATGATCCTAAAACCCGAATAACACCCTATTATGCGTTACAACATAACTTTTTTAAACGAACTACAGACGAAGGCACTAATACTGCGAGTAGTACGAGCTCAAGTCCAGCTGTTGTCAATCTTGATTTGTCGACTTCAACTTGTCAACACGGTATGTATTTAACATATTGTTACGAGTAATATTATCGCTATTTTATTTTGCTATTGCGACCATGTCATTAGTCATCACATTTTTGTGTTTCTTTAATTTAGTAGGCAAACAAATTAAGGGATTTAAATTGTGTTGTGTACGCAGACATATCCGGAATGCAGCGATGACTAACGTAGATGTGCGGTGACGAACCGCAACAGCACTTATTTACACAGGTACTAACATATATTCTTCCCCTGTAGAATAGCAAGCATAACATTATCACGCTTTTTTAGTTTTGATTAAATTTCATTCACATATTTAATAAATTTTTTTTTATTTCTTTATTAGCAATGTGCTTTTTGTTTTTTATTTGCAATCCTTAGTGTTATTTAGATTTGACTCACAGTCAAATTAGGTGCACAGTTACTATACTTAACGGTTGCTTCATTCAAACCATGTCTGCACATTGAATTGAAAATTTTCTGACCTTTTGAAAAAAGTTCTACCTTTCACATTTGCGATGAGGATAATTTAAGACACAGTATAAATAAAATAGCAATTATTTATTTTTTTATTACTTTTCGAATAAAACAAAAAACCGTTCTTATGTAGAATTTTATTCTGCGTCTGATTACAATAAAATATACAGGGTGATACATTTAAAAACAAAAAGTTAAGGTTGTTTTCAGGCTAAACCAGTCGTCGAAGATATTTATAATAATAATAATATATATTTGCCCAACAGATACATAAAAGATCCAATTAGAGGACAAATGGAAAAAGTTAAACTTATAATAATTTGAGAAAGTAGAACAGTAACAATGAAAGTAACAAACAAAAGAAAAAAGAAATAACGCGCATGAAAGTAATTCTAAGTAATACTAACTCTATGGTAATAGATAATAAGTTACATGAATAAACAATTCAAAAATCATCATGATTATAAAATGCATTAATATTTGTTGTGTAAGCACACCAATTGTAAAAAAATCGCTTCATAAATAACGAAGATATAATCGAATGTTGCGAGACTTTATACTTACCCTGTATATGATTGCTACAGAACAATGATGAAATTTGTAGGTATAGTATAGTCGAGTCACTGACAAAATTAATGACTCTTACATAGACCAAGTGCTAACTAATCGACTAGTTTCATCTTGAATTTCTCCAACACTTGATATGGAATAGATTGTTTATGTTACTCTGATCTTGGGTTCTCAAAAGTTGCTATGAAAGAAGGAAACTGCTGATGCCAGTATGTACCAAGTTATTCTCTGCATCTGGTTGGAATTTTCTTGACTTCACTTTAGCCAGATAGGCACCGTTTTCTTTTGTGCATGTGCTGGTTCTTGAACATTGTTTTATATTAACGGAGCTACAAATTCGGGTCAATTAGCAAATTTGAAGCAATTTTATCTAGATACGGCAGTGAAATCAGCCAAACAGTGGAACGTAGTGTAATTGAGATATTCAAGAGGATATATTTTTGTAATGGAGCAAGCACCTTGTATATTTTGTTATGATGAAATGAAATTGTGGATAAAAATCAATTCAATGTAAAATAGAAATAGCGCATTCGTTTTAAATCTATATACAGGCTTGAAAATTTTGTACGGACCACTGATTACCTACATCTTCAAATCAAAAAATATGGATATGCACGGAATCCTTGGACCAAGTCCTTTCAAATGAGTCCTATATCGCCAAAATCGGTTCAGTGGTTTAGGAGTGCGTGTGACGAACAGACGAACGGACGGACGTCAAAGTGCAGCCAGTAGCGATTTTTCACTTTGAGGAAAGTACGCTAAAAAAATATGCCCCCTTAACCATGCAGAAGTACGCCACTGACCACAAATTTAAAGTACGTCGATTGCTAGCAAACTTTTTATATTTCTGGATATCATAAAAAGCTTTTTTTTTTCAAATATTGTTTTGAAGATATATTCAGTTCTCCAGACAAAATTTTCACCCTGTATATAAAACAAAGTGACTTATAACTCAAGAACGGCTGAACCGATTTTCATGATCATTGATTTGTTGGATTCGTCTTCGCTTCATATAACAGGAAAAATCAGAGAAATATAAATAAATAAATAAATAAATAAATCATAAAAGTAAATAAGAGAACTAACGGCGCCAACCGTAAAATCAAATGTTTTCACTCCTACCTACCAACCGTTAAATGAAAAAATCAACCTCAAACAAGGATTTAAACTGTGCACACTGTAATGGGATTATAAGGAAATGTATCCATATATACGTGGTTCGTCGGGATAGGCGATACAACCTTCGTCTGAGTTAGTAAAACGTTTTCCGTAATTCTCACGCGAACGGGAACAGAAAAAAAAACAGAATGTTATGTTTTACAGTCGAAAAGAGACTTGACATTTAGAACGTAGGTTTTTTTGAAAGCGTTACATTGTACTCCGAAAGAATTTCCCAAAGTATCCACGGGAACGGCGAAAACCACGAACGTGGTCGGAATTTCCCAAAGGCGGACAAAATCTCCTCTGAAGGGCGCCTAACTTTATGCAACCAAAATAAGTCATGCGCACGCATTTGGCACTGACATTCTGTATTTTGTAATTGCATTGCATTACTACATTTCAAACGCTTAATGCAAACGGTGTGATAAATTTTATGCTCCCCAATCATGTTATTACTAATAATGGTGACCGTACGCTGGCGGGCGCGGTCACCTAACCTGTTTTCCTTTGACTATTTTTTGTGGGGAACAATGAAAAATGAAATTTACAAAACATTGCCAGCCGATCTTGATGAACTTCGTCATAGAATTGTGGGCACAAGATTAGAAGAAGGGATGTGTCAATTTCAAGAGCCATAGCAAATCTTAGGAAGAGAGTGGCGCTGTCCTCAGAATTAGGAGGTGGACAATTTGAACACATGTTGTGATGGATTTTGTTCAAATTTTAATTATAATTTTTTTGCATAACGAAGGTTCAATTCTGTTCAGATGAAAATCGAATGTCTACTTCTTTGACAACGCCGCAACCAGACAGATGGATCAAACTGTCAAACTTTTGTTTACAACAAAAGAATGTTTCGTTTTTCCAAAGCACTCTTCCAAAAAAATTAAAAATTGTATTTTTAGGAAAAATGTGATACATGATACTGAACTACCATCATGTGTGATATATCGTTGTAAAGAGAAAAAAAAGACGTAATCTCAAAATGTGAAAATTCAAAATGGCGCCCATAAGAAAAACTAAAGTTGACACGTGTTCCTCCGTCATCTTCAAAGTTATTAAAAATAGGATGCCATATTTGAAATCTCCATTAAAAAGTGTTCGAATAATGTGTTAATTAGAAATGTCTACTGCGATTAGTTTAATACAAAAAAATTAAAAACGAAAATCAGAAATTTCCGTTTTTTGCGATATCTTCAAAACTATTGAAGATATTTCAAATTTCTTTTCAGATTTTTATTCAGAACGAAAATTGGCAACTTTACCCCCATTTAACCAACTTTCTATCTCTTAAGATAAGTGAGATCCTCATAGTGGCACTCGAAAAATGGACATAGTGTATAACACATAACAAATGGACTCCGCCCATTGACACACATACAATGTACTTCATAAGTAACTGTTAAATTGTTTGAGGGCTTAAAGATGTTCGTTCATTTTTATAGTACAGGGTGGTTCAAATTCGTGACTCTGTAACGGTGAGAGATATAGTGTAAGTTAGCAAATTGCCCCTTTTTGTGGTTAAAAAAACGCATTTGAAAAATCTTTGAAAACAAGTGACATCATTGAAAACTGAAAATGTCAAATTTCTTATTTCTTATGAACTCCATATTGGATTGTTATAGAATGCATGGTGTTTCATTAAAATCATTAAAGCAATAAAATATTGCAAGAGAAATAATTTGGAAAGTTGACTAAAGAATGATTAGAAAATGAGAAACAATAAGGTTGTAGGCAGTATAATCTCAATTGTCAGAAAGTCCTATACCAAAAATTAAAAGTAAAAAAGTAGTGACGAAAGGTAAAGTCAATAACATGTTAAAGGCGGAAATAGACCGAGATAAATAAAAATATGACCTACGTCAAGCTAGAAAGTGACATCATCACAGTAAAAACTATAAATAATAACACTTGCATAAATTTACCTGACCTTAAACACAATGGCTTATTTATCATGCACAGCATTGAGATCTCAAAGATATTTAAAGATCTAAAGATTTATTCGTATGAACGATATAAAAAGTGACAAAGGGAAAAGTGTATTCTAGAAAGAAATCAACGGCGCACAAGAAATTTTGATATGCACTATGGTTTTTGGGAAATAACAAAAATCGAAAACCTCAAGGAACCAGAATAAAATTAATGTGTTTTAGCTTTAATTTTCTAATGGCAAAAATATTTCATTTCATCTTAATATTATTAGGAGCGAAAATACTCCATTTAGTAATAACCATGAAATGAAATACTGTTTCCATTTAATAAATTAGAGCTTTGCGTTACCTATTTCTCAAAAACTGTAAAGCATATGAAAATGCTCTACTCCTAACGCCACAATAATCAGCTTTTAAAGAGAAAAGTCTATGTCATTCTAAAGAAATTATTTCAAGATATACTAATTCTGTACACAGCAAATAAGCAACCCTGTAAACAAAGCATTTAATCAGCCGCGAGATTCCACAGGCAATATCAAGCTGAGAACAGAAATATTATACCCAAAAAATAGGAAAATCTCTTACCTTTCATTGAGCTAAATAATTGTCTAGCAGTAAATAGTAAAGCCAGATCAAACTAAATTGGGAATCGCCAATTTATAATGAGCGTGCATTAGAATAGCATAGCACTAAAAAAACCAGTAACCAAGACAACTTAACTTCAATTTCAATTTGTGAATTATATTCAGTCGCTGGTGATAAAAGAACTGGTCACATTTACATGCAGCGATGTTGATCTTTTTCTTTACAGTTTGCGGTGCAAACATGAATGAGTAAACTGGAATGTATAGTAACTGTGGGGATATAATTTATATATGTAGTAGGTATCTACCCAAGTAACCGTTTGGTAATTAGTATTTTGATTTTCATAGTTTCGTTGCATGTTAAGAAATTGCCCCTCATCTACGATATTCTACATTAACATAAAATCTACTCAACAGAGTTGAAGCAATTGGAAAACTAGACGTGAAGTTTTTTAACTTATCTTTTAAAACACACCATCAGTATAATGGTTAAAAATAAAGAGAACGTTTGTGAACATGATTCTGTGAACTTGTACTGTATGGTCTAAGCATTTATATACATATTATATACAAAGTAAACACATGCAGTATGTGGACATTGAAACAACAGGAGTTGCTTTACCTTCCGTTGTGTTTAATTTGATGCAAACCAAAAAGGTGCTGTGGCCTGAAAATTGTACTAAAACTGAAAAACTTACCTTATACAGGGTGCCGTATCTAACACAATTCACCCAGATGGACTGCGAATGAAATGTGATAGTGTATAGTTTTCATTAAACCTAAAATCGCCAAGGAGTATACTTTGACGGTGACATTCCTTAGTTACCCTCTACTCACTGTATCCAGACCCGCATCTGACTTTAAAATGCATGTGACGGATAGATCAAAGTTTTTTGAAAATTAACCAATTGAAAATATTTAAAATGATGTTTATTAAGCACCCATCCACATTATTATTCTACTTAAGAAAACCTGAACACATGCTCAAAATTACCACTGCTACAGTTTCTGAAAACTACATTCCTTCGTTACCCTTTTTGATTTTTCTCTACCCTAAATTAATTAGATCTCTTTGGAGAAGTTGTGTAGATGCTTTTCATGTAAAAATTAAAACAATTTTGCTTATGCTTTTTTGATAATTTTTTCCTTACATTTATTGATAACTGCACTGTGAATTAATCATGCCATTATGAATAAATATAATGTTTGCTAATATCTTTAAAACCAAAGTATCAGTTTATTTAGACATTGTTTATTTTTGTTTAATGTGTCATACAATACAGGAGATGCTGCTATGTAAGCAGAGGAAGACAAATGAAAATCACCGTCATTCCTAGGGGTTGATCTATAGATTAATGGTGGGTTTATACAATCATTATCGTTATAGATCGTCTCACGTAAAAAAGGAATCGGGAGAAAGTAGTGTAACCTCCCACTAAGTTTATTGTTCATCTCAATGTCGCTGTGCTTTGAATAAAGATAGGTATAAAACTGGTAATTATTCGGGCCGTTGGAACCACCCTCTAGACTCCCAATGAATGAGCGAAGTGTTTATAACCGCATAGATGTTTATAATTTGAATGGTCAACTGTATAAGCATTCAAATTATAAACATCTATGCGGTTATAAACACTTCGCTCATTCATTGGGAGTCTAGAGGGTGGTTCCAACGGCCCGAGTAATTACCAGTTTTATACCTATCTTTATTCAAAGCACAGCGACATTGAGATGAACAATAAACTTAGTGGGAGGTTACACTACTTTCTCCCGATTCCTTTTTTACGTGAGACGATCTATAGTTCACTAAGCTCAGGATGGTTTTGTTGGTTAGCAACGCGCAATAAACCTTTGATTCTATTGGGTATTTCCCTCGGTATTTCCTAATGATTTTTGATAGTGAACTAATGATATTGATTGTATAAACCCACCATTAGTGAAAACTGCATGCCAATATCACATTTCAATCCCAATTATTTTAAGGGCGCGTCAACGGAGTGGTGAGGATCATGCGCTAAAAACATTCCTTTACCGTTTGTTGTATCAGCATTCAGCAGGATGTACCTAACCGAATTTTCATCGATCTAAATTAGCAATAGTAATAGTTTAATGCTCAACAGAAAACAAATTCTAATGACAGGATATTTAACACAGATAATAGAGGCGATACAAATGAAACTAGAAAAATTGGTATAAAAAGTTAATGGACAACTAAAATAATCAAAAAACCCAAACAACTATAGTAAAAATAGTAATTAAAGATTAATCTCCGTTAATAAACAATTTAGCGTTGAATTAAATATGTCCCGGTTTTACAAAGTTTATTGGAGGTTTTACACGTAAATCATTAGTACGTGGCTGAGAGAGCTGAAATGGTAAGCTAAAACGCTAGTGATAAGATGGTACAAGAAAATTAATTTTAGATAGCAAATCAGGGGCATCTAGTTTATTATGCATAATATTAAATAAATAAATTAATGAAATTTTTTAAAATGAGCAATTTTAATCTTTTTGTGAAATTAAATCTATAAGTTTCCGTTATTGCCTTCTACACTTTATTACAAAGCTCACGCTTATATCGGGGGATCGAAAAGAACTGCAGACAGTTTAAATTGGGCGCTTTAAGTTTTTAATGTTTTTTACAAGGAATTGGCAAACATGTTTAGAAGGTAGTTTATTTATGCATTAGTGATTGAATTGATCCACCACTGCTTTTACATAAATAACATTTGGTATGTTACCAACTTTATAAATGTTTAGTTTTACAGGAAATTCGAACTGTCCGCACTACTTTTCGATCACCCTCAATTAAAGGAAATTTTTTTACGAAAAGTTCAGTGATTCGCCTGTAGATGGAGCGCACAAACCTGGCGGGTTCTACAGTGGGGCTATACTTTGGTATAGGAGTTTACACTTTTCTTTGTGTTCTTGCGAAATTCTGTGAATAAAGGTACTGCTTAAGGTAAAATGTATATTTGTGGACGTTCGATTCTATATAGACATGGTATGGTGTGCTTAAAGCCAATAGAAATTAATTACGAAAGGAAAATTATGCCGAGGATTATGCTACTCAGTTGAGATCATACATACGCTTGAATTGGTTTACATTTTAACTTTTATTGCTAAAATACAACGTTTTTTGTACTCTGTGGTTTAAATCAATGTGTTTTGTCTTGCATTTAAGGGACTAAAGTGTCACTTTTTCTTACGAACGCGGCGCCGGAAAAAAAGTACATTTTGGTCCTTGCATCATATTTTATATTTATCATACCGTTTTCCTTATATCTTTTTGAATTTGGGAGGCAGTAGTTTCCTCATAGCTGTAATTAAAAAACAAAACAACAACGCATTTTTCAGATAACAAAAATATGACTATTTATATAGTGATATTGATTAATATCTTTACAGTTTACATGTACCTATTGTATTTCCCTATGTCGACTTTGAAATGATAAAATATATTCTGAAGGGCGCCTAATTTTATACAACCAAAATAACTTCTTGAAACAAATAAAGATCGGGCTGTATTAATTAATTTGAATATTATTGCTTTGGCTTCGCATAGAAAATAAATCTTTTATGCTCCTTAAACTATTACCGGCACTATACAAATTGACAAAATCAACTTTTTCACTAGTTGAATGCATCACACATGAACGAAAATTAGAATAGGGAAGTCAAAGCAACAATACTCAAATTAATTAATGACAACCAGATCTTGAATAGTTCTAACAAGTCATTTTGGTTGCATAAAATTAGGCGTCCTTCAGAAGAGACTTTAGCCCGGTTTTACAAACAATGATCACTATGGATTTGTCAACATTATTTTTTGGTAATTTTCTGAAAATAAATTAGTGTCATTGTGATTTATTGACATGCTTTTCCTATTACATTATTTGCTCAATGTTGCCATTTGTGAAATCGCCTGTATATATAATATCAATACACACATACACTATAATTTCTCATTTTCAAGGTCAAAACTTAAATATCTCTGTTTTAAGTAATTTTTTATTTTTTATAATAATAATTCTTTATTGCTCAAACAGAAATAAATATTCCAATAATAGAACAACAATACACTGTTTACAAGAGTGAAATTAAAATTGTATAACTAAAATCGTATACTTAAGCTTAAGTAGAAGAATAAGTATTATAAACATTAAGTATGTGTAAAAATGCATTGAAAGAAAATTAAATTAAATTAAATTGCGCAACATAACTAAATTATATATAAATTATGTAAAACGTACAAATGAACAACACAGAGATGTAAGTAATAGGCGTAATGAAAGAAAAAAAAATCTTTGAGAATTATTGAACTTATTAATTAGTTGTCCAAGTATTTCAGGTAGAGAGGTATATTATATATCATAATCCTGGCAGATCATATTAAAATTACGAGACATGATTAATGTAGGAGCTTTACACAATATGTTAGTTCTTGGAGTGCAGTAAGTAAAAGTTAGTGTAAGCTTGCTGTTGCGCTGAGGAACAGGTTACAGATTACACATTCTAAAAATATTGTGTCGTTATAAACAACACAAGTAATTTCTAAGAAATTTCTACTTGCTGTTACAAATTGTGTATAACTGGAATTATTTTGTGAGCATGTTGAGGTACCTACAAAAAGATTTTTCAGCCGTCAATCAATTTGTGGAACATTTTAGAATCATCTGTATATAGTGTAGTACACTTTAGTGAAATAGTAACAAATCGCATCACTTTTACTAATAAAAGTTTTGGTTGCAGGGTTAAACTTAGTAGGTCGTACACGTGATTGTACAAATCACACATACCAACCTGCCAGTTACTCGGCGATGGAATGTGATCCATCACCCTCACGACATACTCATCGCTCAAGGTATCAAGCACCTTTAATGGGTTTCGGCCCCTCGTCACTTCCATATTCGGCGTATCCGGGTCACGTGGTAGCGGACAGTACGCCTCCGAAACATAACCCTCCAACAAACGGTCCTACGCCGGGTCAGGCGGATCGCGACGACAGTCCGATGGTCGGTGTATGTGTGCAGCAAAGTCCGGTGGCGATACATTAAACGGACAGAAACGTAGGCAAAAAACACTGTTTAGGACTGCATTTCTACTTACGGGGAAAAGTGTGTGGTTTTTATAATGCTCTGTGTTGTATCTTTAATATTGTCGGTGGATTTTTATGGACGTAGCAAAAG
Source organism: Photinus pyralis (assembly GCF_008802855.1). Lineage (NCBI taxonomy): Eukaryota > Metazoa > Arthropoda > Insecta > Coleoptera > Lampyridae > Photinus > Photinus pyralis. The sequence goes on along the minus strand of NW_022170511.1, from coordinate 14,775,109 downwards.
TGTATCAACAGACTGAGAGTGTGTATGCTCTGTTGTAAGCGTGAAATTGACTAATTATATGACTCGTATCAACATTTAATTCCAAGGTTTTTAAATTATGTGGAGATTTTTATTGCTCGATAAGTAAATGAAGTAATTTATGCTAGTATTTAAATACATGAGTAAGAATAGTGAAATATACAAATATGTATACATGTTTCCTATGATTTCTTGTAATTTTAAGGCAGTTGGCTCTGGTTTCAGCATGATCAATTATGCCGACTCTGTTTATTTTAATATTTTTTGACAAAAGTGTAACCCGTTGTACATTGTAGTAGATACTTTTTATACTACTATAGAATAAACATACATTTTTGTAGTTTATTGTACATATTATATATATATTGTTGCACTTGTGTATGTTCTGTCTTTCGTACAATGTACAACATATCTGATGTATAATTTTTCCTCGTTTTTTGTCTAGCCAATAAAATAGTTAATTTGCTAAGCAATATTAAAGTTAACAGTGAATATTAAACCAGGGCCTATCCAATCCACTACCGCAATACAGTGGTGAATGTGTTCAAATATGGTAGCAGTTTGTACATGAGGTTGGGGAAGAGGCGTTTTTTGCAGTATTTTCTTGATTAGGTAATGTGACCGTTTCAATTTAAATAGTCAATGCGGCAGTATTAACTATCTATTTTATACAAGCACAGAAATTAATTTATTTTTACTTTTACCAACTAGAGCTTTAATAGTGCTTACTACTTATTGTAACATCAGATTTGTTTTGTATATACTTATTATAACTTATACTCGAATACTGCAACTAATTGCCACCCAAACAATTTTGTAAATACCTACCTTAATCACTAGAGTTGTATTTATCAAATAAACACCTATTTATTTAACTTGCAACATCATGTGCAGTCAGAACTACACATTTAGTTCAAGGGGAAATAATGCAATGATTATGATGACATTTGTAGATCAGTTTATAGCGTAAGTTATGCATAATGCCATCATCTTTGAAATTCCTACTTGCTCTTTGTTATTTAAATAAAAACTACAAGAATAACTGTGTAATTTCAAATTTTTCAAAACCTCAGTTTATCATTTATTACATTGACAGGTAAGTGTGAACTCCTGCAGGATCCCTACAACTCAAAATAAGCACAGATACATTTATTACTAACATATAGCAAATGACCATTTTTGTACAACATTGGAGACAAAAAATCGATTGCTTAGCTCTTTTATAAAGATTTAGTGAAGATGTTATTGTATAAATGGTGATAAAAACAAACCCGTTTATATTGACGTTACTGCAGGGCCGTAGTCAGAGGGGTGCAAGAGCGAGCAAAGTCCACTCTTGGAACCCGCTTTGCCCGCTCTTGAAAATTGCAATGTAGCCTGATCAAATAGAAAGCAAGGTGCTTGGTATTCGGAATTATGTCACCTATTAAAATTGGACAATTTAACGTTTATGTATAGATTATTTGCTCTGTATAGGGTGGCCAAATTTGGTCGTTAGTTTGGAGTACCTACCTCAAACTATAAGTAATAGAAATAAATTGACCTCACAGACTTGATGTATTTTTTTGAGATAAACTCGATGTTAAAATCCAAACTGGTCTAGAGTCGTTTGTGTTTGAGTGCAAAAGTTGCATTTTTTGATTTTTAGATAAAAGCCTAAAGTTTCTTTGTTTATTAAGATATCGGAAATGTGCTTATTACAAATAATGTTTCATAATCTACCATTTTCAAAGTAAGTTTACAAGGTCAAGAAAAAAGTTATCGGACCTAACTCATTTTATTTAATGCAACATCCTGTATATTTTAATCTAAACAGACAGAATACTAACCTCTCTTTTCAAAACTATACCACACTATAGGGATGATATTAAAAAAGAGATTCAAGTGATTCAAGAAATTCAAAAAAATATTAAAAAGGTTCTTATACCTAGTAAAATAAAAAATAAAAAAAATTTTACACTTGCAACCCGTAGTACCTATAGAGGCCTGTAAATGACTCTCACTTTTAAGAAGGATATGTGCGTTTGGGATCTCTAGAAACCCAGATCTCAATGATCGTCGGTCTTCCAGTCTGTGCATTCATTTTCTGCTAAACCACTGAACCGAAAGCAACTAAAGTTGGCACACGTGTTCGTAGGCGAAAAATGAACTGCTGAAGAGCTTTTGAAAATGTGCATATTTTTTTATTTGCGTATGCTATCAAATTTTGCGAACTGTATTTTCCAACAAAAAACCATTTTTTACAGGGGGTGATTTTTCCACGGTACACAGCAAATCATTATTTCGCGCGCCCGCTCTGTATATTTATTGGTCCGCTCTTGTAAATCAATCTACCAACTTAAGACCTTCTGCAGAGACATTATGCGGGTCACTCTGTAATTGCTTAGACTATGAACATTCTTTCCTTCTCTAAGTGTAATTGGGCGCAAGCCTGTTGAGGGCCCAGAACAGAGAGGCACAATAAATAAATAAATAAATCTGGCTACGCACCTGCGTTACTGGATAATTTCTAGAAATGCAGGGAAATGTTAATAGTAGTTTAAAAGTGAATCTTCGATTAATGGTTAAAAAGGTCATGGTTATATGTGATGAAAACATCTTTTGCAATGAAAGTCATTATTTTTTAATAACAATAATATAACTCTTATATCTTCTAAACAATTACATATTACATAAAAAATAAAGACACCATTTCTGTGAAATTTGGGAAATGGCCTAAGGCCCCTTTGGTTCTGCTCGGCTGTATGTCTATGAAATGCTCGGAATTTGATGTTAACCATGGGACCGTATTGACATTAATTCCTAATTTGTTAGTCAAGAATCTTAATAATTATGTGTCGCGCCTATAGTTCAAGTACCAAAAAATTTATTATGGCCCAATTATGAAAGCGACAGATAGTCTTTCAAGCGGAAGTAGAAGTCTGTTGCATCACTAACTGTAAATAAACGTTTCGTAAGGCATCCAAATCTACCGCCGATTCAATAAAGATCTTCATATTTTCCAACCTTGGAAAGCATATTTAGTCTTGCTGTACGTATTGCCTCGACCATTTTAAGAAACGAGATAAATGAGCATAATATAGCAAAAGGTTCCTTGCACCATCTAAAATGTCCGATGAGTCCATCTCTTAGGGCCTGGCTGTCAAACTACTTTTGTCCTTATAACTGCTCTACAATGAGCTTCTTTTATTCGATTTCAGCAGTTAAGCCGCCAGTTTAGTAATAAATCGAACATTTGCTTTAAACAAGTAGATCGAAACGAAACCATCGCGTTGCTTTCCAGAAGTAGCGAAACACAAACCTAAAACTGAAACTAGCTAATTTAAAACAAAGGATTTCAATTGTAATAAACGTCTATAAATCGAGATCATCACCTTCTCTATGCGGTGGTCCGTTCTTGATATATCGCGTTTGAAGTTTTTAACCAATCGATAAATACTGTAACGGTAGCACGTTAAAGGGCCACGTCAATGCTGTTACTTATGAAAACGCGGAGGCACGTTCTTCCAGCATTTGGAAGGAAAACGGGTCTCTATGGGAATGAATGTTGTGAAGTAAAGGGGTGTATTTCCATCGTGATGGCGTGGACTTGAGCGTCGAAGCAGAAATGTGGAGGAGTTTTTAGCGTGAGTGCGATACGGGATAAATATTGATGACAATTTTTCTCAGTATACGAATCGTACGTCCCATCGGAAGACGTTGAACTTGTCTTCCAAGGCCATGAACCAAATGGCATGTTTACGAAGATGTCCGACCGGGCGACTCATATAGCTAGCTGATTTAATTAAGAAAGATGGTGGAATACGCCCATATAGCTGTTGGAACCTAAACTAGTGTGTCGTTTTATCTGTTTATAAGGAAATGGGCGATCGACCGCAATTATGGGCTTCGCTTCCAAAGGATGATGCGAGGCTATCGTGCATCGCATTAGATCATTTATAGCTTCGTCGTTGGATTCTGAAAAAGTTTTTATTAAAATCGCCGCTGTTGCAGAGAGATCTTGACTATTATAACTTTAGTACCATTATTGGATCCACCTATTCTTTGGTTTGGCTTACCGTTCGGAGTAATGTTTGGTGACGGGAGTTGGAATACAAGAAGATACCAGTGGGCCTTTGTTATTTCGTTTTGCGATTCATCGCCCCCTGTGATGAACCGAAAGTCCGACTTGAATACCTGGTTTATGATTAACAGAAACCTTGGTGTGTCATATCTATAGTTTTGTCGACTTTAAGTCGGATTGGACATAAACTCTTCAAAATCGTAGACCTGAGAATTCCTTAGGTAAACTTTTACCCACGCTAAAACCCTCGAAATCTTGCTGCCAAGAATGCTTTCCAAATAGTCACTAAGACTGGGATGCCGTGAACACACTTGTATGTGCGGTGCATCTAATTGGCGCCTATCATGGCATGGGCTGCATTTTAAGAAAAGTGCAGGAAGTCATTTTCGCTAATCAACAAGATTGTTACTGCATCATCTAAAGCTCATGTTCATTTAGAGCCACTTTGGTGGCTTTTGAGTAATGACGGTAAGTGGCCGGACGGTGCTACGTTAACTTCCTAGAGAAAAGGGACGCAACGTATGACGCAAGAGCCGCAACTTATCAAGAGCCGCTTCAATTGGTGCCGAAAGGAAGAGGAATAAATATGAGCATATTATTAACCATTTGGCCTGAGATGTTTGGCGCTGTGACGTTGGGACGTAAGACAACATTAGGATGCAGACACTAGGACGCGGACATTGGACCGCAAGACAGTAGACCGCAAATGGAATAGACCACAGGCATTAGACCGTGGACATTAGGACACAAACATTAGGACGTGGACATTGAGACGCGGACATTGGGATGCGGACATTAGAACGCGTGAATCATGTAGGCCACCTTACAAAGCAGAGATTAGGTCGCAGGTAGGACAATAAAAGGTATAATTAAATTAAACCAATGTAATTGCACTTATTTCATCTGTGTATGCGCCCTATCGTATCGTCCTAGCCTAGGATCTGTGTCCTAACCTAATCTCCATTCTCCGCCTCTCAGTGTCTGCGTCCCAATGTCCGCGTTCCAATGTCTGCGCCCTAATTTGTGCGTCCTAATGTCTGCGTGCTAATGTCTACGTCCTAATGTCCGCGTCCTAATGTCTGGCAACCTAATGCCCGGTCACCGGATCGTTCTACTTATATTAATTGTTAATATATGCTTTTGATAATAATTTTTTGTTTTAATTTTGAAAATGCGGAATGTTGAAAATAAAGTGGCACAACCCTGTATTAAAGCATTATTGCATCGTTGTATGAATAATGCTGAATGTGTATAAATTATGTCACTTTACATAAAAAATAAACAAAGATAACCTAGAAATTATCTAACCAAAAAATAAGTCAAGTTTTGTGAATCAAGTTCTATAATGATCAATACGAGATCATTTTTTCCAGTTATCAACCGCCTGAATAGAAATATTCACACGTCAAACGTCCAGAATGAAATTCAGAAGCAGACTCGTTTAAGAGTTGTCGATAACAGCGAAATTGGGAAAAGAGCAATGGCCGAGGGCAGACCACCTAAGTGCATACACGTTTATAACAAGACGGGTGTTGGTAGATTGGGTACGTTAGTTGTTCACCAAGATCAATTAACAATCTATGTAATTTTCTAGGGGATAAAGTGTTAGTAGCCATCAAAGGCGAAAAGAAGAAGGGCGTCTTGGTTGGTTTAAAGCAAAATCAAAAAACGAAAGTTCCGAAATTTGATAGTAACAACCTAGTTTTAATTGACGATGGTGGAACTCCTTTAGGAACAAGAATTCACGTTCCAATACCGACAGTGTTAAGAACAATTTTAAAAGAAAAAACTTATGCTAAGGGTACTGATTATACAAAATTACTTGGAATTGCTTCAAAATTTGTGTGATTAGAAATTTAATATACGAGTATTTTATGTAGTAGTTTAAGCATTTTTTATTAGAATTTACTAACGAAATCTATTCTATATGAATTAAAAGTAGGGCTGTGGTAGTTTACTTTTGTCAGATACTAAAGCGGAATGTTTAAAAAATTAAGGTGCTAAAGAGGTGATAAAAAGAAATTCAAAGACGAACACACGTTTAACAATTCTGACGTGCTTCATTCTCCAGGACTCCAGAAGTAAACTACCACTGTTCTACATACTTGTGTGTGCTGCTGTGGCTTTAGTTAGTCAAGTCCATTTAATTAACACATCAAACACGCCTATTGTCTTATTGGTGACAATTTTGGGAGTTGAAGGATTCTATAAAAATATCTTGCTTTTTAACTATGAACTAGTGTATATCACCTGTTCCAGAGTAAGTGAATCTGGTGTGTTTTTTATACAGTAGGGAACCTCTGTATTGTGTTCCATTTAAATTCCACTGTCTAGTATTGTTTATAAAAGAGTCATAGCTTCCAAATTTTAATATTAATATTCAGATACAGCTTTACAGTTTATATGGGTTGAAACTTCAATACTTTATTTAGGAACATGTGTATCATAGCAATAACAATTTTTTATAATACCTAAATTGTAGGCTAGTCAGGGGGATGGGAGACAAAGATACATTCAATTTTAATATTGAAGATACTTTTGAATCTCAAATCCTGATATGTTGGCCTGAGGTGTCATACAGACTCATTTTTACCACACCAGTCATACAATACCTTTTTTTCGTATCCATTTACTCCATATTAAGAAACAGGTGTATGATATTACCCTGAATTTTTTCAGATTTTTTATTGACTCGATTTTTCATTATATACCTACATTGTGCTCAAGTTAAGGATGTCTATCATGGAAATAGTCACATCAGAGAAAAGAGTTACCTACCAGTCATGGTTTAAAGAAAACCAGAAAATTCCAATAACTTATTCCAAAGATATGCCAGAAAAACCAGAATCTCCAATGTCTTTTTTATTTTTTTCTGATGTTATTTGAACAGATACAAGACAATAAAAACCACTTTCTCATTGCCACTTTTTGAGCTCTACAAGATACCAAATTTTCAATACAACGTTTCATTTCGGAGAAATCATCAACTTTATTTTTTATATGGCCCGTAAAAAAAGTATACACTGTATTGAGTAGCATTTTTCTTACAAATTCTATACACGGAACCCACAAAAAACAAAAGTTGGAAACTGTTGGTTTCAACAGGGTGGTGCACTCGGCGCACAAGACCTTAATCGTGCGAGAATACGTTGTATTGAAAATCTCTCAACGGTGTGTTGTTGAGTGCAAAAAGTGGCAATTAGAAAGTGGTTTTTATTTTTTTATCTGATCAGATAACTCCAGAAAAAATATAAACCAAATCGGTAAATGTCGGTTTTTCTGGAATATGTTCGGATATAATCGGAATTCTTTGGTTTTCTCGCACGATAATAATAGTTTAAATGCGCAACTTTTGTCCAATTTGACCATCTTCGTATCTCCTATGGCAGAGGTGCCCAAACCTTTGTATCGTTTGATCTACTCTGCACAAATAAGATCCTTCGCGATCTACCAGCTACTTCTACTATGAAAAAGGTTTTTGTTGTTAGGATGATGTGTAATTGAGTTTTCATTTTACTTTAGTCCGTCGCATTTCTGATGTTGGTGGGCACTTATTTCTGATTGTGATGGAAAGTTGCATATTTTTTATGTACACTCAAAAAATGTCTTCAGATTACCTACCTTTTTACCACCCGCACATTAGTAAATGCCCCCTTCCCCATTGTTTTGATGGAAATACTCGCTTTGAAGCACCAGAAATGCGAATCAAACAAAATCTGGAAGAGGAAGAAGAAGACGAAGCACACCAATGTATCCTTAAACATTGTAAAAAATTTGCTATACCACCCGCACACCTGCGTATGCGCGGTTCTGCCCTTTTATATCTAAGAACAAGTGTACCAAATTTGGTCCCAATCGGTTCAGCCGTTTAGCCGGAAATGAGAGTACAGACGGACCGACACAGACAGACCAACATTATCGAGATTTTGTTTGATTCGGATTCCTGGTGCCCCAAAACGTGTGTTTCCGTCAAAAAGTGGGGGGTCACTTTTTACCCCAATGCAATAGGTACTTACTAACGTGTGGGTGGTAAAAAAAAAGTCTTCTTCCTACTCCAAAATGGTAGGGTTTTGGTCGCTTGGGCGCACTCGTTTTTAATTAAGCGTAAGATGATGAGATGATCGACTCGGCAGATCGCCGCGATCGACCGGTAGATCGCGATCGACGGTTTGGCCAGCTCTGTCCTATGGTTTCTGTGATCCCCATGATAAAGATACGGATATCTTGGATGGACATAGTGTAGGATATGGAAGTATATAGACATTGAAAATTTTAACACAAGTTAAAGGGAACCATATGTTAGTTAGCAAACATAAACATAGTAGGTATTATGTAAAAATGTAAAATCATTAAATAAGAAACGTCATTAAAACCTTTATTAGGTTAGTTATGCGCAGGAAATTAACCTTACCATTTCGTCATGTCGATGTCGTTCTGGTTCGACCACTGGTCCGCATTAGCGGGAAAACGGTTTAACTTTTTTTAAATCAATTTTCGTTAGATTGTCGTAGGTATTGTACTTACATATATTTATCGAGGAGGATCATTTCCTATTTTGAGCGTGACCATAACTCATACGGAGTCAAAGGATCGAACAAAGGCTAAGGTCAACATCCATCGTCATATACCGATCTTTAAAGCAGATGATAACGGAAGGTGAGGTGTAATGAGCCACATAACTTGTTGAGGGTTGTAAGCTCCTTGGCCTTCTTGCAGTCAAGCCCAGCTTGCCTCAGGCCAGTTTACATTTTACAGTGGGAGACTGCTTTGTCTCTTCCCATTGATTTATACTTTGATTTATGTGGCTTCTTTGTCTAGGTATAAGATAAGGTTCTATGGGTCACTTATTAGCACCAGTTGTGCCAGATTGTCAACTGCTTTTATGTTGCCTGCAATATTCGAAAGTCCTAGAATCCACTATAAGCAACATGGTTTTTAATTGCCAGCTGCTTCAGGTGCCAAGATTTATGGCACAAACCTCAGCTTAAAAGACGAGAGGTTTTACCAGAGATTCAGAGATACGGCACTTGGGCTTTTTGTTTTGAACTATCCAGAAGTCTTTACAGTCGGTGACCTTGGTCTGGCGAACTGCACCACCTTTTCAACATGAACTTGATTCAGTCCTTTGATGTAGTCCTACGACTTCACCTAGGTATACCCATTGTATTTGTAAACGAATAAATACAATGGTATATGTACCTTTGATTAAAGAATTGTCGAAAGCACCATCTATGTTTGCAAACGCGCACAAACCCACTTAAGAGTGACAAAAACATATTTTCAAGTTTGCTGGTTAAAATGTGTCGTAATCGATTTGGATTTTAGATATGCATATATGCTGTTGATGAAGCGGTTGGCTCGGTAAAACCTTGTTTCGCAGAAATTGGTCAAGGAACTTTTCCATTTCCTTTAGCCGAAATACCAGCAGAACTTCAACTTTGACTTGTAAAATGTAACACCCTGTACATTGCCACCAACTATTTTGATACTTTATTGTAGAGATTATAAAAAATAATTAATATGTATCAAATTTGAAACAATTATTACAGAACATTAGAGAGAAAACGCAAAATACGAGAAATAATGAAACTTTGTCACCCTGTATAACGAAAATGTTGTCCTTTAGACCAGTGATACATTTGCATTTTTTTCTTATTTTGACGTACCATCACCCCCTAAAATAACTTTTGTGTGTTGGGACGTAAAGCACAAGGTTGTGTGGATAAGAAAGCGATAAGAACCAATTAAATATATTACGTACCTACGAAAAATCAGGAGAAAACCCAACACGGAAAAGCCTGGCCCAACACACATATACAAGAAGTAAATCAACTACTTACGACAACAAAATGCAAAAAAATCGTAAATCAAACATCTGAACTTTTACAATAAAAATCATAGAATCGAGTCAAGTGCAGTTAAATTTAAATTCAAAAACAGATCGAATACATTTACGGTTGAATTTAGGTAAAAAGCTCATGATATGAAAAATTGCATGTACCTAAACAATATTAACATGGGCATTGCTCTACTCCGGCATCGGCTATGGTTAATTCAATACAAGAAAGTGTAGGTAGGTGACAATACAAACAGTATTCAAGGTAAGGCCGATTATCACACAAACAAAACCACATTATAAAAAGAACAAACGTTAATTAATGAAGATGTGCAGGACTTGGTGGAAATATCAGAAAGACATGGGCTGAAAATTAATGCACAAAAATGTTACGTGATGTTATTTGGTAGAGCAAAAATTCGCAAACTTATAATTCCTGAAATAAAAATAAAGATTAAAGATACGCCCCTACCGCTTGTCGATAACGCTAAAAACCTGGGATTAATATTGGACACTGATTTAAGATTTAAGAAGCATGTCTCGGAACTTCTTCGCAAAGCCTACTTAAATTTAAAAACTCTGTATAACAATAGACTAATATTAAATCGCAGTTTGAAAATCATGCTTTGTGAGTCATTAGTACTATCACAATTTAGTTATTGTGATAATATATACGGCCCATGTTTGGATGCGGTAGACAGTGGAAGAATCCAGCGTATGCAGAATTCTTGCCTACAACTTATATTTGGAATAAGAAAATTTCACCGAATATCACACAAACTAAATGACATTAAATGGTTAAATATGTCTAATTTGAGAAATTATCATACAGCTTGTTTTATCCATAGAATCATTTGTAACAAAACTCCTGGGTATCTCCATGATAGAATCAAATTTAGAACTAATATTCATAATTTAAATACAAGAAGTAGAATGTTCATCTAAATCCCAATTTATAAAACAACTTTATTTAAAAGATCTTTTAGCTATTACGTCCCGAAGATATATAACTCACTCTCATCTCATATAAAATCCTCTACAATGAAAAATTTTAAAAAATATATGCGGATGTCACTGATAGAAAAACAACATAGGTCTCTCTAAGCCCTTTTCTTTTTTTAGTTTTAATCTCATACACATAAGTGATATCGATCATTGGCTGACTAGGAACTTCGTTTAAATAAGCAAGGGTTAAGTGGAAGAACAGATGGTAGAGTTTTTAACTACCAATCTGAACTTCGCCCTTTTGAACTTAACGGTGAGCATTTCCTCTATGTCTTTTTTCTTTTTTTTTTTACTGCACCTGCTTTTTTGTTCACTGTTTTTTTTCAATAAACGGATATTATTATTATTATTATTATTATTATTATTATTATTATTATTATAATTAGAGGACTCCCCTTCTCGAATTGCTTTCACAAATTGCACGCCATTCTTCCATAAACATATATCAGCATTTAATGTAAAAAAGTAAATACTAAGAAATCGTGACATGAAATTCAAAGATTTTTGGTTAATATGAGAAAGAATAAAATGATACTACGAAGGTTGTGGGACCACACAGTTCAAGTTTCAAAATAGCTTCCAGGATCCTTTCTAGTTGTGATAATCCACCCTTATGGTTAGGCAACACACCTTTACATCTGAAACAAAAATATGATATGCTCGGTATATAACCAATCGACCGTTTTGCGCAGATGGCGAATACTAGGGGATTTTGGTAACGAAGCTAGGGGAGAAAGAAGAAAGATGGCGATGAGGTCGGCGGAAGGCATCCCGCTTTCCCGATTTTTTATTCTTGATTATTTTGGTGGTGGTGTTTTGAAGGTATATTTATAGGTATAATCATTTTATTCTTTCTTGTACTAGCTATTAATAATTGAATTTATTGCCACAATTCGATATTATTTACATTTTGCTGATTTTGTACCTAATACAGTCTGATTGTTCGCTGTATCTGTTAGTTTCTTATTCGTGGCGCGCTGTAGTTCTTATGCGTTAGCTATACGAAGGGGGGCTCTCTTATTTGATGTTTCGATGTTTGTGTGTGCAAGTGGTTCATTCTGTCTCCGTGGAGTAGGTACCTAATACAGTTCGATCTTTCGCTGTATCTATTGCCTACTCGTCTCGTGCGGATTGCAGTTCTTAGCATCTTAGCAATGCGAGTAGAAGCCTTCTCATTAACATTTCCTCTATTTAATATATGTTCTGCTTGAGCGGTGATCGACTTCCACATGAATACTTGGTATTGGCATTCTCACATGTACTTTTCGTGTTAAATTAATTTATGTTAACTGAATGCCGGAGTAGAGCCTCATCATTTACATTGAGTTGTGTTATCTCAATTGATCGTACAGGTAATTTGATATGTTTTTGTACTGAATTGATTTATCATGTTTTCCACTGCATTTATGATGTCTTGTGTATTTTGTTGTTATGAACTTGTTTAATTGCCTTTGATTTGATTATCTGATTTTTATCATACAATTTGAGATGTTTTATTTATGTGTATTTTCTCTTGCATTTTATTGCTGTAGGTGATTTATTTCATGTATTTGTGTGGCCTATGCCGGGGTTTTTGTCTCGTAAAAGGTTTCCCCTAGGCGAAAACAGTGAACAATCGAATTCGGTAGTGGTGTCTACGGGAAAGCAAATGCAGGAAGCGAGACAATAGCCATAATTAATGAAACGTATCAAAGTAGCAAGAAGTTTACTTCGCAATTAACGGAGGGGTAGCAATTACTGCGCAGGAAAAGGCAAAAGCTATAGATACGGTGCGGCAAACTTAATGTAAAACCAAAATTTAAACTGTCTGAAGGCAAAATAAATAAACGGAAAAGCTCAAAATACTACAGTAGTAGGTACTTACAGAACGTAGTTTGCAAAGATGCAAAAGTCAAAAGATTTTACTTTTCGGTTAAACTTACGTTTCGGTAAACCACCAAATGCAAAAGACCCGCTCTAAATTAAGCCTTTAGCTTATATAAAATTCTATGTCATGTTTCTCCACTCGACACAGCATATTCTGCTATCTACAAGCAAAAATTACAACTTATTATGCCCAGACGTCTTAAAAATACGGGACCGGTGTCAAGATTCAAGTTTTTTAAGGGCGCACTTAACGGATGTAGGAGACTGTTATTTGTAACCCATTCAACTAATTACGGTTAATTATACTTATCCAAATAGTTTTAATGAAATCTCCAAATTCGTCAGGCGTAATCTGTTATCACGCTACAACACCAATGATACAATAACATAGGCAACTTACATTACACTTCAGCTTATACTACCTACATTATTTTGCTCGTTACCATCCCATTCCCGTGTTTAACGTTCAATAGCAAACAAGATAAAGTAATAAACAAGACCACGATTCGCATACCGCATTTTCAGTAGGGGAATTTTTTGACACTCAGTTCGAATTTGGAAACATGACTTTTAATCCGGCTCATATTCCATAGCACTGATCCCTGATCCTTGAAATCGTAGAAATTGATTGGTGAAGGTTTGACATCGCTGTCTCTTCGAGGTACAGACAGACGGACAAAATCATCACATAAGGAGAATTTTTTCAAAGAAAAACAATCTCTTTAAAAAAGATAAGGGATAACGTTACGACATGAATTACCCCAAAATACTACCAAATAATTCCTACTAAAATTAATTCTATGTCAATTTCGTTACCAAGTAAGAAAATGCAGGAAATTATAATTTGATAAAATACGTACGTTGCATGGTAAAAAGGTACCTACCTACTGTCTAACATTCTAGGTTGCAATTCAATTCTAAATAAACTGCACCAATATAGGCAACGACCGACAAACCCCTAGACAAACCCACTTCCGAATATTGGCCAAAATTTAATCAATTAGTCCCTGCAATGACGATAATGTATAGTTTTTGGGGCATTTGTAGTTCAATGGAAGAGCGTTGGGCAATAAAGCCGGATGTAGGGTTTTCGAACCTGCGCCGAGGAAGAATTTTTCATCTGTGACTGTGACAGCGTAGGAATTTCTTTAGACCATGTTTCGAGCATTCTGCCGGCTACTCGGAGTAGGTCTTCTGCAGTTTTCCTAGTTCGTAAGCTAAATATCGGAGTAGTATAGAACTAGAACAACTTAAGACCTGCTGCAGAGGCACCACTAAAAAGCTTTATGCCGGTCACTCTGTAATTGGGCACAAGCAAGCCTGTTGAGGACCCATAACAAGAGAAGGGTAATAAAAAAAAAAAATAAATTTTCCTCAAGCATAAATGTGTCCGCCTACGAAGACGTAGACAAAGACGATGGCCTTCAATTTTGGATCTGAACAATGATCAAATGCGGTATTTTATAAACAACGACTGTTCGAGTGGGGTGGGGGCAGATAAGTCGGAAGAGGCGATTTTTAGTAATCTACGGAAAATTAGCTATCGTCATTCGCGCACGGAGTTTTTCGTGTCCAGGCTAAGAGTTGTCGTAATTGCCGTTGTTTTTAATATTTGTCACACGCGAAAAATGATTCCCAACAAAGCGGCATTTTCCAATTTTCAATTCGCAGGTAGTCGTATCATCTATTCACGGTATGCCGATCGAAATTTAGCTTCCTTCCGCAAAGATATTTGGTTTCCATTAAAAATTGAACGCGTCCTTTAATTGAAGAAAAAATGGGTGAGTAGCAGATTTATAAAGGAACAGATTAATTCCTTTCTACCTATAGCTGGGTAGTTTGGGTTTTATTGCATTGAAAGCAACACAATGCAAGGGTTGGCGTTTTATTGAAGCAAATGTGTAAACGTCTTATTCAAGTCTGTTCTTGAGGTGACGAGCTTTCAAGAAGGTGTGGACAACCATACAACGATTGTCAAACAAGACATCAACTCAACTGAAGCCTTTGTAAAGTATTTTTTTTTATTTAACCAGCAGGAACCATCAAAGAATGTAATAAACTGTTTAGAATGTAAATAACAAAATTTATTATATCCCCGTCGCAATTAGCGTGTTAATTATAAATACTTTGTGTCGAAGGTGAAGCGCGCTTTTAATTTATTTAGTTGCATATAATTAAAGCTAGATGTAGTTAGATTTCGCATTTTGATTGCGATGGGAAGCGATCTCAAAAATAATCTCATTAGTATGCAAAGGCACCAATTTTCGCTCTACTACGTAGGTACCTAGGTATTATGGAGGTTTGCTATTAAAGGATTTGTAATTAGTGATAATTATCCAACTGCAGCCAGCACCTCTTCCACTTCGGGCGCTGAAGAGTAGTCCGAGTTGTGGCTGGAAGATTAACTAACGATGTTTAATTGGAACCGCCTGAATAATTGATTTGTAAAACGGTAGAGCGCCAAAGCATGTTCTGGCTTTGATGTTTCAATCTTCGTGTGGGGGTGTCGTATTTTTCAGTAATTATTAACATTACACCTGTGTCGGAATAAGATTTGCATTGAATGATAGAAAGATACTTTGGTTTATTCTAAAACTAGGTGAGCAGGCATGCTTTATCCGACGGAATGCTGCAGAACACACGCGAGCTTAGCATATTAACGAATTAACAAAAAACACTGATTGTTTTACAATTATAATAAGATAAACAAGTAAATAAGGTGAGCGAAGGGGTAAGTAATTGATACGTATACAAATTACTATGTGAACAATTGACACATTGACTCACATCAGTGTAATGTCGGTTCTTGGAAACAGTCTGGTTTTAAAGACCCTCTGTTAAAAACATATCTATAACACATTGACTTGAATTGTATGTCCTAGGTTTTTAAAATAATGATTACTAATCAAGTTTTATGATTTTAAGTAGGCTAGGATACGCTGGTAACAATTGGTTTCATCCTAATTGGAGGCGGAACATTTGTGAATAAGACAATCGAAAACAAACACAAAAGACAGAAAAAATGTAATAACTCTATTAAAATAGAAGAAATTAGGGAGAATTAATAACTCAAAACCTTCCCCATGCGTCTAAATTTATTTGATTAAATTGTGGAATAAATAGTTGCGACTAGTTTCGACGTTACCGTCATCTCCTGGCTATAAGTTTTGTTTAACAAACAATGAGATAAAATAATAGTACAAACCTTTAAAATTAAGGACTAACAATCTATGGTTCCCTAAATGGTAGAACGAGTAGTTACATATTGAACAAATATAACCTTAGAATTAGGTGCATGCTGAAATTTTGCAGATGTAATATTGGCTCTTTGATAGTGGAAAATGGTATTAAAATAGTTTACCTACTTTGTTCCCAATATCTATTTTGCAGGTTTCATTTGAGGAAGGGATCTTTGTCTCTTTAAGTTTTAATTTTTGAACCATTTCAGTTATGCAAGTAAATAGCAAGTGTTAATTGTAAATTTGTGAATACCAAATTCACATTTAAATTTGCGCATTATTTTATTTCAGAATCTATCCAAAACCTCTCCGAAATCTTCTGGTTTGTCCATTTCGTTTTGATATTTCGACAAGTATATGACAATGACAACATTTGCGGAAGTTGAAAGTGCTGATAGTGTAAACAGTTTTGCCAGAAGTTGCGCGATTGTCGCAAGTAACTTTCTAATCTATCTGCACTTTACTAGCCGGAAAAGTAGCGCGATTGGCTGTTAGACACTACTGTCGTAATTGCGCATTCATTTGGCAGAACTCGAGGAAGCACTCTCGCGACACTTTTCTTGCCAAACTAAACAGGCAAGAGTGCACAGCTCACCAAGTTCTCGCAGAATTTCCCTTTTCGTTTCGATATTTCGGCGAGTAAAGTGAGAGTTTAACTATATTGCAGCATGTAAATGAGTATTTTAAATTTGTTACCTACTTGTAATAACAGTTCCTCAAAGTCTACCTCTAATACACGAATTTAAAATTTTTGGACATCGTCGATTCTCAGTTCCTCAATTAATTCTCTTACTCAACACGATTTATTTTGTTTTTCACATAATTATGGCACAGCCGCGGGCACACGACGATGTCTTATGGGCGTCATTACTCAGACTGTAGACAGCAAGTGAATTATTCTTAAACCGGCCCTGTTCGTTTGTAGATCTGAATCATGCTATTGTTTCGTTTGGACTGGCCACACCTACTACATATCAACAAATAACTGAAGAGCATTTATAAATGCTAAATTGGGTATACCAAAGGAAGGTTTTTTATAAGGTCGCCCACTACCCGTTGGAGGGGTTTTCCACCATCAAAGAGCCAATATTACATCTGCAATTACAATGAACCCAGTATCGTCTAAATCAAGATTCAAGTGCAATCAAAGAAGTGAAGTTTCCGAAGTAATGTCAATTGGTGTCTGTGTTCGAGAACAGAAGAGAATAGAACCTCAGCTATGGTTTTAAAGAGTATTAACACTTTAAGATAATTAAGAATTCTTTTAGTTAATTTGTTCAATCGATCACTTGTGGGTGGTATTTTTCTGCTGGCTCTGAGCGTCTTTACTTATTTCAGATTTATTACTGAGTGATTTATGTCGAATAAATGTGTTTCATTTGTAAACGATTAGCTTTTGTGTTTAATCGTGCTCAAAGTACGACCAGAGTTATGCCAGGTGTTTAAATAATCACTTTCAATTCAGTTGCATTCAGTTACAACGATTGTAATAAGGGCCCAGCCACACTAGTGGGTTTTGGCCGAGTCGTCCGCAAACTCGGGAGCCTCTTGTAAACCATTCGGATTAAAAATATAAAAATTGCAATGTTGTCACTCATTAGTATCAAAAATGGATTCATTTGACTAGGCCATAGGTACAGGGCGCTAAAGAAAAGGCGGCAAACGTCAAACATTTTGAACAATCTTGAATAACTTCAAAACCTTTGATGCTTGGTATATGTACATTTTCATGTAGATTTCGGAAATGCAGTAAAATGTAAGGGATTCTATTTAAAGTAAGAAAATTTACTATCATGATAATATTTTCTTTCGATTGAAAAACTATGTCGGTATGGAAATCTTCAGATTTCAATTCTCTCTGATTAATTCCGTTTGTAGTCGCCTCTCGAATGCTTATTTCATTTCATCAAAAGCTCTTGTCACCCTAATTTCCAGTTCTTCACGCGAAACAACTGGTGTAAGGTTGTTTTTATAAGGCCCCACGCATAAAAGTCCAGTGACGTTATATCTGGAGATCTAGAAGACCATCTGTAGACCTAAACCACTTATCATCTTCAAAAATGTTCAAGGACATATAAGCATCATGGGTAGAATGAGTCGGTGCTCCGTCAAGTTGAAACCAGTAGTTTTCCCCAGGTTATGTTTCCAAGGACGGTACCTATTGGATGTCTAGCTGTTTTATTCTTTCAAGCCAATGTCACACTGTTTATGAATAAATCAATTAGTTTCGAAAAAGAGATTCTTATAGTCACCACTCGTGGTAAATTGCCGTCGTCGTCCTAGATCTTAGCCTATGCGTAAATTCGCCTCTGGTTTGATCACACAATTTTCCAAACATGCGCCCACTCTTCCCTGATGATAACGGTACTGTCGAAAAGTGTTCTTTATTTAAGCCTTTCCTTTATTAAAGCGAGTCGCGCAAGTTTTTGGTTGAAAAGACGCTCTCGATTTAGGACTATTCTATTCTAAATATTTGAGAAATGGATAAGATTTCGTCGAATCACAATCGTATTAATTCGAAGAAACTTAGAATCGTAACAATCTTACAGATACGAAGAATAATGAGTGAATAACTCGAAGAAACATAAGAATGTTAAGGTTCTTAGAAAACTAAAAGTTTGAAAATTTTTTGATGAAACTAGAAACTGAGGGAAATAGCCGAATTATCCGAAAAAACGGCAGATTACGAAGAACCTTCGAATTGAAAAAACTGAAAAACCTGAAACGGAAATCCAAGATTTTGAAGTATGTAAGGAACTTGTAATCTGAATAATTCAAAGGAATTGAAGAAGTGGATAAATCCAAAGCACCGAAAGTATCTGAAAAGTGAAGAACCCGAAGAAGCAAAATTTTAAAAATTTCAAGAAATTGAAGCACACAAACTATTCGAGGGATCAGAAGAATTTAAAAAGTTAAGGAACTCCAAGTATCGGACGAATCAAAAAAATTCGGAGGATCCAACGAATGGGAAAAATTTGAATCTGATGGCTTTGCAAAAAACTTGAATATCCAAAGAAAAGCAATCGTTCGAAGAAAACTAGGAAATCGAAGAACCTGGGGAATCTAAACCATCGTTTAGGGAAATGGAAAAATTCGAAACAGAAGAATCTGAAAAAGCTGAAAAATATGAATATCACAAAGAATACAAAGCAGAGAAAGCCGTAATAACCGAAAAAATCACTATCAATGAGAATAATCGGGAGAATTAGAAAAATAAACATTTTCAAAAACCGGGATTGTAAAGAATTTGAAGAAACGGCAAGATGGGACGAATCTAATGAATCGAATACAAAACACTGTAAGAATTTGAACCGAACAGAACCGAAAGAATGTGAAGAAACTGAAGTGCCAAAAAATATGAACACATAATACGAACCTGAAAAATTAAGGATTAGAAGAAATAATGACTTTGAAAAACCTGGACTGTGAAGATTTAAATTTTAAAAACGAACAAGATCCGAAAAATCTGCATACATTCAAGGATCAGAAGAATTCGAATACGCCGACAACTCCGAAAAGGAATTCTAAGAACATGAAAGATTTGAAAAATTGAAAGAACATAAACAGTTTTATAAATCGAAAAAATGTGAACCCGAAAAAATGTGAGACAGGAACTTAAAAATTGGGAGAATTCGTAGAAACAGAAGAATCTGAAATATTCTCTGGTAGATTTTAAAATTAAGAGTTTGCAGAATTGAAACAATTCAAATAATCAGAATCTGAAGAAACATTTAGCTTAGCTCTATTGAATTTCAGAAATTTGGAGAATCCGATGAATTTGAGTCTGATGGGTTCGAAATAAAAACTGAAAAACAGAAAAAATAAGAGTCGAAAGCCGAAACTGAAAATAGGAAACAAGGAATCAAAGGAACCTGAAGAATTGCAAAAATGTGATATTAAAGAATGAGATGAACCAAAGGAAATGAAAATTTGTTAAGAATCCAAAGAACCGAAAGAAACTAAAAAATCCACGGAAAAATAACAAAAATCGGAAAAAATAGGATCTAAAATACCTGAAGAAAAACCTAAATCAATGCAATTTAGAAGAAATATAGATTTTGAAGAATCTAAGACCTCAAAAACGAAAGGGAAAAGATCTCAAAAATAATATAATACTTAATCTAATTCTAGTATTCGATAATTGGATTTATTTATTCTTAATGTCATTAGGTACGTACCAAACCAAATACTCTCCTAGTCTTTGTGTAAATTGTGTATATTAGGTAAACCATTTAATTTACATAATTGGAATTGTCACATGCTATATATACTTAAATTTTACAAAGTTACGGTACTGTCCACGATCTAATGCCAACTAACTTTCCTTTATTTAATTTTTTATGCATGCAGTTATTGTTATCTCAAAATTTAACTAAAGTGAAAATGTTTTCAAAACTGGAGTATCCTTGACTGTAACAAATACTATTACAAATCTCGTTCAATTTTTGAACCTTTTGTTTACATGTACCTAATATTCGCCAATTTTTAATTTCTGTACCAAAACACAATATACATAATAATGATGACAGTCTATGCGTCGATCTGTATAAATATACGTCAATGGGAATTTCTAGTGGACCACAATGATTAATTTTTGTAACCCAAAACATCTGCCTAAACGCATAAGCAGCACCTTATCTAACTAAGATATTTACACTACAATTTTCGTGGGTAACAAAAACCTCCATGGCTCGTTGTATACAATAATTTTATATATTTAAGATTGTGTATCTAATGGAATGACAACTGAAAGCCTTGCACGTACATTTAGCTGTCAAAGAGCCGTCAGACGCTTATTGAATAGAGGAGAAGTACCTGAAACAACTGTAGCTAATTTCAGTGGGAAATGTAGGTACTTCAATAGAGGACCCTGCACATTGATCGCACGTATAAGCGCTATGTTTTGAAATTTAATAATGTCCCAAAAATATGGTTGTTTGTGTACGAGATATTATGTGCAAACATCGTTTCGGCCGAATTTGAGATTTCTAAAGATCTGCTTTGAATTATTAAATTGTGTTTATTTATTTAGTTGTTTGCGAATGACAAGGTATTTCTTATACATATTATATTTCTTTCATTATTCACGTTAAACGAAAATCGAAATAAAAATAGGCCGTTATATTCATCTTGCGTTGCTTTGTAACAATGTTAGGTACATATGTTTTAATTATGTAGGTATGCCAACTTTTGGTTTTTCTTTCCTTAAGATCCTATTTTTGGTTTGGTTGATCGTTGATCTGATCTTTTACGCGAACACTAGTCGGCTATCTCATTTGTTACCAGTTTTCCGGTTAACGTATTTCAATAAACCAAACTCGTGGAACGTTAACACAATTTTAACTAAATAAGGCATGCTAAAAGCTTGCAAAATTTCAAGTTATCTGTAAAAGTTAAAAAGATAGTCATGAAAAATATTGCAAAAAATTGGTTAATAGAAATAGTTTTTATAGTTTTGAATTGTTGTCCGTCCGTCCGCCCATGTGCGCTATAACTCTTTTTAAAGGTGGCCCATTGTGTTAAAATGTGGTGTACGGGTACTTTGGACATTAAGAACGGGCACTATCAATTTTCAGGAAGCTGGTTCAACGGGAACAAAAGTTATTCTTCGAGTGAATCGGGAACAGGGAAAATTGTGGGCCCAATATAGTCCCTGGGGGCCATGTATCGAGTTTGGACTTTCGCTAAATTATTCCATAATGACGTATAACAATTCAATATAACTCTTCTCGGTGGTCTAGGTCAAAAGTTTTAGAGCAAAATGTATCTACTCAAAATTATTTTTTACACATGAATTTGGAGTTGTAAATGCTTTCAAAAGCATTATCTTGATGATACCATTTGATAACCGCATGTGTCTGATTCAAAGATGTTAAATTATTTTTCTGGAGTCACATGGATTTTTGATCAAAACTTCGTTTTCTCTTTATCCTTGCACCGAGATCGTTGGGAAAAAGACCAAGACCAAAACATGAATTTGATGCATTTTGGCAACCACATGGATGTTGATAAAAACGTGCTGATACCTCGGGATCTTGACAAGTAGCGGTTACAATTAAGCCTGAATGTATCTTTCCTTAATAAAGCAGTGAAAACTGTTTTGCAATATCTCTTACCGTTTTCGAATAATAAATCTTTAAAATTACCTACCCGTGCAAATTCAATTTTTGACATAAAAACTTGAATATCGACGAAACGCTTAGACTAAACGGGCAACTATGGGGGTATCTTTGTACTCCAAATTTGACGTAGAATCCGAAAATGTAGAAAAAAATGGAGCTCCCTATTTAAAATAACAAAGTTGATGGCCACTTCCGGTATTTGCGGAAGTGGTGCAATCTTGAAAATATTTTAGTTCAATTCATCATGTACCAAAAGCCTTAATGGAGTTATGAGTTTAGTTTCATTTTCAAATGGTTCTCCATATTTTTCTAACTGACGCTCGTCAGGAATGACCCTGTATAAAGAATAGCCTATTTCATTGAGCATTTCTTTCTGACACTCCTGTTTTAGTTCTGTTTATGCTTTTTACGTTTCTCGTAGCTATCTTCAACTTTACTTGTACCTGGTCCATCTCTTCATTATGTATTGTCCTTTTTTTGGATATAATCGTTACCTTCTTTTTAATTATTTTCCTTTCTTAGTTTTATTACTGCTATCTTTCTTATTTCCCGTCTTAATATTGGTTTATCGTAATTCTTGTATACTTCACTTGTATCCTATTTTCCTTTTCCCTTTCTATATTGGTAATTTCTCTCAACTGTGCTTGTGTACTCATTTTGTCAAGTCCGTTGTTTATAAACATATTTGATCCAAAAGAATGACATGTAAGGAAGCAAAAGGACGAGCGAAAAGAGCGACAAGGAGAGCATTACGGAGAGCGACAAGTAGGGAGACAAAAAGGGCAGAAGAAACGGATAAGAGGATGATAAGAAGTGCAACAAAAAGAACGATAAAAGGAACGGACAAGAAGAGCCGTGATAGGCCAACAAGAAGAACGACGTTAAGAAAAATGACGACAGAAACAGTGACAAAAATAGCGTCAGAAAATGCAATGGCAAGAAGACCGACAGAAATAGTGACAAGGAAAGTACGAATAGCACAAAGGAACGAAAAGAGGATTAAAAACGAAAAGCGGGAAAAAGAACGACAAAAAGATCAGGGGTTGCCTACAAGGCCGGAAAAGTGACAAAATGGTCAATAAGGCAACAAAAGCTAAAAGTAAGGCATTAAGCGAGCGATAATAAAAGCAATGCAAAATAACAATAAACAATGATAAAGGACAGGGGCAAGAAGAGCAACAACAAAAGTGGCAAAGGGGGCCACACAGAGAGCGAAAAGCGGAGCCACACTAGTGCCAAAAACAACACAGAACGGCAGTTTGCGTCTAAGTAGTTAAATACTTGTCAAAATTAATTTTTGCTTATTAGATAGATACAAAATTCATCACAATTTATCGGGTTCATCTACGAGCAATTGTAAGTAACCTCTTCTGACACTCTCTTTTTGAGTTATTCGCATCTGAAGTATTAATCCCACCGCCCGATGCGCTTCTTCGACATGTATCATTTCTTCTATCTAGAAAACGAAGCAACGTAGGACATACGATTATATGAAAAAAATTCTTATTTTTGGCTGGCAAATACGCTCTTAAAATCTTTGTACTCAATTTTGAATTACACTTTATTGCGAATATTATGAAAAACGCATTTTCAATTCCTTATTAGTCCTGCAGCTCACCACACTTCTGTATAAATATGTGTCTAGAGAAAATCCTTTGTTTGTTCAAAGCCCCAGTGCCATGTAATTGGAATTTTTATTCTGTATGGTGTCTGGTTAGACAAATAAATAAATAAAATAAATCCTTTGTGGGTTAGTTCTTATTACGGGTGACTAACCCTTAATGGACCTGATGGCGCCTTGGCAGCGTTCTAGAAAATTACTGGTTAGAGAGACAGCACTATTTGTTCTTTAAGTAAGTAATAATGCTGTGCCAGCCAGTAGCTGTCCGCACCCCATTTAGTGGAGGTGCTCCTTAAAGATCTGCTGCCTATTCGCTTAATAAAGTTAATATGAGAAAATGCAGTTTTTTGAATTTGTAATCTTTTCTAAAATGCCGATTACTAACCAAGAAGCATTTAATATGCTGGCGATATATTTGGAATATTTTCAAAATGCGACCATCGCTGCTCGCGTCTTCTATTTGCGGTATCCGAATCGACCACAAACCATCGCCGCCAGCATATTAAATGATTCTTGGTTAGAAATCGGCATTTTGGAAAAGATTACAAATTCAAAAAACTGCACTTTCTGAATGTCAACACAGCAGAATAATTTACAAATTACAGCTGTTATTATTTTATAATGCATCGTGTTTCATTTGTCTAATTTTCCAAGGCCTACCTAAAAGTGTAGGGTCCTTTTCCAAACAATCTTTCGCGTCATCGACAAATACGTCAAATAAGATACAATTTAAGCATTTTTATTAATTCATTAATTAATCTCATTTTCCCAATATTTGAGGTTAGGAACGAGATTTTGAAAAAACGGTTTTCACTGGCCTCTTTGGGTTTTATTTGGCTACTTTTTCATAAAGAAAAAGTCATATCATTCCATTTGATTTTTTTCGGATTTAGGATCGTAGTGTCAAAACTAGCCCCTTGGCGCTTGGCGGAGAAGGATTCAACTAAATTAACTATATTTTAGTTGATTATTGTTGCCCAAGGAGTGCTCTTTTCAACGATACCAAATTTGTTACAATCAGCCAAACGGTTAAAAAGTTAAAGCAGGTTATTGCAAAAACAATTGAACTCTCCACGCCATCTTTGTTTTTGAAATAACTGAAACGAAACGAAAATGATAGAAAAACTGGTTCGCTTTAAAAATGTGAAAAAGAATTTTAGTTTATTATGCGAAATTTAAAGAAAATGCAATTTTAAAATTTAAGATGGCAGTTACACCCTCTGGTGGTCATTTTTAGAACTTGAAAATATTTTCCAGCGATTCTTCATAACCGATTTACCCAATAATTTTTTTACCCCCAAGTCATACGATGAACGGTTCCCGAGATATGACCGAGGAACAGTCTTATTGAGTCACCCGGTACATATAAAGCGACAGCTTGGAGCAGGTGATGCTTCAATAAACAGGTATCTGTCTTCTTGTTGCTCTTCTGGCCGCGAGTAATTAAACTTTCCTTGTCATTCACATTCTTATCATCACTTCTCTTATGCATGGTGCCGTTCTTTCCGCTATTTCTTTGTTGCTATTGCCCTTTTGTTTGTCACTTTTTTTGTCTTTTTTTGTCATCGTTGCTCTTCTTGTTGGTCTGGTTGACGCGTCTCTGGTCGCTTTTCGTTTGTCCTTTTTGTTGCTTCACCTAACATCACTATTATAGTCGCTTTCCTTGTTGTTGTGCTTGTCATTCTTCTTGTCTTCATATATCGTTCCTTTTTTACATTCCTCTTCTTTTAGCGCTGCTCATTTTGCCATTGTTTTTTGGTCGCACTGATTGTCGCTTTCCTTGTTGCCCTGGAAGGTTACACAAAATAAGTGGAAGCAAGCAAACTAATAAATAAGTTCAGTGGAATTTTGGTGACGTGCAACAAAAACAAAAAGGAACAAAAAAATTCCTTAATACGTGTTGCCCAGCAAAACCGTCACGACTATAATATCAACAATATTCAATTGTTTGCTAATAATTACAGTTTTGCCGTCGAAAGGCTTTCAGATTATTATTAATTGTACTTTTTGGGTTTTGAAGCTACTTATGAAAGAAAAGACTTTCTACACGTCTAGAATCTAAGACGATTTTACGAAGAATTCAAGGTGACCCTAGGACCCTCTACCAAGCCAGAGGAATTCTAAGAATATTCTAAAATATTCTAAAAAGATCATTTTCAGAGGATTTCTAGAAAGCAGAAAAGTTTTAAGGAATCTGGTGTTGAAGGTTTTAAAGGTTTTGAAGAATATAAAGATAGGTACCTATTAAAGATTCTAAAAACATGGGGTTTAGAAAGATAGTAAGCATATGACCTATTAAAGTCTTAAGAAGATTGTACAAAGACTCTGAGAAAATTCAATGGATTCCAATAGTTCTGGAAATTCTAGATCTAGAGGATATCAAGATTTTCAGAAGATCCTCAGAAGATCTTAGAAGATACTAAGTAACTATTTTGCAGGATAATACGTTTAGCTAAAAGAAGAGGCGCACTCTCTTGCTTGTGTGTATAACATATTGCTAAAAAAAATGTTTCCAGGGCCGGCTCAAGGCAAAAGTTACATGTAAGCGAGCACTAAAATTTGCGCCTCTAATTAGAACTATTAGCAAGCATGGTTTTAAAAATACAGGGTGTTAATTAATGTCATGCAGATATTTCAGGGGTTGATAGCATTTGTCAAAATAAGAAAAAAATGCAAATATGTCCGTGGTGTAAAGGGCGTCATTTTCGTTATACAGGGTGGCAAAGTTTCAATTTTTCTCTCGTGTTTTGCGTTGTCTCTCTTATGTTCTGGGATAATTGTTTCAAATTTGATACATCAATTATTTTTTAGAATCTCTACAATCTTTACAATACCAAAATAGTTAGTTGCGGTATAGAGGGTGTTGCGTTTATTTTCTTTGCCACTCTGTATAACGAAAACGACGCCTTTTAGACATGCATATAGTTTTCTTATTTTGACGAGTTAATTAACAGCCTGTATAAAGGTTCATATTTAAAACATTTCTTACTAGAAGACCCGACGAACTTTGTACCGTCTATCACTCAATGTCCCACTAATTCTAATTCAGCGGAGTTGAAAATTAGGTTATTTTAGCTTTAAAATTATTAGAATTTTTTTTGAAAAGCCAAGTTGTACAAAAATGCTAGAGAGTTTTCCCAATGGCTAACGCGTCTGCTATTTACCTACAAATGCCTCCCTTGTATAGTTTTTTTTACGTCCGTGGTCCGTTAGTCATTAAACTTGTATCATTTTTGCGCCCCATCCTGTCTGCGACGGAAGCGGCGGGTTATACCGCTTACGCCTAAAGCCGGCCCTGTATGTCTGAATTTAATTTTCTGACGTTTGAAGCTGAAGATGGCCATTTGTTTATCCTTGTCACGAGACCGTCTCATAGAGATATAAAAAGGCACAAATTTATGTACCTATAAGCGAAAAAGAGAAATGAAAGTGAATGTGACGTAGGAGACTTGGGAAGATAGTGGGTTTTTGGGTGGTGAGATAATGAGAAAATTTTGGGAAAATACGAGTGACATGGTGGTTAAAAATGGGTTAAAAAAGTGAACGAACTAAGATAATTGGGGTACATACACGGACAAAATGATATTAAAAAGTGATTTGTAAGAAGAAAACAATTTAAATACATGCAACTCAAAAGTTTAATGTCGCATCCGTTGGCGAGTTGTCCATTGGTTAGATGTTGCGTTGGCGAGTCGCTCTTCGCGAGTTGTCGAATACCGTGCTGTTACAATTGTGTCCAGCAAGATAAATTCATCATCTTGGTTTTCAGGTTAATTTCCAGCAATCCAGTGAATTTGGCCAAAACAAGGCGGATCTCCCAACAACCTACCAAAAATAACATCACCACTGTTTCTATAGACTCACTGTACTCTTTCTCAGTTGCTATAGTCTGTCTAAAATTGACGCAAAGTAATAAATTTACTTGTTAGACAGAGACAGAGAAGGACTTCCATACAAAAATACTATTTCTATTTCACCAATTTATAATTTATTACTTCGTGTCAATTTTAGACAGACTATAACTGTAAGTATTAGGGTAAAGCGGCCCATACACGCTCAATATTATTGCACAATGCACAATATAGGAGGTTGTGCAATAAAATTTAACGTGTGTTTCTTGTATTGAAAGGTTGTGGATTATGCAATATGTTCAAAAATATTGTATCGTCTATATGGGCACAGATTGACGTAAATCTGTGATATATGGGTGATATTGTGCAATATGGGGTCAGTTGTCAACAAGTGGGGGCTTTTACCATGTGTCACGATGGCTGTAAAAAACCATCTATGCGGATAAAGTTTCGAAAGTCCTTCGGCCCAGTGTCACTCTCAACTCAGAAAGTAACACTTTATGAGTGTACTTCTCCCTGTTCAGCAACCACTGTTGGCTCACTTCCGACGTTCCCGTTTCTTCTGTTTTTAACACCATCGGCGATCAAAACTCAGTCAAGATCCATAGGCCTTTGAGATTAGCATTCAACGTACTACTCCAATCTCTTTCTATCATCAGACATGGACAATAACGTACGTTGAACGCTAACTTCAAATAGGTACATATCAAAGGCCTTCGCGAAAAACAACATGGGTGATAAAATACTGAATGTTAGTAGCCAGCCTTGTACAATATTTTCTGTTTCTACAACTTTCAATATCATCTCCACACTATACAATTTCTTGGCACAAATCCGACTGATTCGCAATAATATTGTACGTCTGTGGACAACCTTCAATTATATTTTGCAATGAATTTGTACAATAATATGAAACGTGTATGGGGCGCTTAAATCAAAATTGCAGTATCGGATTGTGGACTCCTAAGACCATCACAAGATTCTACATATTTTATGGATTCCAAAGATTCTAGAGGCTCTAGACCTAGACCTACTATACATTTTAGAGTCAGAAAGTTCTAGAGATTCCAGAAATTTTAGGCATTTTATATTCAGAGACAGACATCTGGTGATTTTAGATGTTTTAGAGGTTATAGATATTGTACAGTCTAGAGAGCTGAAGATGGTGTCTATATATTCCCGAAGTTCTAGATGCTATAGGGGTTCTAGAGATATCGGAGGTTTTAGAGATTCTAAGAATACTAGAAATGTTATAGATTCCATTCCAGAAGTTCCAGAGATTCTGGCATCTAGAACTTCTAGAGATAATGATTATAAAGACACAAACAAAATGTGATTGATTGTGCATATTTTCTATGATTTTTTGATGCAATTGATGCATTGTGAACAACTTGTATTTAATCAGAATTTTCGGTAGAATCCAATAGTTCCCAAGATATATAGAGGTATACGGGGGTATTCCATACTTTTCGGACACTGACATGTGTGTAGAACCTGCAGCAATAGGTACCTACCAATGTTATATTGGACGTCTAACTATTTTATTCATTCAACGCAACCCAGTTTATGCATAAACCATTTCCTTTCGAAGCAAAGAGAGATTGTCCCCAATCATGGTAAATTTGCCGTCCCTGCTTTTTGTAGTCGAAGGCCTATGTGTAAATTCGTCCCTATTTTGAGCACACCGGTCCATAAAGAGCCGGTCTCATTCGGAAAATTTTCCGAATATGCATCCCACTCCCCCTGATGATATTACAGTATTTTGAAATGCGTACCTTTCCCTTATTACATAGAGCGAGTCGCACAAGTTTGGGGAGTAAACTGTAAAAACGCTTTCGCCTTATGCCTATAATCCAAAATCCAGCACTCACTGGTGCGAATTTTAGGAGCAAAAAAGACACAAAACAAAATTAACTTTTTCATTCGAAGTTCAAGAATGGGTAGGTATACAATTATTTAAAAAAATTAATTGGTGGTATATACAAAGAAGAAGCGACTCGTTATAGCATAATTTAAAAGTGAACTGAAGCTAAAGGAAAGTTTTTGCTTGAAGAAGCAAATTTATGTAGGTATATGAGAGATTTATCTGTAACTGTACCTGCAGCCATTATTTTTAGTTATACTTTCTTGTTCTCCGCGAAAAAAATACATAAGTCTATCTTGCTTTCATTTCAAATGCAAATGTTTAACTACACTTTTCATATCAGCTTATGATTTCAGTACGGTTTTTGATCTTAGCAATGCAAAAATATGTAAAGTTACTGCAAGCTTTCTATGACACGAGCTTTGATTCAATGCTTGTAAGAGTAGGGGATTGCGGTACGCGAGGGCTACCGAGACACCGCCCCTTAAATTATAGGTAAGGGAACACCCCGGGCTTTTTATTATTTGAGTAAAAATCACCATTGTGGTAAAGCGGTGTAGTACTTACTTATTCCAATTCATATGCGGATTTAGGGCTGCCAAACTTGTGAACGCAATTATGTCGTTAAGCATAAAATGGAGTCTTAAGTACCTAAAAGTTAATTTCGCGATTGGAAAATTTAAGATTTCTTTTAACAATCAAGGCGACAATGGGAAGATAAAATGATAACTTTTTCATTGTCTATTAGTTTGTTTTTTTGCCTGTTGGTAGTTGTTCTAACTAATGTCAACCCCTCTTAGGGATAAAACGGCGTCATTGATAAATTGCTACTTGAAAAACAGAGATTTATTTGATCAAGTTTTATAATCTTTTTCTGCAGTCTTTGTCACAGCTTTTGAAAACGGCACGGTTATTATTATTTGCATAATTTTGAAAAAAAAAGTAAATAAAAAATAAAAATAAATCGAAAATACCTGGTGTAACTTACAATACTGAAATATCAAATACAGCTGTGCCAGTATGCCACATTTAACTGGTAGCCATTCTACAATATTCTGTGAGTCACCCCGTGTAATACAAACATGCGAAATTTGGTAGGGAGGGAAAATTCGCGAAAAATACACCGGATGGAAATTTTGTGTGGAACATTTGAGTATAACTTAAAAACAAATTTTTGAAAATAAATTCTACGCACCTACTTTAAATTTGCTGTCAGCGGCGTAGCATAGTCAAGGGGGGCATATTTTTTGAATACCTAGTACCCATTATTTTTATTAAATATTCCTAAAATGCACACCCTTCATGTCGCTATATCCAACAAACGTACCTATACTCTTATATAACGTAACGAAAACTAGTAGTTGTCATTTAAAAAATTACCATGCAGAAGTACGGCACTGATCAAAGTATATAGATCGGTAGGAAACTTTATGATATTTTGGACATCATAAAAAGGAAAAAAATATTGGTATTCAGTGTTCCAGACAACATTTCAATCCTGTACCTACACGCACAGTAGCTTTTGGTGGGCATTCAAGTTCAGAACCTTGTAAATCATATCGAAACATTTAGCTTATCTTCTCTAGTCTGTTATTTTTACATTCTTCTTATGTAACTTTCTTCTGTCTTATTTTTTGAAGTAGTTTCTTCTAGGTAGGTAATTGTTTCTCCCGTCCCGTCGGTGGTTTGATTTATTACCCACGTCTCGCATCTCTACAGCTCTGTTGGTTTTATTATCGCTTTGTACAGTTCACCATTCCGTCAAGCTTTACTGAGCCTTGCGTGGACCTCTTTCTTTTCTTCGCACTGTATACATATGTACAAAAATTTTATAGCATAGTAAAAATGCATAATCTAAATATAACTTTGTCAGTGCAAATGTGTTTTAGAATTGTAAGGAAAATAATTATTTCCCTTATTTATAACCCAATTTTAGTATTTTATTAAACCATAACGTAACTAAAAGGATTTAGTAATTAAAAGTTACAAGCGCGGCTAGAAATGAAGTTTTATTTCAGACGTATTTAGGGTAAATGTTATAAGCGAGTTGTGGTGGCGTGCTGCATTGCTCGCACGCGCTATTTCCATGGCTACCACTAACTACCACCAATGAATACACAATGTTACTACGGTAATAGTTGAGGCGAGCAAAACCTAAAAAGGGGGTTATAGTGTCTATAATGTTGAAAATCACTGCTGTTGAGATTCTTTTTATTGACCCTAAGATTGAGGATTTGAGATCGCTTATAAATTCCCCAAAAGTTAAGATTGGGATATGTCAAATTGAGACTACGACAAAGGCAGCTCTGTATTGTTCTTTTTATATTACTACATATAACAGTACCACACAACACATGCGACTATTTGGATTGTTCAAAACCGCTCCCGCTTGTAATTAAAATAAGAGCGAGAACAGCGAGTTAAATAAGTCTGCGATCCAGAATGTGGAATCACAATAAGGTTATAATAGCGCGGAGTAGGTTATAGGTATTTAAATAATCCATTGTAGTAGATAAAGTGATGATTGGGTCGTATTTCACTACGGTGGTACCTATACATATGAGTGTAAATAGTAGGAAAGTGGGCGTATATCCACGGTATCAAATGTCTTGCGAATGTCAAGGAAAGCTCCAATGCCAGAGGTTGAGATTTTCATAAATTTCTTAAAAAAAATTACAAATAATCAGTGTCATTTCTGTGTTACGACCTTCCTTAAAATCAAACTGTTGCCGATGCAGAAAATCAGTCAGTGCGAGTTAAAAGGACTTTTTTGACTATCTTCTCGAGGATTTCGAAGAACGTACCTACTCAACAAAGAAAAGGGTCTATAATTCTCAACCTTTGTGGGATTACCTGATTAAAATATATGTACCTATTGCAGTCGTAGTTTTCAGTGCTTCTGAAAAGACACATTGCAGAAGATTTGTATTAAATATCTTAGCTAGGACATTTCTGCAATTATCCTCTCCGCCACGCAAGAAGAACCACCAAACAAACCAATGTAACGCCTAGAAGAAAGGGACATTGTAACTTCTATTACTTTATCAGGAGTGTCTGAAATTTTCTCTCACCGTTCTTGAGCCGATTTAAAAGTAAAGTGCCTACTAAATAGATTGAGTTATAACAGTTAATTATTATTTATCACTTATTTGTACATTTATAACACATTTGTAACACGAACGCGAATTTGACTATTTATCACTTCGGCATCGATGTTGAGACTGCAACTAAATTTTGCTTATTAGCAAACAAAAACAACAGGTTCTAGAAAAGTTTCGAATCAGTATGGAAAGAATGTGTCAAATTCGCGTTCATTAATTATTGCAGGTGACTAATCCTTTATCGATTTGATGGCGCCTTGATATCGTTCTAGAAATTTTCTGCACTATTAATTGATGTCTGTTGTGTAGTGTGTCCGCGTTCTTATTGAGTTCTCTGCTCCTTACAATTTTGTGTAGTACATGTCGACCGACAGTTTGGAGTGCCAATCCCCCTGATTTAATTCAAAAGTCTTCTGAGATTTTTATCAGCACGTTATATGTGATTCGTCTCATTACCATCCTTGTTAAGCTTTGCAATTTTGAAAGAATGACGGAATTCTCGATTACATCTATATTAATTTGCCACTATTCCCAAAGGCTTCGTTCAGACACGGCGGTAATTGCGCGGTTGTGTCTGAACGATTTGGAACATTTTCATGTAAATAAGATCATGAGAATCGGAATCGCGCTTTTTTAAAATTCACAAATAGAATATCCCCTGGTATCTTCATTCATAGCATGTTGTGATTAGCTCCTTCAATATGTACAATTGGTTATGTACAATTGTCCCTCTACCTTTCCAAAAGACTGCATTATACTATCATATCTGTGGTTCAACTAGTGTTTCCAATTTCCCTTTGCGCTATAGCCAATATTATAGGTTATGTCTTTTATGGATCTTCCCCTATAATTATTACAATGTGTTTCGTTTTTCACCAGTTCTTGGCATCTTTTTTATTTCATGTTTATATTTTTGTTGAATATCATTTTTTTGCAGCTCTCATAGATACTGTTTCTTTAATCTTTACTCTCTTCATTATTTTCATGTTAACTTCCACTAAGGAATGGTCCTAATTCATGTCAGAGGCACCTCTAAATAGCATTATGCGGGTCACTCTGTAATTGGGCGGCATGCCTGTTGAGGGCCCAAAACAAGAGAGGGATAATAATAATAATAATAAAAAATGTCTGCTATACATACTGTATATGTCCTAATTATGTCTGTGTCCAAGATAAGGATGTTTATTATGGGGATCTCGGAAACCATTGAAGATACGAAGATGGTCAAATTAGGGAAAAGTTGCGCTAATAAAAAGAAATTCATGTTGCCCAGAAAACCACAAAATTCCGATGACATCCGAAGATATGCCAGAAAAAGCGAATTTTGCCGATTTTGTTGTTTTTTTGACGTTATTTGAAGTGAACTTTCTCAATGCCACTATTTTGAGACAGCGTTGAGAGATTTTCAATGCAACGTTTCGTTTCGGGGACATCATCATCAACTTTATATCTTTATGGGGTCCGTAAAAAAAGTACATACTGTATTGAGTAGCATATTTTATTAGTAATACAACGCTCTACGGTACACAATAAAAAACAAAAGTTGGAGAATGTTGGTCTCAACAGGATGGTGCACCCGCGCACAACGCTCTAATCGTGCAAGAATACGTACATATTTTCCATTTCTTGCAAATTTCTTTAATAAGTCAGAGCTTTGCCTTATTCTACATCACTAATTCTTTCGCGTTTTTGTCCTCTCCTCCTTGTTTGCTACATAAGCAAATTGAATTGCGTTTAGTTTAAGTCTTGACATCGATGCCAAAGTGATAAATAGTGAAATCCGCGCTCTTATTATAAATGCGAATACAATAATTAACTGTTGCAAATCAATATACCGTTTTAATTTTGTTTCTTAATAGTGTTGCTTCCTGTGAACATTAACAATTAATTTTACATAAATAAAAAATGTACCTAATTACATTTACGTTACAATAATTAACTCCATCTTACGCGTTTAGGTGATTATTTATGGTATGGTACAATTGTTAATATTACAACATAGATACCTATCTACTGTACTGTACGAATATTAATGAAATAGGTATGTACAAAATAATGGAATGTAGGTATATTTCAATCAATAGGCTACAAATCGCATTATCTGCTATGTATATTTGTTGATATAAGTTTGATTACATAAACAGAACACGCTTGGGAAAATATGACGCGTATGCATCATTTTCCCCCAACTTATAAACAAGCGATGAAGTGGTGCTTCATTTAAGTGCAAGAAGGGAACAACTTGTTAACTGCACATTTAATTTTTGCTAAAGGAGTGAATTTCAAACATGCACTTCACGGATAATCGAAATAATGGCCGTAAACCCCACAAACGCGTTTTGCTCAATTTGTCTTCATCATCGTTACATCTCCACTACAGCAAACACTTATAACTTTAATATTTGTGAAAGGCACATATAATATACATGTTGTGATTTTACCTCAAAATGGAGTAAGACTGTGAGAGTGAACACCAAACCTTCCCATACTTGCCGTTTATTAACGATTCTCGAGATCGTTTAAAATTTTGGATTGCTGTCTGTCTATCTGTTTGTCTGCCCGTCTGTCCGCCCGTCCGTCTATCTGCCCGTCTGTCTGTCCGTCAATTGATCGATCAACACTATACTATTAAAGTATAAAGTATAAACATTGACAGAAAATGATTTACATTCATTTTTAATAATAATAATACCTAACACTGAAGTGCAAAGCATCAAACAAATAGAAATATATCTATAGGTAAAGTACAAATAGTGTATCAAAATAACAAGACGCCACATATACAGGATGGTCCAACAAACGTTAGTGCTTTGTTAGTGCCTTTTAGTCCTTTATATCTTGCATCAACCCGATTAGCCGTTTTTGAGGAAACACAATGGCGATATGAAATGAAATAGTAAAATGTCTATAGGAAATTGGAAGAATACAGTTATTTTTCTTGGCCCCAGCCTTGGGTGGAGATGAGGTTGTGAATTAGTCCCGTGCTAACACTATCAAATAAAGCAGGTGGCGCAAAAGTCAGTTTCCTCTTAGCGGGAGAAGACATTACATGCAATGGGAACGTTTGATTCTATACGTTGGCAACAATGTTACGTTGGAAGGCAAACGTGCCACCCTCCCTGCCTGTCAGCGTAACTATGTTGCCGTCTTATAGAATCAAATCATCCAATTTCATGTATTTGCTTCTCCCGCTGAGAGGAAACTGACTTTTGTGGCACCCGGTATAATTGTGTACCTATACCCATGTCTCATTAGTTGCCACTTTAGTACCTAGGTATACTTACCGGACCAGAGCGATTGAGGAAGCCAACCATTTAATTACAATAATCTAGGGGATGGTACAGGAACTCATCTTGGCACTTTTGTGAACGGAGTACCGCTTGAATAATAGAAAGAATGAATACCACCTACACTAATATTTGCAATCCTAGCGATTTTCTTCACCGATATTGACCTCACAAACTGCATGTTGTGCTGATGAAGGTATGAAGCACTAAAAGACACTAACAAAGCACTAAATATCGGCGTCGGTCCCGTCGTTGTAAGTGCTTTCAACAAGGGTAGGAAGCCAGCATTGTGCTAGGGGGTGTCATGTTCTCGAAAACGGCTGGTCGGGTTGATGCAAGGTATGAAGCACTAAGAGGCACTAAAGAAGTACTAACGATTGGCGCTGGTTCCGCCGTTAGTGCTTCCAGTAACCGTGCTAATTTCACGGACCTAAAAAATTCTCCTATACTGAAATCATATGCGATTCTTCGTATCTTGCGAAACGTGTTATCCATAGAAAAACGTTCATACACATCTTTCAATAAATCCCTTTCTGCACTACTTGTATTATAACACTATTGTCTGAACTTTGAGGTACCTACCTATAAATTACGTGACGTGTTATCGTATGAAACATTTTCATAACCCAGATGCAAATATTTAGCTTTATCTCTTTAATTCAGGTTTAATTTGTAGTTGCCTGGCTTATGGTAGATTCTGCCAATAAACATTATACTACTAATCCAGTAACATGGTGGTTTAGAGAGGAAAATAATACAAAAGTTTGTTTCGAAGTTGATTCTATGTGCTCAATTCATAATAAATCGTGTAAAGTCGTGTATGTTTCACCACTTATAACTCACGAACGGTTGGACCGATTCTCATGATCTTTGATTTGTTGGAATGGCAGAATAACTAGGTATTATAAATACCTATAAATATATAAAAGTAGATCAGAGATCGAATGACACCAACCGACAGATTAAAAAGTGATAGGTATAGATATTCGCTATTTCGATTACCTGTAGTGAAGTGTGAAGTGAAGTGAATATTTTAAAATGTGCTCAGTGTGATTATATAACGAACCACTATATTCTATTAAGTTCTCTTCTCCTGCAGGCTCTAAATTAGTCATCTGCGCATAGCCCGCTGTAGCCTCTTTACGTGCTAGTACCAGTACAAAGCAAAGTTGCGTAGGCAATTATGTTAACTAACAATACTTTCAAATATTTAAAATGTGCACAGTGTGAATTTTTAACACATCAACACCATGTCATGAAACTTAACTCACAAGACTTCAAAGAATTTAAAATGTGCACACTGTAATGGCATTATGTGGAAATGTTAGGCAATGTCAATGTTGCCCTTAGCCCATATGCAGGCTGATTCGAATTCGAGGGCCACCATGGGGATCTCGGTTTTTTCTTATGAAAGTAGTAATTTTTTGTGCCATTTGTTGATTTAAAAAATGTAAATGCGTTTTTCCCAATTAATAGCACCCTTTCTTATTAAAAATAGTGATATTTACATTTGTGAAATCAAAAAAAATGCTCTATTGATACAAAAAGTAAAAATGACTTCCATAAGAAAAAACAAAGTTGATCATCGAAACGTCAGTCTTAAAAGTTAAAACTAGCATCTTGTAGAGGGAAAAAAGTGACAATAATCTATCATTTATGTTCAAATATCTTTTTAAATAACTTCGGTAAAAAATAAAAACGATTTTGCAAAATTTCGTTTTTTTCGGGATATCTGTGAAAGTAGTCTGAATTTTTTAGTTTCAAAACGGCAATTTTTTTAACATCAAAATAGGTAACTTTGCCAAATTTAAACTACCAGTTCCCGAGATACCCATGGTGGCCCTCAAATTTCAATCAGCCTGAATAAGAGGTACAACGTTCGTCGGGTCTGCTATTATCTATATGAATAAGAATGAATGTTTGCCTATGTGTCTGTCTCTTATGCCTATTTAAATCGTTCCTCGGATTGCGATGAAACATTGCGGAACGGTTGGACGTATGCTCGTAAAAATTTCTGAGTTAGTAAAACACTGTCCGAAATTCCCACGGGAACGGCAAAAACGGGATTTTATGTTTTTTAGGTGTACTCTGAAAGAACTTCCCGAAGTTCAAACGGGAACAAGAAAAAACGGGAACGGGGTACGCGGAAAACGGGATTTCCCAAAAGCGGTAGGTACGAATTTCGCC
Organism: Photinus pyralis; assembly: GCF_008802855.1. Taxonomy (NCBI): domain Eukaryota; kingdom Metazoa; phylum Arthropoda; class Insecta; order Coleoptera; family Lampyridae; genus Photinus; species Photinus pyralis. Next base: position 14,737,049 of record NW_022170511.1, on the reverse strand, counting down.
GGAACATGCTAGTCATAAATAAAAAAGTAGGTGGCTCGGTTTCCATTGTGACACGGGAATAGCAGTAGATATGCCGCATTCTATGCCAATTGGTTTTTTCGTAATGTTGCCGTTGGATATTTTGGGAGCAAAGTTCAGATTCGAATTCAGCACCGTGAAAAACCTAAAATTGGTTGAAAAAAAAACTTCTGAATATCCTTTCAGAATCTGGGCATTTGAGTCACTGGTTTATGCGCCACAAATAGATACCTACGGTTGAAACTTTTGTTTCTTTGCAACTTTTAAGTCATCCCTGACACTACTATGCAGGATCTCTTATAAAAGGACTACTTTAGAATTCATAATATAGGTGTGTAGATTTAGTAGAATTTTAAGACCTTTATACATAATTATTATTTGCATGTTTATTACAGCGATGCTTGCGAACAATGTAAATGAGAAGTGCACATTCGGTGTCACAGCTATGCAGCAAAATGGCTGTCTTATTAAAAAGTAAAGCTTGAGAAGTCATTATTTCTCTCGGAAAAAGATAATGATTTATGCCATGTGTGACGGGAAACAGTAGCACAGTTCGTTGCTAAGAGCAAAAAACGAATTGCTTTAAGTTTTTAGTAATCGTTCCACTGTGAGATGACATCAGGAATATAGTTTTATATCTTTGTTTACCTCATTTTTGATCAACTCCGAGTGTTAGTGTAATTAAAATATTTTAATGAGGAAAGTGCATTGGTGCAAAAAAACCGCATTTGAATGAGAGATGATAAAAAATCCTCTTCTCCTTTAATACAAGCTTCTAGACTAAGTTTTATAGAAATAAGGAATTTACGCTTGAAAGTCAAGTCGAATTCAATCTTTGCGATGAATATTTTTATGTTTAATCTCAATCACAAGCATGCTGCTGTGCGTATTTTAGGTTTTAGTATATATATACTTCGGTACTGGTTACACGGTAGGTACCTATACCTGGTGTAAGCTGTACCTAAGCCAGTTGTCTGAAACTCCTTTTATAATTTATAAACACGAACGGGAACTTAATACTTCACGCATCGATGTTAGAACAGACTCGAAACACAATTTGATTTGCTTAGATAGCAAACAACAATGTTTCTCGAATGTTCTCGAGTGCTCCCCGAACGCTTTCGAATGTTCTATAAAAACACGTCATATTTTCCGGAAAGAATGAGTCACATCCGCCTTAGTTTCTTAACGCCGATATCATCCTGTTTCTGTAACAATACTGGTCCCACTAAAAATTCTCTCGAGAAAGTCGCTGGTCATCAACCCCCCTCCCCCCCCCCTCCTCACCCCGGAACACTTTCTCCATTCACGCCCAAGAAATGACAAAATAATGCCTAAAAAAATTCGCTTCTACTAAGAAAACCCCCATAATCTCCAACCTCAAGTAATATTATCTCTCGGCGGAAAACTCGGCCAACACCCATGCGTTATGGACAATTCGCAAAACATAATATAATTTAGGTATTCATTACGATGAAACACACCGAAAAAAGGTATATGCATTCGTGATGCACCCAAAAATTCTAGTTTATCAAATGCATATATGACACCGTGAAGCAATGTAAGAACCCGATTCATGAGGAAAAAGTAACGGGTCTGATCGAAAACGCCCAGCTCCGGAACCTGCGTTAGTTTGCGCTGGAGGGCCGATTTGAGATTTTCAACACACGATCACCTGTAGAAGGCACTTCCTGTTGACAAAGAGATCAGAAGGTGGATATGATTTTTGCATGGTAGTTTTTTTCTAACTGCCATTTAAAATAGTTAAGCTCAGGCTCAAAATTGCTTACTCATTTGTTTTATATGAACTAGCGCGACTTCGCCTGCTCGTCTCGCAAAATTATCTCTTAATTACAAGGATAACTGGTTATGCATCTTCAACCACCCAAAATATTAGATGGATCAAGTTGTATCAACATGGACTTGTACAGTGCCTACTGAAAAGTAAAACTTACTGCAACGTTTGCACAAAAGTAATAGGTACACATATATATTCGCCAATAAATACTAAGACGCGTTATAAATAAATTTACTCGTTGCCGTTTTAACGGCGAAATTTGTAAATAAATGAAGATTTTGCTCTACCACTTGATCTCGAATTTAATCAAAAAGAAATAGCCGAGGAAGTAGCATAAAATGTAGTTCCTTTCCATGAAAACAAAGTGGCCTGCTGTTTTTCGCAAGAAATTTATGAATAAATGAACATTTGCTCTACCACTTAACCTCGAATTTAATAAAAAAGAAATGGAATAAAATTAAAATTAGTTCCTTCCCATAAAATCATGAAAGCCTCCTGCCGTTTCAATGAAGATTTTGCTCTACTACTTAACTTAATCACAGAAAAAGGGCATACAATTTAGTTCCTTCTCATGAAATCAAACTGTTCTGCCGTTTTTCGCATAAGATTTGTGAATAAATGAACATGTTGCTCTACCATTTAAGCTCGAATTTATTAAAAAAAAAAATGGAATTACATTTAGTGCCTTCTCTTGAAATCAAAGCGTCTTGTCGATTTTCGCACGCAAAATTTGTAAATAAATGAAGATTCTTCTCTACACTTAATTTAATTTCAAGAAAAATGGCATAAACTTTAGTTCCTTCTCATGAAATCAAAGTGTCCTGCCGTTTTGTGAATAAATGAAGATTTCGCTCTATCGCTTAATTTAATCAAAGAAAAACTTAGACTTATAGGTAATCAAAGACAGACGCAATAAAATGTAGTCGTTCAGTGATATTGTAGGTATACTGGATTAGCGTAGAACAATATTTTATTCCCTCTTATAGCCAGGGCCGGATCTCCCCCCCCCCTCCCCCAAAACCAATTAAAATAATTTTATACCCCAAACAAAATTATATTTGACTCTTTATAGAAAAGTGTTAATATGATTTTCTTTCTCCTATTTGCTCAGATTGATTTAATTACTAGTAAAAACATTTTTATATTAATTATGAGATTTATAAAGTGTAATTGAAACAAAGTATAATATCACGTCTGTTATTGGTATTTGTAATACCTAACTGTTTCAATTTTTAAAGAAATTTACTCGGTTTTAATATTTCCGAATCATTACATGAACAGGAGGTGATTATGGAGTATATTTAATTTTACTTTTAAGAATATACGTTATTACGCAATATTTACAATGTGAAATTCAGAAGTGGTTTTCCAAAATAATAAAAATCGTTAATTTCAAATAACGTATTCCAAGTTTATTTTACAATTTAAACAATGAAATTCTATATACAAATAGAATCTAACGGTTACGTGACCTTATTAAGCCCCCCCCTCCCCCCACCAGGTGCTATCATGAAATTGATAAAAATGGGCTAGAGGGCATCTTGATTAAGCGTTTTCAAGCCTTCCACAATCTTAATACAAAGTTCACATAATTTCGTCGAAATGTGAGGTTATGATACTTCATATTTCATGATAAGAGTGCGAGTAACATTCCAACTTCAACTTCGAGGTTATGTTATTTTTCCACGATAGTACGGTGGAATTATTTCCCAAATTTGTGTTGTCTCCTCTAAAAATACATGGCCCCATGGTAAATCCGGCCCTGCTTATGGCACAGTGTCACAGATGATGAGATGCAGCCACAAAAATTTGTGATAAGCGTTTTTTAAAGAAGGACCGTTTAGTGACAAAATAAATAGGTACAAGTTCATTTCCATCAGCCAAAAGATAACTGAATTTGTGTCGGAAGAGCGTACCCACACAAAGGGCAAGTGGATCGTCAGGAGGAGACATTCAGTGTAAATATCTGCAGAACGTAGGGCCGGAGGAGGGTACTCTCAAAGAGCGGAAAGATCGCCTAGACGAGACACATCTACTGGCGAGGTAAAAACTGAATTGTGAATATGTCGAAAATCTTTTCTAAGTGCTTGATCCTTCTCTAACGTAAATTTAACTACGTCGTTTCTTATACCTAACAATATAATTAACAATAAATTTATGTCTTGAAGTGAATTAATTTATACCTAACAGTAAAATATTATGTATAACTTACAATTTATAACAACGTAACAGAAGCGCATCGAAATAAGAACTGAACTCGGAACACAATTCGATTTGCTTATATAGTAAACAACATTCTCTTACTATGTTCTCGAGTTCTCAAGGTCGCTTCAGAATATTCTCGCACAAACGCGTAATATTTCTATGAATTATTACGTCACATCCGCCGTTCGCTCCTTATCGCGAATGACTCATCATTCATGGCGCCTCGCTGTCTATAGAAATTATTGGAATGTTCGCTACACTTCCTTTATAGGTACCTATAGATTTTGAATGTATGCCAGGCGGCCTTTAAATGTTTATGCGTAGAGCTCTCTTCCCATTAATCATCTACCAAGAAAGCAAACATCGATAAATGTAGCATGCTACTTCATTTCCCCACGGACCCATGGTTTCTACAGCGAATCCGTTAAAAATAAATGTAGGTTCTAAAGCAGCGTAAGTATTTTTCTTTCTGCGTTCAGCTAAAGCGGCTGCAGAACCTGCTTTCTTCACCGAGGAGAAGAGATATGAAGGACATAAGGTATCAACACAAGTGAAGTCCCATGCCAGACATCTTCCTTCCATCCAAGGTGTTAAAGTTCTCCCATCGGGTCGTTTTTTATCAATTCCAAAAAGACGAGGAGGTTCTAAGATGACTGAATAACCAGCCTCATGGAATGCTCTTTTCTGACATTCTAAGATGTTTCGATGGCGACTGTACTTTCCTGTGTTCTTCTGACAAGATAAAGCATGATGCCCAAACTTATCCATATTGGCACCACATTTACAAATATGAGGAGTACAAACTGTAGCACCTAAGCGTAAAGCAACACTTATCTGCAAAACAGAATCTTCAAGATGTGTGGAGATTTGCCTTGCAGGAAGAGCTTGTAACCAAGCGCCTGACTCTTTTTCTTTCAGTGCTAACAGCCTTGCTTGGTGTACTGGATCATTCACGAATTTATTGAACAATTGATCGAATAACTTTTCAACCAAAGGAGTGTCCCAAAATTTTTGGATGTGACGAATTTCTTCAACAGGTTCTTGAGATTCAGCAAGTATCTTCCATTGGTTAATTGTATCAGAAATCCATTCTGCATCATTGAAATCAATAATCTGAGAAACGACAGGAAGCACGTAAAAGATCGAAGCCAAATAGGCTGGAAGAGCTAATCTTTCCGTACTTCTGACTCCCAAACCACTATTATTAACAGGCAGACTGGACTGTAACGATACTGTATCAGTCATTTCAATATTACAAACAGATCCAATAGCTTTTATAAATTCATTATCAAGAGCAGCTAGGCAGTCAGTAACAAGGAATGCAGGAGATGTACGTAAAACGTACAACAGCTTTGGTACAGCTAGACAATTCTTGAGTAAAAATAGTCCATGATGAGCTGATATTAATTTTAAACGAGTCGACAAAATTTTGAAATTTTCTAATTTGGCCATAAGACAAGTCTTTATAGAGGATGTATTCAGAGGAGATCCCAATAACATAAAGGATTTCAGATCTGGAAACTGAATACCTGGAGCTGCACGAAGGATACGAGAAAAAACCTCCTGTTTCTGTTCTTCGGATCCGCCTGTACAAAAAGCTTCACATTTTGCTACATTTAGATGCAGTCCTAATTCAATAGTTGAATTTTTGATGGATTAGAGATCATCTAAAACTGTGTCAAATTCACCACCTAAAGTCCAATCGTCAAGGTAGCCAACTTTAAAAGGAGATTTCAGGTTTTCAGTTTATCCAAGCACATTAGACAAAATAACAAAGGTCCTAACGGGTCACCTTGTTGTACTCCACAAGCTGATAAAATGACATTCTTGCCGTATGATAACGAAGATGGAAATCCATAGGCTTGATGTATAAATTTGTAGTATGCTGGGAAAAGGTTCATCCAAGCAGAAAGAACTTTGTCACGACGAACCATATTAAAGGCATTAGTAAAATCCAATTTCAGTAAAACCTTGCAAGAGTCAGAATTAACTTCAATGAATCTTCTAGCACCATGAACAACTGCTTCTGCACCTCCTTTAGTTCCAAAACCCAATTGGTAAGGTCTACAAAACTCTCCAGCTCTCTGATGTACACGGGAACAGATGATTTTCGCAACTAAACGCCGTAGAGTCATTCCAACGGCAATAGGCCTTTTTATTCAGAGCTATCAGTGAAGCTCCAAAGAAAATATGACGGAAGAATTCAGGTATTTCCCCTCGTACTATCAAATTCACAAGTCGTGTTAGTGATAATCCAAGCTGATATGACGGATGTTGAAGATCCAATGACTTTCCAAGCAAATCTTTAAAATGTTGTGGTCGAAAACCATCGATACTTCCAGCGGAATCATGAGGAAAACTTGCTTTAGCTGAACGCAGAAAGAAAAATACTTACGCTGCTTTAGAACCTAAATTTATTTTTAACGGATTCGCTGTAGAAACCATGGGTCCGTGGGGAAATGAAGCGAAAATGATGACAGCGGCAATTGGTAAAAGACTCAGGCAAAAAACAGGAGAGTCCCGCTCAACCCAGTTTATTTACCAACGGATAGGTATAGAAATTCAAAAAGGCAACGCCGAATGTGTTTTAGGAACTTTACCTTTTTTTAGTAATTCTTTTCATGAAATTTATTATGTTTTAAAACCTCGTTCTTATATGTAATTTGTTCTTGTTCTATTATTTTCATTAAACAATTTGTTCCTTTCAAAAAAAAAAAAAAAAAAAAAAAAAAAAAAGCATGCTACTACCTTATATAACCCAACCATTTACTAAGCTATTTCGGTTTAAAAAATGCGCTGAAGGGTAGCATGTCGGAAGGAAATTGACTAATCACAAAAACTTGTAAAAAAATTATTTATAGGGTAGGTATAGGTGTTTATATACTTACATATAACATGTACCTATTTGCGGACACTTCATTATAGGTATACTATACCTAAGCGCAATATTGGTCATCAATTCATCACCAGACGTAAGAAAACAAAATACATCAATTACGTTAAAAACGTCCAAATCTCCAAATACTTTATTCAACAAGCAATTTTCGGTCCCTAATGACAGTCAAAAAGGAAATTTTCGTGAAAGAGTCCCTTTTGTGTAATTAAGGCGTCGCGTTTTTGGGAGATCCAACCGGTTAGTCAATTAAAACTTAATTCCGCAATTGGAACTTAAGTGATCACCATCGCTGCCACGCAAAGCCTACGGCAAAATATTTCCCGACTTCATATTCTAACAAAGGAGCGAAATTATAAAACCATTACCAACTAAGCAATTTAATCTAAGGATTTAAATTTAGCATGCAGAATTTCCATCATAAGTCCTAACGAACCGAAAACGAATCCCCCGTTACACTGCAGAAATTACCGCCATTTTACGGCGACACAAAGCGTTCATTGCGACAGCCGGGAAGTCTTTATTATATTAAATATTATGGTAATTCGTAATTATTCTCATTCGTCGGTTGCGGTACCGTTCGTTAAGCATTGTCGTTTTTCACTTCAAAGGGAGCAGTAGATGGCGAATCAAGGAACATGAAAAGTCGCCATTTTGTTCAAATTTATCGTATTTTGTATAAAGCATTCTCTTTTGTATCACCTTCAATAGTAGCTGTTATTACTCTTTGTCGCAAAATATAGGGCAACTCGCTTCTTTAGTTTCAAAATGACCGTTCGACTTTTTAAGGGGGAGAACAATTACATCTTTTTTTCTCTAAATAGGTAGGGTAGACACACTGGCAACATTTTTGGTGAGAACGAATTCTCTACAGATAGACGGATATTTGCATAAAAAGCTAACGTTTTAAGTTTCGAGGTTCGCACAACTGTTGTAAAGTTCTCATATGCGAGTAAATATGCAAATATGTGCAAAAACTTCCAATAGTCACTTTTCACAGGAGGATTGGGAAAATTCAATTTAATATGAAGTTTATAAAGTAAATATGACGTTTTCTCGTTATATGTATGATATTTTGTATAGAGTTACACTTTTAGAGTCTGTTGTCGATGTACGTATAGGAGTAATGTAGAGAATAGAATAGTGTAACAACCTCCGTGATGTAGGCATATATACGTTTTCGACCAATTTAAGAGTTATAGATGTTGCAACCGTGCTAATATTACCACAGCATTTAATGAAATGAAACGGTATCTACCTACGGTAAACAATAAAATGCAGAGCCGAACGTTCAAAGATGCAAAATGAAAGACTCTATCCTTCATAATACTCTCACCTTATATATATATGATTCGGCAATTTCGGGAACTCGTTCATCAAACTGCGCCAAAATTAAAACTTTCTTTAATTAATCCCCTAAAAATCTGAAACCCGTCTCATACATCAAGATAATTAAGCGCGCTTCAAATGATACCAAGCACATTTCAATCAGCCACCGTTTACTGCAACACATCTAATTGGCAACCGGTAATTATACTTACCTAATTGACCGGGTAAAACTTAAATTCATAGTCCAATTTTCGTGTCATCGTACACTACGACGTCCTAGTAACGTTTTATACTGGTTTTCACAGTTTCACTTAACATCGGAGAATAATTAATAAATCAAAGTGAATCATAAAATAGTAATTTTCTCTCATCTTCCGCGAGAGCTTTCGTGCTGCAAAAATAATTTAAATATCTCCACTTACAAAACTGGTCAATTATACATTATACAATGTGTCCCAGATCGCGTGGGATTGCATGGGTAACTTTCTTCTTATTAAAGATAGAGAATTGGTTAAATGATTGCAGTTTTATATGGTTGTTTAAAACATGCTTGTGTCTCGAATAGGTTGGAAGTATTTTCAAAAAAACTAAAGTCGATTATTTCCTTGATGCCATATATCATAGAAAGTACCTACGAGTACACTAGACTTACAAAAAAAGTTTTATTAAGTTACTGCTTTTGGTTCGCTTAATTTAGAATAGATGTAAAAAAATACAAGATGGCCACTTTTGCGGGACATTTACTCACTTCCTGAAGTTAAATAGGCACCATATTGGATTTTTAGATTACTTAGAATTCTTTTCTCACCGAGATATAGCATAAGATTGAAAATACAAATTACATTTGAATATCAAGTAGCCTATGATGAATTTTAAAAAACCCAACAAAATCTATTCAAGGATTTTGAGGCAACAAAACAATGAAAATAATTACTTAAGAGATAATCAGGAAGTCTAGTTAAAGTAAAGTATAGTATTTAACACGTTAAGGTACCTAATTAACATTTCTGTTAATTAATTTGTTTAATCGATCGATAAATGGTTAGTTTTGTGCCCACTCGAGTCCAAATTACGGCCTAGATAAGAGTTCTCAAGTTAAAATTTTCTATTTCGTACCCAGAATTACATCAGGTGTTAATTGAAAATTCGTTAATTAATTCTTTGGACTTTTGGATCAGGCGGTTAAGACTGATGAATTTCTAAAATTAATAAAATTTACGTCAATATTGATATCTCTGAAGTGGCGGAGGATGGACCTGCCCTAGAAAAATTATAAGTATTTCTTTTAAAGGTTTTGTTAGTAAGGTATACGTACCATTGGGAAGGATTAGCTTAAAATTTATTGATCGGAGAATTAATGATTATTAAAAACGAAAAACTCTTAAACCTGTCAAAGATCGTGCTTTTAAAAAAACAATAAATACTTTAAAAGCTCTAAAACAATATCAAAAGTAGGCCCTTACAGACCTTTAAACTGTCTTACTCATCAAACCTAAAAACTCAATTATAAACAATTTTTAAACGCTCTTAAACACTAGAAGCTTTGTAAAGGCTTTAAAGCATTTAGAAGACCTTTATGCAGAACTTTACGCGTCGAGGCTGTCTCAGAGGCCTTAAAGGGTTTATACAGGATCCATAACAGTCTCTTTAAGAATGAAAAGGCTTTAATCTCGTTGAAGACTTTTGAAACCTTTCGAAGCGAAGACTCTTAAAAAGACTCAAATATTAATAAATACCCTTACTTTTAATTACTTTAGAAAGCTCTAATGATTCTTAAGGATCCTTTAAGACTCTAAAAACTTTTAAAAGCTTGACTCGTGAAGAAAGGAAAGAATTCCAAGCACTCTGGGATACCCTCAAATGCCTTAGAGGACTGATTGTGTCTTTCAAAACCCATAGAAAATTTTAAACACTTTTCAAAACACTAAATTGATAATTTCTTCGGAACCCTTTCGAAACCTTGTTAGCATACATTTTGGGAAATATCTTGAGAATTTTCTGAGAAATATTTTACTTTTTGGAAATTTTTAGGAATTTGTGTAATAATACTTCCCAAAAAAATGTTTAGTAAAAACGGTTTGAAATCTTAAAATTTGTATAGAGAAAATGCGACCAGAAACCTTTTTGGCTAGCTAGCTAGTTCTTAAAAATATGTTTTGCAATCTTCGTATAAATATACTCCGGAATCAAAGAAATGTTAGAAAAAATTTTTTTTTGAAGTGTACAACCGCTTTTGAGAAAATTTCCCTCCACAAATTGTTTAGCACAAAGATGTATGGCAAAGACAATAAGGTTGAAATATAAACATGGTCTGATTGAGATTGAGATTGAGAACTGTAAAAGCAGCTTCTAATGTTTGTCGCGTTTAATGTTGGTTGCCTACAGTCAGCTATTCTATGGCGTGGTACTAAGACTCGGTTGTACAACGTCAGTTTAAACTTCAGTTTAGTTTAACCATTGAATAAATTATTCAATGGGTTAACTGACAGATTTCAGAAACATGATTGGTCAACTTGTGAAATATTAGCCATTCAAAACCTTTAACCCTCAATTTAACTCTAAACTGAAGTTTAAACTGACATTGCGCTATTTGGTCTAAGTATATCATGATTCCATGCGTTTGATCCTTTTTTACCACCCGCACCCGCATTTAGAGGAACGATTGATAATGTTAAAAAAAAGGTGGTATTCCATTGTTTTTATTTCAGAAAACAAATGAATAACGAGAAACAATTGAATTTTTTTACACACACTTTCATTACACTCATTTGATAGAGATTTTTTTTCCCTCTTTTCAATGACGTAACACGTTAGCACCCGTGTGGAAGAAATTAATGTTTATTTCAAGCTTTTTGTGATAGGTTATGCCACTGTCTTGCAGTTAATGTTGAACATTTTGAATATGCATTGCGATGAAAACCATTTTACTGCTAATTTCGTTTTGTCTTCAAGGTTTATAATAGGAAACCTACACGTTCATTTGTTTTATTTTGATGTAGGATATCTGGATTAATGTTATTGATCTAATTATAATAAATTTTTTTGAAAAAAAATTTGTAATAAGGGTAGGTACGTTATGTTATACCAGGTGAATACTTTCAATCCGAACATAGGGAATTAACATGGGAAAACTGTTTTTCGCAGATTGTTGCTCCCCAAATTAACTTACAGAGTTCATAGTGCCATCATTGGAAAGAAGATTTTTTTCCGCGTTTTATGATATGCAAATTAATTAACGTCTAGTTGCACGTTTAATTATTATTTTGCGAAATTAGGTTGTCAAAATGTGTACTTGGTTTAAAAAATCACGGTAGTCATGAAAACAAGGTACGATAACTGTCAATAATTTTAATTTATACTTACTACAAAACTACGACAGATAGTTTTTCAATTTGACAATTCCGGATGCTTAAATCTATACGGGTCATGGCTACATGATTTTCTGAGTTCATTTTATTTTGCGAGTTTTTGATAAAATAATGAGAAAATACAAATAAAACTTAACTAATTCGCATTTAGTTAGATGAGAAAAAATCTTCTTTCCAGTGGTGCCATTATGAACCCTCTAAGTTAATTTGGGGAGCAAGAAGCTGCGAAAAACTGTTTTCCCATGTTAATTCCCTATGTTCGGTTTGAAAGTATTCACCCGGTATAATCGAAAAGAGAAAAAAAATCAAGTGGGCCTAATGCAAAAGATGCACTGCCATTTAAAAAAATTCAATTGTTTTTCGTTACTCATTTGATTTCTGAAATAAAAACAACTGAATGCTGCCTGATTATGGGAAATGTTAACAAGTTTCATATAGAAAATTTGTGTATATACATTTGATATTTACCATAAGATATACACTACCTGCATTCCATACATAATGGATGGGCACCCTGTATACATTTAAGAAAAATACCCTGTACATAGGTATAACTACATTGCTAGTACCTAACTATATATCTTCTAGATCTTCCTCAACTGTTCGTCCGTACGTTTTAGCTATACTTATGACCTTATTAATCCTCTATGCTGGTGTCTTAGTTTTACTACACTTACCTATTCATCTTTTTATCGATGCAGTAAAAGGCTTCATCGGGCTCTTCGATTACTTCCAGTTATTTTACTGGATTAAGTTAAACAAGTCAGATTTCCTGAAGAATAAATTGACATAAAATTCTCATTAAAACCTGTACCTATTCGCAATTAAAAATCATGTACCACCCCTAAGGGCCATAAGTCTCCGAGAAATTATTTTAAACCACGTATGCACTAATGGATTAGATAATGTATTAACCAATAAGATGCTTTAGTTCGATATGTCATCAGCATCAAAAGCATTAATTACAATAAGTTTAGAAGTTTGCAAGTGGTTGGGTTAATATTTTTATTTTTATAAAAACACGCTAAATAAAGCGAAGTTTAAAGTGTTTCCTCCATTCAGTAAAAGTAAATATTTTGGGATTGGATGTTTCTATGATGTGGAAAGTAGAATGCCGAAGTACTCGAATACCGACCACACAATTCAGGACTATGAAATCGGACCTTTCAAACTTGGACCGTACTCGCGTGAATTTACCTTTGGAGGTTTACGAAAAATTGAATTTAACATAATTATATAGATTAGCCAAAGGACGCGTTCTGGTCGATTACGATTCAAATCGGCGCATTTTACGTGACGATCTCTGCTAATGATAGAATCCGATCAGATGAGTTGGTAAATGTGATAAATTTTTTCGTTAGCTATAAGAGGATGATGGAACAATTACGTGCAGGCCAACCCTGCAGCGTCTTCAGTTGAATAAGATTGGATAAGTGTTCACGTTCGTCTCGTAAGGAAAATGCTTTCCAAGACATTTCCCGGACCTGACAGTTCAGTAAACACTTTTAGAACGACCTGGTTCTTGTATACTCCTTCTTTGAGGTTCAGAATCGAACATATACGATGCTAAAATGATGAGCTATTGTGGGACTCTACAAGTCACTAGCAGGCTACAGCTTTAATCCAATTTATTTTGTCATTGTTGCGTTAGAATTTGAGGTATCTGCGCCTTTCAGTATGACGTTTTACTTAGATATTTCCTTGAAGGTTTCGTGAAGACTTTACCGATAATGTCACTTTATATCGAGTGAATGAGTTTCATAAACACCCCATTACGGTTTCTCTACGATAATTATCTTTTCAGTTTACTTACAGCTTGATATATTTAGTTATGTGAACATCATTCCCGTTTGTGATTAGGTATAATTTTACAAAAAAAATGTTAATTACGGTAAGTGGGTAAATGAGTAGGCGAATAATTGACTCACTTGATCAAATTTTAATTATGATTACTCTGGTAGTTGGTTTTGATTGATGTCCAAACCTCTCGTCCTTAATTCAATTTTTAAAAATGAATGACGACAAATTTGTCTATATTTAGGAGATATTGGTTTAATTTACTGATTTTCGACGGTGGCTACGATATCAGGACGAGAGATTAAAGCTGATGAAGCTTGAGAAAAGGTTTCAACCCCTGAATGCCACTACTACTGTAGGTAACTGCAACTAAAATTAACTATACCTATATATACCTAATCTACATACTGCAACAGCACCCACTGCATTCTTGTGAAAAATTGCATTACACGTCACTGTGGATCGACTTCTGCGGCAACGGCATCGAACATTACAAAAGAGAAGTGTCCAGTTTTTAATGGTGACAGTAAGTAATGAAGTAATGATGCCAAAATCATTAACTCGCTTAGGAGCGGAACTGATGACTATAGATGCACAAATTTTTCACAGATGACAAGAAACGAAATGGTCGCTTATTTTTCAATGAAACCGAACGATTTCGGGTTTCAGATTCCATTATCAGGCTTTTGGAAACTTAATCAATTAAGCACGTGATGGCAGATCAACTCAACCCTTACTTACAAATGATTTCAATTGTACAACATGTGCTAAGAGTATGGGATCTGAAAACTGAAATCAATAATTGCTTCTATATAGAAAATAAACGACAATTTAGTTTCTCGTTATTCAACTTCCTTGTCATCTAGGTATAGATATATAGTCGAAACTAAATAAATAACACAGAATTCATGCAGGTAATAGGTAAGAATTTTTTTGGTATACTATATTGATATATAGGTATTTTCTAATTTTATGCAGAAAACAAAGTCTTTCTTCTTGAGACACCCTGTATATATAAATTTGTTGGTTGAAATAATCACCATTTTATGTGCTTAATATGTTCTCGCCAAAAAATCATCACACACAAAAGTAAATGCATTTTTGGAAAATTCGAGGTAATTTTTTGTGCACAACCTGTAGATAAGGTTATTTTTGTGCATTAGGAAATAACAATTCAAAAAAGTATTTAGCAAAATAGTTTTTGAGAAGTATAATAATAATAACAATAATAATATGGTCTTGATTGCATCTTTGTGTATTCACATTAATCAAAGCAATGATTTTAGGGCGAAGTTCAGCCTAGGGCTGTTCTACCACTTAACCCTATATTTATTTTATAAAAACAAAAGAAGTATCCAGATGGGGGGGGGGGTCTAATCCTTATCTTTTATTGCAAAGATAATGGAAAAAATTAATGTTACGCCAATTAGCAACAAATTAGAGTTATCTGGGGAGGAAACAACAACATGCGCTTGACAAGTTAATGTTGAATAATTTAATAATCAGTAAGTAAACGTTGTCGAGATTTATTGCTTTTCCGCAGAGTACACTAATTAATTACTCTTAAACAGTGTGTAGGTACGCAGAGCAAAGGACAGAAATAGGAAAATGAATTAATTCATCAGTTTCTTTTTTATTTAAGGAGATCCACTGGATGTTTTACATGTACATACATCCCTTGTGGCAACTGTACATTCGTGTACATCCACCGTACTTAATCTGAACGTGTACGAACTATGTATGTTCAATGTACGTCCATGTGTTACTTAGGAAAAGATTTATTTTATACCCAAAGCTATTGGACCCACTAAAAATTTAAGCAACAGTTATAATCACAGCCAAACTGATGGCACATACAAGAACTGTGGCGGCATGGAACACACCAGCGGTATCCAGGGTAACAAACCATTTAGAAAAAATCTGTTTAATTCAAGGCATTTTTGAAGTTGATGTCTTCCACAGCGGTCAATTCGTTCAGGGTATATTATAATCTTCGGTCCTTCTTTACAACTTACCATAGGGTTGAGAGCTACCCAGTTTCCCAATTTTATACAGGGAAAGTAAGTATTAAATACTTACTTTCCCTGTATAAAATTGGGAGACGAAAGTGTACTTGTTCATTCTCCAAAATGGAATAACGTCTCCCCACAAGTACACAAATAATGCCGGATATTCAAAATTATTGATTAAAATTTCACTCAAAGCTCTTATTCAACCCCCCCACTTTGACAATAATATATAAGACAAACTTACCTTGACTGAAACTAAACGTTGACGCCAAAAAGTGAGCTCAATTCTCGCATCCAGTTCTAAAATAATCAAAGAATCTCCCTAGGAATCTCCCAAACCACGGTGCTCGGTATACATGGTCCTGCAACAGAGCGTCGTTCTTTCCTAGCTCATACCTGGTAAAAAATATCAAAAAATCTTTTTGTACAGATGTCAACCATAGATGGTTGTGCATCTACAAAAATTATTTTTGAATGTACAGGGTGTCCCATTTTTATGGTGTCAATACGCAGCTGATTTTTTTTAAATAGAACACCCTGTGGCTGATTCGATGTCATTTTTTGACCTCTGCATGGAAACCTATTCACTATTTGGGTTTTTGCCAATGTTGCCAAATTATTAATTTTTTCCAAATAATCTGAAAACCAGTCCCACTTGGATAAATCGTAGCGACCTTGATTTTAAAGTTAAGAAATACATTTGATCACTCATGTTAATCTGAATAAAGGCTACACTTTCGTAATGAGAAGGTTGAATTTAGTGATACAGGGTGTTCACAAAAAATAGCAAAGTTTTCATATTTGAAAGTGCCATAACTATTTTTTTCAAACACAACTACCACTCGATAGTCTTTTGTGTGCTAAACCGCGTAGTTTTTAGGTTATTCAATATTGTCCACAAAAGTAATTACAGATTAATTAATTAATTACATGTTTATAACAGGAGTAGGCCGTGATAATAAAAATCCAAAGAATGCCAGACAGTAAACAAGTGCCATTAATTAATTATTTGTTGCAAGTGTACTCCTTCTCTCGATTATTTAAAAATACTAGTTCATTTTTTCGAAATTCGCCTTTTTAATTCAACCTTAACCCACAAGTCATTTAACAAATTTTTAATTAACACCCAACATAATCCTGGGCACGAATATAAAATAAAATCATGACAACTCTTATATCCTGGGTCGTAATTAGTGCGCGATTAAACATAAAACTATAGTCATTTACAGCTGAAACAAATTTATTCGACAAAAATCAATAATTAAAACATCAACTGATATATTACTTCAGAATCTTCACTTTTTAATTGCACGATAGACACAAACACGTATTCTCTTAGTACATCTAAACTTTCTCCCAGAAGAAATTTACAACCACCAAGACTGACTGTCTTTTACAAAAAAAAAACTCCATTACGGCTGATTGTCCAAAAGCATCCACAAAAAAAGCCCATCACAAAGCGTACACCAAAAAAGCCCGTATGCTTGATCTTTTCCCTTTTTTCCAGATGTCTTTAATCTTTTAATGTAAATTCATTGAACAATAAAGCAAACAAGGTACAAGGTGATTATTTAAACAAAACTAACATTTAATATTTCTGACACAACATTGACCTCAAATGCTATGATCGAAATTGTGTTCAATTTAAACTAACGACCACATTTAACGTGAACATAAATTAAAATTTACATTATATAGGGCGATGATGTAATTTTCACAACGATACTTCTAGAACTTCCCAAGGAAAGAAGAAAAAGATCAATATTGTTCAGGAGAAAAGAACGAACAAAAAAAACATTTCATAACTATAGCGAATTTAGATGGAAACTTGAAATAACAAAGAAGGTATTAATTTTTAGATGGATTATAAAAGAAGAAAGGTATAAAGAACGTGAAAATCGTGGGAAATACACATGCTTGGGGCACTGAGGGTTTTAACAGAATGGGAAGACTAAAAAGAGAAAATTAGACCAGACCAGCCTGGGAATCGCAAAAAATTCGGAAACTAACGACACAATAAGTGTTCAAGGGGTAGGTAGGTAATAAGTAATAAGTTGGTAGTTATCATACTTGGAGACTATGTTCACCTAGATGTTCACATTATTCTACTCAAATACGTTTCGAGGGTTAGAAAAATCGGGGATTCTGATGCTTTAGTAACAGATTGGTGTGAAATGAAATAAAAATTACCAGCCTTCATCAGCTTGTATGCCGAAGTGTTGTCATAAGCAAAAATTGCCGCATCAAAGAGGACAGCTGAGGGGCTCCTGACGGTTTTGTCTAATATTCAAAGCAAATAAGGGTTTGTATGGAAGTTGAACAATTTGCGATATCTAAATCAGTAATCGGCGGAAATGCTCCAATAGGCTGACACGTAAAAGCAAAAAAGGAAAGGGTAGTTTCAGAAATTATTAAACAAAACGCACGAAAAAAACGAAGAAGAAATCGTTTGAAATAGTGAAATACAATCTGATCAATCTGTTTTATCGCTGTCACAACAGTCGACGCCATCAATTACTTTAATGAGACTAGATGGCGGGTGTTTGCGATGTTTAGTGGGGGTGGTGGAGGGTGAGAGTGTATAATGTGACATGGGGTAACGCACATAGTGTCAGAATTCATTTCCGATAACATCTAAAGACGGTTCAGGTTCAAATGATATAGATTTGATTTTATAATAGGGGGGAATCTTATATGTGCTTTGAACTAATGCGCTTTGGGCGAAATTGAAATTGGAAATAACATTTTTTTTCTAATTTTTCGTAATTACTAAAGGGAAGTTTGAGTGCGAACGTAACAAAACTAATCGTTTCCAGTTAAGAAAGAGTTCATACGAAATTAATGCAGGAGTAAAGCACGCCATGTTAATTTCAAATATGTCCTCTTACGAATTGTGACCGTGCGACTTCACCCTCTCTTGTAATGACTCATTCGCACCTTTGCATAATATTAAAAAATAGCCCCTTAACGTCACGCTTGTTAGGGATCATTCTCGTCTGAAACTTTAAATCACACATGACATAACATATGCACCTTTTAGATTACTAACGTCCTGTTTTTCCATTGGTGCTCATAAATTAGAAAGAAGCAAGGGATTGGGTAAAATGTCAGCTTTTAATTTCCATTTGCTTGCCAAAGAGATCTTTATTTATGTATAGTGCAGTTTCTCATATAAAAATTGGGTAGTTCTTCTGACGGGGTTTAAGTTTATACCATTCTTTGATTGGACTGCACTAATTGAGGGAGGGCAAACGTTTCTATACTGAGATTTATCACAAAGTAAAGAATAATTATGTTGATTTTTTTGCTAGTGAATTGTTCTGATTACGTATATACAGTTACAGCAATTATTTTTCTCTTGGAATGAATCTCGAGTGTGATAAAAAATTATTGATTTCGATTACTTATAGTCAAGAAAGATGCGCTAACGTTTAGGAGGTAGGTACGTAAATTTAATAGAAGCCTGTTATAGAAACTCGAATTGAAGGGAAAACGAGGTTGATTTCCTCATAGCAAATAACGTGAAGGAATAAAATGCCACTTTCATAGAAAATCGTACTCAATACCTATAGCTAGGAGTGATGACAATTTTGTTAGGTTTTTTCAAAGTGAGTGCAGTATTCCAATTTTCTCTTCTGTTCCAAGGCAAGAGTAGCCTGACTAACAACGACTATCTTGCAAATACTATGTGACGATTGAATATTATATGGGTATTGAAATACGTTGCCTCAATATTTATTCATCTAATACCTACCTACTTCTGTTCCATATATGGAGTGGAGGATGAGCGAATTGAGTATATTTAAAAGCATATACCTAATTCCTTTAAGATCTCCTCAATGTTTCTTCATGGTCATTTGTAGATCTCAGTCTTGACAGAGGACCTTCCGATTGCTTTCTAATTCTGTTGAAAACCTCTTCAAGACCCTTTGAGAAGAATTTGTTCAAAGTTTCTTTACGATACCTACTTATCCCAGGTTCCTTTTTTTCGAAATCTCTTAAAAAATTCATATAATCTCCTATCTCAATATCTCAGTATTTTCGGAACTTGTTTAGAAGTCTTTAGAGTGTCTTCAAAAACTCTTTACCATTTTTTTAAAATGCGATATTTAGTTAAAATTTCTTCGCATTTTTTCAGATTACCTTAAGAACCTTTCAGAATCTGTACCTACCTAAAAATATGCAATTGTTTCGTAGACTTTCAAACCTCTTCTGAATCCGTTAGGAACGCGTTAGAATCCTTTCAGAAACTATCAATGTCTTCAAGGTTTTTTTGAACATACTTCTTGAGTTTCTCTAGAACACATCTCTTTATAGGTATAATCTCTCTTTAAAATCTCTTTAAAATCGGTTCTCCAGTACATTCAGAATTCAAAACCTTCTGAATATCCTCTACATCAGATTTTTTTCAATATATCTTCAGTATTTTTTAGAATCCCCTTAGAAGTCTGTAGAATTTCTTCAAAATATGTTTCCCATTTTTTCCAAAAATTAATCGACAGATTTCCTAATGAACCCTTTAGAATACCTTCAGAGTCAATATTCATTTCTTTCAAAATTTACACAAAATCTGTTCAAAATCAAGTTTTTCCAAAGTTTATCAAAGATGTCTTCGAAATCTTTAGATCCGGGAGTAAACAGACGTTCTACCCTTCATGGTATTCTAATGAAAGGTCTCACCGAAAGGATTTGGTTTCTACAAACTATAACTGTCTCCTTCCGCCAGAAAGTGGTTTTATCTTTTATGGTACTCTAATTCAAGGTCTCAACGAAAGGAACTGTTTTCTACCAACTACCGCCCTTCTCTCTTATCCCTTATTAAAATTGTGGGGGAGGAGGAAGACACTGGCTTTATTGTTCATGGTACTCTAATGAAAGGTCTCGATGAAAGGAATTAATTTCTACCAACCGTACCCCTCCTCCTCGACCCCTTATCGTGGTCGGGTATAATCAATGAATAAAGAATACCAGGAAGGAGCATTAATCAAGTTGTATACGAGAGAGAGTGCGACGGAAGTCGGCCATTTGCAAAAGCCACTTATGAATCATTTTTGTTGTAGCTGTTGCAGTGACATAAAAAGAATGGTTAGTTGTTGTGCTTGTGGTTGCTCCAACACAGAAAAAAATTACACTTTGGGAATTACATTTCATGTGCAAGTATTGATACCAATATTATTTTTATATAGTACATGTAAATTTACAAATTAGTAGTTTGAGGTTAGTTAAACAAAAGTCATAGGCGGAGTAGACACATGGGGGTTTACACTGTTTTCGTGTAAAATTCTTTATAATTGTATCCTTCTACAACTGTAAGGTAGGTACGCCACTGGAACAGGAAACAACTGTCCGCCATTTGCAAAAGCCATCGCGGTCGCACGTATATTGTTGATATTCTCCTTCCTGGTATTCTTTATTCATTGGGTATAATTCCTTATTTAGGATTGTCGGAGGAGGGTACTCACAAAGGGCGACTGGGTCGTTTGGAAGAAATACATCTATTGGTGATGCCAACATTTCAAAAGCGAATATCTCGAAAATGGTTTGTCGAAGGAGAGACACTAAGACAAAATGAATCGTCAGGACGAGACATATCTATTGGTAAAGTCGATACGAATACCTTAACAACGAAATGTAATAATGATTATTTATTATAAAAAGAGTGGTGGTGCTTCCTTGTGGAAATTTTGTCGTTACCCCTCGTATTGTAGGTGTGGGTATCTCCCACTTTCCCAAAACTGTTTATATTTTTTTGTATATAACAGACCAATTTGAGTATATACTGGGAAGAGGTAAAATTTTAAAAGTTTTAAATGCCCTCTGCATGATTGGAGAGAACAGTCAGAAGAGGATATTCATAAACGACAAGTGGAACGTCTGGGAGAGTACTGGTGATGTCCAACTATTTAGTGCAAATATCTGCAGAACAGGGTGTCGGATGAGCGTACTCGCATTTCGCAAAGGGCGGAAATATGGTCTAAACGAAACACATCTACTGGCGGTCTGAAAACTTGCTTATGAATATCTCAAAAATGTTGGAGGAAAGTACCCACAAAGGGAAAACAGTATTACGGGGAATTTCTTTACGGGCTTGATTCTTCTCCCCCTTACAGATCCCCCTCTCCATTAATCATCCAGCAAGAATATAGCATGGTACTACCTTATAACCGAACTAATCGGTTTAAATAAATACCCTTTATCTGCACAAGATTTGTGCACAATTTATTTTTAGAATCCATCCATTTTCTCTAATTGTTCCAAAATTTCAATAATTGGGTTCAACATCTTTTAAACGTTTCTTTAAACTTTCTGTCTGTCAAAATCCCTTCACAGTAGGTATATATTTGATTCCTTTCAAAGGTAATTCCGCTATATTTATAGAGAGTCTCTTCAAATCCCTCTTTTGGTATTTTCAATGTATTTTTGGCCTTTTCAGAATCTGTTTTAATATTTTAGATATATTTCATAATCTCTTCAGACCGTTTTATAATATCCTCCAACACCAACCCTTTTTTTTAAATTTCTTCAAAATCTCTCAAAATGTTCCACAATATCTTCCCTCCTTCCAGGCCCAAAATTTGTCCTGATGTTATCACAATCTTTTTCATATTCCTTACGAGTTTCTTTAATTTCAACTAACCTCCTTAAGACCCATAATTAAGTCTTCGTCTTAATTATCTTTCCAAATCGTCTAAATCTATTCAAAACCAAACCCCTTTTTACAATTTCTTCTAGAGGGTCATAAGAATCTTTTATAATGTCTAATTTCTTTCTTCTTCTTTATACGTACGTATCGTACAGAATTCAGATGGGATCTGTTCAAAATCTCTTGGGAATCTTTACTGTATCCCTTATCAACCCTTTACAGTTCTGTTAGTGTTTTTTCAAAGTTCTTCAAATTTTTTTAAAATCAATCTCCAATCTCCCAATCGTTTAACCTATTGGAAGTCGCCCGAACATCTATATCTACAGATCCATTCCTAGAATTAGGGCATGACTAGTTCAGGAACAACAAGTACATCTATTAGTTTAATTTTTCCCATTAGATTCATTGGGGTAGTGATTGTTCCGATGGCTGAACATGATTGTCCATTAGCGACGGTGACATGTGTTTCATTAGGTATAATAGCTAAACCAAGTTGCCTAAAAATCTGTAGTCCTGGAGAACCTATTAATGTACGGCATGCTCCGGAATGTAACAACCCTAATAAGGGATAATCCAAAACAGTAATTTGTAGGTATGGACGGCTCATCTCCCTTTGCATGCGCAAGAATATAATCCAGCAAAATTCGTTGACGAAGGCCAAATGTGTCGGTTACGCAGCGGTGATTTGACCGGTGGGTGTTGGGCTCCCGAGGAGGACGTACGCGTACGGTCATTAGTTCCTCGGTCGTTCGTTTCCCGAACATTTGGGGCATATGCGAACAGTTACGTCGGGTTTTCCACACTTGTAGCAATGAAGACGACGTGGCTGTGTGCAGTTTTGCGATTTGTGTCCTGACTGTTGACAATTCCAGCAGGCGAGGACGCGTATGGCGTCAAGACTGACTTTGCACCTGATCCATGTTGGGTATCGGTTCCTCTGTCACAGACGAGATTCCAGGTATACTGCGTGGTTTGTGATACGTCAAGGTTGGTTGCAAATTCGAGAGTAATTGGTAGGCGGTGGGACAAAACTCTAGGCACGCTGTTGCAGATCCTCAATTGCTTCTGCACAGTCGAACAAGATCTACTAACGTAAAAATATCGTACAGTACCAAGGCTTGTTGGAGTGACGGTAACAAATTCCTTTTAGTAATCTCCAGTCTAGTGAGCTCATTGGGCATACATGGTAGTCGACTGAATAAGTTTTCGATTGATGAAACGTAGAAGATGACTTTTTCGTGTGCTCCTTGTGTACCAGTTCGAATCTCTTCCCACAATCGGTGTTCATAATCGAAAGGTAGGAAAGCTCTGTAGCCCAAGAAATGCTTCCATGGCGTGGTTTTCATGGCTCCATAAACCCCCAGACAGGAGTACCTTTCCTAGCTGCTTCCTGTAGATTGCCCTGCACCATACAAGTGCACCGTAAAATATTTTCAACCTTAGCTACCGGCATGAGTTCTGTCACGGTGTTTGGAAACTTTCCACTTATGACGATCGTCTTCGTTCAGAGTGCGGAGGAGCCCGTCTTGCGGTCGAGCACCAGGCACCACAGCAGTGGAGACAATATTCCACTCTGCGGACATCTTCTAGTAACCGATAAGCTGATCTCCGTCGTCGCTATTGAGTATATGATGTCTCTGATCCATCTTACGATTGACCCATTGCGGCTCACTAACGAGACTGTGAAGAGCCGTCTCCACCCCTGTAAGCATGTAGGAATGGATGTAGGTGGCCAAGGACCAGTACACCATTCCCTGTATGCACCCGCCATCACCTTATCCACCGTTTTTAGAAGAAACGATGATAGGCTGATGTGGCTGAAGTGCTTACCGACAGAGCAAATGAGGTCCATCCAACCGCTCTGACAGTTTCGCCACATAGCAGTCCCAGTCAGTAGATCGGAGATTTTAAGACTTTAAATTTTTTTCAAAATCTGTTATAGACGGAGAGCTGGCTACAAAAAAATGTTAGTTATCGTTACATGCCTGATTTTTGTTGTAAAGTATCCTGATACATAGTCAATTAGAAATTGGCATGTCTGCCGGCGAGATCCCGTGACCTTAGTCTACGAGGGGCGGTCAAATATGTCAAATTTTAATAAAACTCCCGACTTTCCAGTTTCCGACTATATTTATGTCTGGCGCCTTTAGTTTGGACCCGATGTAAAAAGTGTATCAGACTTTTTTTGTACAGCTCATCAAGATCTTTTTTTGTATTTAACATTTCTCGCTATGGTGCTTATTTTTGGAAAAAAAGTGCAAATTTAAAAAAAAATAAATAAAGTTTAACTTTTTAATCTACAATTTCTCAAAAACTAAGAAACTTACAAAAAAACTGTAATAAACTTTTTTGTAGAATTTTTTATGCCACATTACTTATCATATTGCTTTATAACAAAAATCAGGCATGTAACGATAACTAATATTTATCCGTAGCCAGTTTTTTTAGCTTTGGTATGTATGTATCCAGGGCGTTTCTTAATAACATGCATGAAAAGGGTGATTTTTGAGTCCATTTTGAGAAAAAAACTTCCTTTAAACGTATGTCCAAACTGTCAAAACTTTTGACATACAGGGTGTTAAAGTTTTAAGAAATAAATCAATTTGTTAAAATTAAAGATATGTGACAACTAGACGAAGTAGACAACTGTCAGAAGAGTTGTTTATGTTTGAAAACCAAAAAAATCTGCGTATTACCTGCTAGATCGTTTTTAATTTTTTATTTTTATTTTATTTTGCCTTATTTTTGAGTGGGCGGGGTTTCAGCCAAGGCTGCTCTACCAACCCAACCCACTATACATTTACAAATATCCATGCCCGAACCCGGATTCGAACCAGGGACTCACAGCACCACAGTTCAGCTTTAAATGAATTGCGCCACATGGGCCTTATTACTATCTAATTTCAAAACAGCCGAATAATGAATGAATTCAATTCTTTTATGCGAAAACGGTGACTCTTATACAAAAAGTCAAGAAATGAAATTTGTTCTAAATTGAATAGGAACTCCAAACGTAATTTTTATTTTAAGCGAAAGCAGTGGCGTAGGTACCACTTTTTCCTTTGAAAATATCTGATCCAGTACGGACGCCACTGTTGGAAATAAAAAATGCTTTATTATGCATAAATGCCGTACACCAAATTTCATAAAACTTAAAAGTATTTAAAGTGGTATGAAAATAAAACATTTTTTTTAAACTTTAACACCCTACTGTATCTCGAAAATTAAGACGTTTTGGAGATACGTTTATAGAAAGTTTTTTTTTAAATGGGCCCAAAATCGCCCCATTAAAATATTAGCATGTTATTAAGAAACAACCTCTATACGTACATGTTCATAATCTCCTCGGGAGCCTTTAAACCCTTCGTAGAGTCTCTTAACATTACATACAAAAAAAAAACCTAATATAGATATGCGTTTGCAGAATCTGCATAAGAACCATAAATATGTTACTAGGGCTACAGCTAGGGTTGACTTATGTACCAAATTTGAAAAGTAAGAGAAAAGGGAAGACTCCGCGGTGTTATAGTCTATAAATGAATAAAATACTACCTGACATCTTATTAGTTAACGAAACTTGTGATGTATGAATGCTGTTACTTTTCATGCATTTCGCATTTGAAGGTATAAACCAATAGATATCGAGAATATTGACTTTGGTATAAATCGTTTAAGAATTTTTTCGCTGCAAATTCTTAATCCCCATGTCTCCTCGGGTGCGTTATAAATTTGGGAACGAATCCAATCATTGCCTTTAAGGAAATCTTATTTTTCTATCAGAGATGATTGCAGAAAATGTAGGTGGAAGTTGCAGACGTGACAAGGGATGACGAGTTTAAATATCGCAGAGGGCAAAAAAAAGAAAAAGGGATTTAAGATTCATTTACGTTTCGAGATCGTTAAATTACCGATACCGGCGTATGTCTTTAAAAAAAAAGTAAAAATTCGACTTTCTCCAAAAGGAATAATTCTCCTCAAGCGTGGTTTCTAACAGTTACCTCGCGAAAATAATAAGCTTACCGCGATTCTGACACGATCTAAGTTGATTTCCGAAACAAATGATTGTAATTTAATATTCCGAGTGGAGGTGATCAAGGAAATAAGGAAATATTCTGATAAACTGTGTATCTAACGATCGGCTGTAATTTCGTTTTAATTTGCGATATCGCTTCAGCTATTGCCATCCATGAAATAATTTAAGGTATCTGCTATTAACGATCATGTTCTACAGGCTATGGAAATTTGACATCTGAGTTTGTTTTAATTTATTCCATAATACTATTTACCACTAGCACGAATTTACGATACCCATGTACAGGACTTTCATTTCAAAACGAATTAAGTAGGGGAACCGTTAGATAGCATCCTTCGCCAAAATTATATAATGTGAATCTCACTCCTCCTCAAAATTATCTTCAAAATCTAGTAAGGCCATAATTATGTCTTTTTGATAATACTTCTACAATCTGTAATTAGATTAATAGATTCTTTACTATATAGGTCAGTTGATGGAATTACATTTGCAAATTATTAATGTGAAAGTTATGTGGTTCATACTTCCATACATATTACTTTTCCCATCTTTTGTGGCAGGCAACTTCATTTTTTGGAGTAAAATACACAGTTCCTGTTTGTTGTACCTTAGACTTGTAGACTAAAATTGTTCCATCCAAACGAGACGTCGTCAAATTAAAGTTGCAAAAGTATGAAATACACAGGTTATGCGGTTATTTAAACACAGCGACTCAATGCGGAGTGTTTGTTCTTTCTCTGGTAACTAGTTAGTTACACTTACTGGGGTTGCTTGAACACCACGCGTTCCAAAAAGAAAATTTAATTCCTACGATACTGGTAAAAATTTTAGTGTAACAATTAATTTTTTGCAATGAAATAATTAATGATACGGCTAGCTCAGTAATGAATGAACGTTTAATTACTCATACCTTGTGGAATGTTCGGTCTTTATCTCCCCT
Organism: Photinus pyralis; assembly: GCF_008802855.1. NCBI lineage: Eukaryota > Metazoa > Arthropoda > Insecta > Coleoptera > Lampyridae > Photinus > Photinus pyralis. The sequence continues at coordinate 14,710,016 of NW_022170511.1, read as the reverse complement.
TATAATGTGAAACTCAAAAACCTTTCAAATAAATACTCATATAAATTGACTATATTAATGAAAATAAGATCGTTCCATTCCCGTTTTCATTATATTACATTACATTATTCAAAACAAATTTTCACACCCCCTCGATGCTCAATAAAAATGTAAAACTCACACAAAAGACTGGGATTTGCTGAACTTAAAATTGTAATTTTACAATTAAAGAGAAAAAGATTACCACGATCTTTGGTATCTTCAGGAATATAAAAATGACTTCAAATGTAAATTCCTTATAGGAAATCTCCAAAAACAATCGATTCCTATTTTTATACAATACAAAAATTCAAAGAAAACTTACCTTTATCGATGTGCTGAAATTTTCTCTGTCAGTTGAATTTCTTCTTTGGAAGCAGCAGAAATTTGGAAAATCTTAGGCAATGCGGATGAACCTTTTGCATCCTGTTGAAAATTAATTTCGAAAGATGGTTAACGGAATTTGATTCAGGAATAAACCGAGTTTCAGGCTTACTTTGATTTAATTAGTTTGAATTAATTGTCTTTAACTTTTTTACTGTTTTGTGCGTAATTTTGTTACGCACTTCATATAAAGAAATTAGATGCACAACTTGGATTAAGAAATTAGTTACATAACTTGCCATTACGAATCTGGCGCCACGGATTGTCTTGCACCTTAGATCTCAAACGCATTCGTAGTAACAATTTATTTAAACGCGAACACCTTAATTCCTCCCTTAATCCAAATATGCACGGAAACGCAAAATGTTGCGTATTAATACGGTAACCCTTAGCAATATTCACGGTTGAACATTAAATCAGACGTCCAAAAGTCTGTTTCACGCAATGAAGTTCTCCTTGTGCATACACCAGCCAAGTATAATAGTTTTACTTCTGCTGGCAACTCGCACCAAATTTTGAAGGTACCAACGTTTGTTAAACTCGTTAAAAATGCAATCTCAAGAATGGCGTATACAAATCACAATATTCGCCTTGGCAGTTTGACACCGAAGATTTGGCTAAAAAATCAACACGGGATCGAAAGATGTAGCGTCCGATCAGCGTAGACTCTTTTCGTACAGTTCTTCTCTCCCACCAATTTTTTACTTATATACCTCGTCGAATCCAAATACGAAAAGACCCCATTTTTTAACGCATCTCTTGTGGAAAGCGTGCGCTCTTAAACAATACAGATCCTGTAATTTCATCACGTGCTTGGCTTCTCGCAAAACGGAACGAAACTTTTGAGGTATGTGAACTCGTGGAAACAGTGAAACTTTTCGACATTTACCTTCTTGAATACTTGTTTCTTATCTTATATTCCTCGAATATAAGTTCTGTTCTCTTTCATTATGAAGCAGTACATGTACAAAATTTCCTACACCGGCAAACTTGCGACACCCTGCGCACCACCCACACAGAGGGTCTATTCCAAGGCCCATTTTGTGCAGGTGTCTTTTCACCTATCACTAGGTATAAATTATTCCTATCCTATTGAGTTTCAGCAGGTCTTGAGCTTTTTGGCTGGATCATACATCTATAAGAGCGTTGGCTGGTCTCTGATTAGAGATATTCTTCCAGTATTTCTCATGCTATTCTTTTCGAATCAGTTTGATTATTATTTCCGACGGCTAGTTTCGGATGCACTACGATGTCAAGCCAGATAGTCCAGGTTAAATAGCTCTAAAATAAATTATTTTCAAAAAACCGAAACCAGGTTTTTCAGGCAGGTGAAATTATTAGATATTTTTTTATTTTTGTCTATTAAAATATAAGTCTTCCCGAAAATTTTGCTACCTCGTCCCTGTACGAAAAATAATAGATTTTTCATCCCCTTGAAAGAGAGGTGGTTTTTCAGAAATCGTGAGATCTCGGAAACGATTCCACTTTACCCGCCCAAAAAATTTTGTCTCCTTTTTTATCATAAAACGAGCTATGTTTACTCCAAATTTCAAACTCCTACGACTTTTTTTTCGCAAAAATAAGAATAGAATAAAAATCGAAAAAAAAGGTTTTTCCGGGTTTTCTAGGAAAATTGGGGGCTATGTGTAAGTAGTGTAGATACAGAAGTTGTTCATTTTTTTATTCTCTATAACTTTTATATTGCATATTTTCGCCTAAAATTAATAGTTTTGTCACAAATTGCAAAATACCATTTTCCACCCCTTTCAACCCCCGTGATTTCACCCGCGGAAAATTCAGCTGTTTTAATTATTTTTTCCCAATTTCTAATCATTTTACCTGCCTGAAAAACCCGGTTTTGGCCGATAACTAATTTTTTTTTGAAAATAAATTATTTTAGAGCTATTTACCCTGGACTATATAGCAATAATAAGATACATAGTTTCAAACTAGGAATGTTTCACTTCTTTTCCTTTTTTAAGAATCTGAATCTGTTATCAGAATTACCATAGCAGGCTGGATGTAGAAGCTGCAGGCTACTACTCTGTTATTTCTTAAGGGTGATTGGATTTTTACAGAAGGACAAAAAAAGAAAAATAATGACGTGTCACATTTACATAAATTTACAACAAAAATCTCAAATATAGAAGTTTTACATACATTTTTTAACATCTGCCGGTAACTGGATCCTGCTGAATCAACATGTCAATAAAGTTATATTATTTTCAATAAGATGGGGCGCTTACAATTAGAATAAGTGTACCTTCTCATTTAACTTTGTACATTAAATAATGGGAGAAAATAAAGATTATGATTATGATAACCAAAAATGGAGCCACCATATTACCATAAATACAAGTATGATTGAAAATTTTGTCAAAAGAATCCATAGTCGCGATGGCCATTTATTGGATATTGTTTTTCATTCATAAATTGCAGAGTCCCTACAACAGATTTGAATTAAAATACCTATTCCAAGATTTCATCCAAAACGAGTGTTTACAATTTAAGAAAAAGGTCTTACTGAAAAACCCTTTATAACTCGTAGTTCTTGGTTGTTAGTGACTCCGTGATAACAGTTTTTCGTAGCTTTTTTTCACACCAAACTGTTTTGCAAGCGTTCTACGTTGGTCGTGGATAATTTCTTGTTGGGTTGAAATATAGCGGTTTGTGAGTTCACCGCCATCTAAGAATCGAATCAAAATTTTTAATAGATAGCTGAATGTTAATTGCACCGGTAACGGTTCAAATAATTAATAAATTTTATTTTTTAGATCAGTGTGTAAAACATGTCAAAAAGTAATCATAGGCGTACACCAATTCGTAAATCTACCTCCCCGTCGCTGACTTATGCAAAGATATCTACGAATATGAACTAAAGATTGACGAATATTGTGTGCCTACAGTAAAAACAACGCACTTTTGCCGATTGTCCTGCCAAAGAGAAGTTTAGAATAAATGTTCATTATTATCTTGTCGCAATAAAGAACACAATAAAACACATTATTATTGTAATTTTGACATTTCCAGCTGCGTGCGGTGAGACTACGTGCCTGTGCAAGCGGACTTCGGTAATTTGCGAACAAGTAGAGAGGCTAACAATGTAACAAAGTTAATAAACGATTATCAGTGAGGGTAATGGGAACACCACACGCGTCCTGATGTGTCCTGACGCCTGTATGCACACCCCTGATTCGTGTTACTTGTTCCAAAATGTCACGATTCTCCATCTACAGTAGCAAATTACGTATTTTTCCCCTACGCTTCAATTACATTTCAGCGACTACAAAATTTAACCCTTAAAGCGCGCGTCTTCAGACTAATCTGGAAACGATCGCTCATCCTACAAGTTTCTAAACATATTCTAGTGTAGGTACCTACCTGATACAGCAGATTTCATTAAGGGTTATCAACTTTTTGCGATAGAAGAGTAATGAATAATCATGGAAATAATCTTAATACTCAGCAATAAAGAGTGAAGTAATATGGGACCTCTATATACGTACTCGAAATAAATCTCCATAAATTCCTGTTTTTGTGAGATTTTATTATTGAACGCGAGCGCGGCGGTGCGCCGCCTAAAACTGATTTCTTTTAAAAGTGTTACATAATAACGCGTAATATATTCCTTTTGATCCTATATTAAATTTTTCCACCCTTAGTTTCTTTGACAAGATCATTATTTTTTAAGAATATCGAATATCTTATTTAGTTAATGGTTTCAAACTCTTTATGCTGTTGTAATTATAAGATTATCGGCTTGCTTTGTATAAGTAAGTACTTACGTTATTGAGATATTCTCGATCCAGAGGTGGGTAATAGGTATTCTTAATTGCCTAATTTGCAATTTTCGCTTACGGAACAAGGTGCTTCCCTAAAGCTCCTAGGAGATATAACAAATGCGAAATTTCAATGTTAAAGTAAAGGTAGCCATCTATCGTTTCTTGAATCTGTGGTAAACGCTTTGAGCGTCACTTTGTTCTAAAAAACAATTAACGACTAATGAACGATTATCCCAGCTTATCTGTCTTTTGACTACTCCTGGTGCGCAATTCGATAGTCGTAGAAAGATGATAAATCCTTTAGATTGTAGTAGGTGTGAGTGAGTAATTCAAATTACTGCCGTCCGAATTTACTTCCTCAGTGTAGCCTGTGACCAATTTACTGTCCTGAGTGGATACTGATGATGGAGTCAAATGCGGCGTATCTCTCTGTAATCCAAAAAGTTTTATTTACTAAAGCCCTGCGTTTCGTATATATGAACAGCAAGTAAATGACAATAATTGGGAGCACCAATCTTCCAATTTTCTTCTATTTCGGGTTTTAAATAGGTTTTGAAGCTTTTTTTTATTGTAGTATCTTTTTAGTATTTGCGAAATAAGTAGGTAAGTAATGAATTTTCAGAATTGAGAGGCATTATTGTCGAATCAGCATCCAAATTACTTCCTACAAAAAAAAACAAAACGCATATAGGTAATAAAAAATATTGTAACCTATAAATTTAATTACGTGATTTATTTATTTATAATTAATTACTTAATAAAAAATTCGTAACAGTTTTTAAATCAATTAAAATTAAAAAAATTAATTAATAACAGTTAATTAATATTATAACAGTTAAATAATATTGATCACTCACAATTTATAACGTAACATGATCGCGAACTATTTATCACTAATTACTTCGGCAACGCTGTTAGAACTAACTGAAGCAGAATTCGATTAGCTTATATAGCAAACGCCCATCTTTCACGAAAGTTTTCGAACGCTTCCGAATATTCTAGAACAAAACACATCATATTTCCGGGAAAGAATGCATCACATCCGTATTCGTTTCTTATCGCCGGTGACCAATCATTTATGGCGCGTCCATGTCTGTCATCGTTTCTAGAATATTCGCTAAAATATATAAAGAAATCTCCTGTTTTAGCTCATCTAGTGGAAGGAAAAAACCCTTCGGAGATCTTTAAGAATCTCATTTCGCACAGATTAACAAATCAGATAATTTGCCCTATTACACAATCGAAAAATTTGGAGGTGGAATTCGGTTGATGTATTGTTCCATCGTTCTTTGATTTTAAACGTGTTGTGTGATGCAGAATGGAATCAGAGAACATCTTTTTTAAACACGTTTTTATTAGGTCCTATTGTGGCTATCGATTTCGACCTCATAAGGTCATCCTCAGGCCGAGCGTCAATACGGTGAAATGAGGAGGCATGTAATATTATTAGCGGAGTAGTATGTATTAGTTATCAGGAAAGATGTTTTTAAGTATACTAAAAGTGAGGTTGTCGCAACCTGTTGAACCAAGTTGAACAAAAATTGTGAAATTAAATCACGCTTTGTTTCAATAGTTTTTTTTTTAACATAAACTTCTAAAGTCCGCGGACTAAATATTTTTTCCGATAGTGAGGTTATAAAAATCCGAGTAAAAATCTTCTCAATCTCTTCTCATCTCAGTTCTTGCTAGGCCCTCAGATTAAGTATGTAGCTAGTTCTAGAAAGTACATCGACGCTTTGGAAAGAGATTAGTATAAGCTTTCCAAAGGACCTAGCGCTTTGGAAGATCTACTTAGACCGCTCAGGAATTTCTGAACAGTTATAAACAACTTTGAGAACGACTCAGGCATTTGGAAAGGGCTAAGGCCGTTTGGAGAAAACGCCAGAATAGGAGGGATATTTCAGAAATTTCGGCCTTATCCAAAGCGGTGTTTTTTTGGCAAATGTGTAACAAAGCGATTTGCATTGAAATGAGTGCGGAAAGAACTTATAAGAAAGCATTTAAAAGCTTTTCTATTATACCTGAATCATAATCTCCGTTTTGAACACTCAAATGCGTGCGAAATTAGGCTTTTAAAACCCACGTGCTTTAAAGTTGCTAGGTAATGGTACTTCAAGCGGAAGATTCCTTTCGCTTATAGGTACTTATCTTTTGTTTGAAGCTTTCATATGTAATTTAGGCTATGCTACCAAATCTGCCCATTCTCAATCGCAGCAAAAGGTAAAAGATTTAATTAATACCTTTGACATTTATTTCATACATAATAATAATAATAATAATAATAATAAAAAAATAAATTACATTATCCCTAGATGTCCAATGTACGTGTGTGATTTTTTTTTTTTATTTTTTTATTTTTTTTTTAAGGACCCTACATAACTTCACCAGACACAGACACAGACACTAATCGTTACTTGATTTTTATCCGTGCGATTAGTTAACCAGGCTAGACCTGAGTTCTCACAAGAAACACCGACCATAATAATAATAATCGTTTATTGATCAACAGAAGAAAAACTTCCAATAACAGATCAAATCCTTGAGAATTAAAATGAACATTAGAAAAAAAAAATGTAAAATTATAGCTATGTTAAACTAGAACAGCCTAAACAAAAATAAAAATGCCAATTAAAAAATGTCTAAGATATCTTTCATATGAGAGTTATGTATGTCACATTTGTCACAAATACTATTAAATACGCTACACATGTTGTAAATAGGAGAATTGATAAGAATATTAGAGTTAGGTGTAGTATGATAAAAAGTGGAGGACGATCGAGATGAAAAATATGGAACATGAAACTGCAGTTCTTGAAGAAGACACGCACAGTCAATTAGTTGATGGATGATCTTGAATAGGAATGTCACGCTGGTTCTGGTTCTTCTTTAATCAAGGTCTTCCATATTGGATCTTGCCAACAACGCATTTTGACAGCAACCTCTTTCGGGGTATACTCCATTAACTTTGAAGCTGAGGTATTTAAGAAATTTTCTCTGAATGCGTTCCATTCTATCCCTTTGATATTGATAGGACAGCGACCAAACCAAATTGCAGTATTCTAATTTAGATCGCACTAAAGATTTAAAATAAATTAAAATAAAGAGCACCAACATTTGTGAATGATTTAGTGCTTCTGACTATAAACCCCAACATCTTCATCGCCGCACTACAAATCTGGTTGATATGGTCAGAAAAAGTCAATTTCATATCAAACTGCACTCCAAGATCTTTAATGGATGTCACACGAGGCAAAAGGACGGAATTAATTGTGTAGTTGTATATTACAGGAGAAAGCTTACGCGTGTAGGTCACAATTCTACATTTAGAAGGGTTAATTTCCAAGTAATTAAAAGCACACCATTCAATCAAATTATCCACTTGACGCTGCAGAATTTCACAGTCTTGAATATTCGAGATAGCCGTGTATAACTTTACATCATCGGCAAACATTAAGATGTTTGATGAAACATTGGACGGTAAGTCATTGATAAATATTATAAACATTAGTGGTCCGAGATTCGAACCCTGCGGTACGCCAGACGTTGACTCAAACATTGCCGAATTATAATTGTTGTATGTAACGTATTGTTTGCGCGATGTCAAGTAGGATTTGAAGAGTTTCAGTAACTTATCAGAGAAGCCAATTTCGTCCAATTTCTTCAACATAATTTTGTGGTCAATTACATACATGCCAGCATTATCGATGCATTTAAGACTCTGTTCGTAAGATGCTTCTATACATCCACGAAAACAGCTCTTTATATATTCTTTAGAATAGGCTTTACTAGATTTTGCACCTACAAATTTTTCTTCAGATTTTGCAACAAGCCATTGAATGGATCTTTTTTAACCGGTCATTTTATTTATAAAGACGGTGATTTTTATAACCAAATGACAAGTGAATGGCAATCACGAAATTACGAAAACATAGACCACTTAATTAGACGTGTATTCGAATATAACGTCAATATGATTTTATTTTATTTCCTTTATTTTTAAATTATATTCCAGCTATAATAAAAAATACTATAAAAAACACGTGTAGGAATTGGCCATTAAACTCGTTGCGCGTGCTTTAAATACTGAATATCGGAATTTTCAAAGTTTTCAAGTAAATTTAGCTTTTTTTTAGAGCGTTTGGGACGTTTTAAAGGCAACTGACACACAAGCAATTAAAGGTGGTAGTGACTTCTTATTTGACTCAAAAAATAACAAATAAAAATACGCGTGAGATTCAAAGTAGGTATCGGATTTAAAGAACCACTCGGTACAACAATTTGTGTTATTTTCACCTGGAACGTTGGGAACTTCATTCTCTTCTGACGGTGACTCAAGCAGGTAACCAATGCATTATTTTAATTTTAGTAAGTAAGACTTATGAGGATCTGTTTCCATTACTGAAATTTTTGATGCGCTGATTTGTGGAACTTCTTTCTAATACCATTGAATAATTAATCTTTATTATTCAATGCTAATACACAAGATGAAAAAGGTTACGCGAATGTATAGATGCCGATAGCGCATTCTTCATACGTAGTTTAGCATCTTGGTTGAAATGAGGAGAAATGCTGATAATGTCGCGCATCTGCTTCCATTCTGTCGAAGCAGTGGACATCCAAATTATCCAAACAGTGACCGGGACAAAAATAATACAAAACTTAGTTCGTTGTGGAACAAGGCAAAGTGCGTTTGTCATTTCTTCGAAAAAATTTGTTAATAAATAAGGGTTTGAACAAATTCTCTCTTGGTAAATTAATGGTTAAAACACATCTATCGAATTAGACATGAAAAAGATTTCTACGACTTCGACCCCATGCCATAGCATAGTATTTCCATTCTTCGTTGTGTCGTTAATTAATGCATTTTTCTAAAATTTATGCAAATTTGTGTGTAAATTCGAAAGTGTGTTACGAGTGATACATAAAGTATGCATCACTTTTAAAATTCAATGGTAACTGATAAGGCGCCAAAATCTGGGAGGGCGCCAAAACCTGATCCAGCACCGCTTCGAAAAATACCTAGTTACGATACTGGTTGGAATATGAACATTACGCATTTAAATCTCTAATGATACCGTATGTAGGCAAGTAATCTACCACGATACGCCGTAAAGACCTACCTGGCTTATAAATGCAATAATTCATAAGCTAAGTCGACTACTATATGGGAAACTAATGCCAATAGATTTATGGAAAGTTGGACATGAGTTGTTTATTGAGTTGGTTCACATTTGGTTATTTCAAATGAGTTTTTATCGTTTTTTTAAATCTACACAAAATTTAATTTGCTTAACTAAAGCATATGCCTTATTTACAATGTAGAAAACAATTTGTACTGAGTGCTAATTATTTCATGAAAATGCGAAAAAATCACGACCACTTTTTCTCGAGGTGGCTGCATCCACAACTGTTTTCATCCTCGCTTAAGGTTTAACGCAAACCGCGGACATGCGAATGCGGGAGGGGGAGCGGTACCGTATGCGGGAAATATTTCTACAGCGGGATATGCGAATGCGAGCACGCACACCGATGCGGCGGTTCGCACGCATATACCGCTGTTGAAATATTTCCCGCATCCGTACCGCTCCCGCTCCCGCGTCCGCATGTCCGCGTCGGTTTGCGTGGACCTTAGGGTATATCTGTATAATAATGTTGTCCAGATTTGAACATTTATTAGCCAATTTCATCGAAAAAGCTTTACTTCATTTACAAAACATAATTAATAGATAAAATTATTAAATATTATACAGTTGATTCTGAAATTCTGAAATTCTGAAATTTACCTAAAATACTACATAGAAGGTAAGTTTTTGAAGATTTAAATTTTTTGGCACTTTCAGTGGTCGTAAGTTTTTAGATTACCCTTGCGGAACCCTTTCAAAAACCCATCTACAACAATATTGGGAGTGAAATTGAAACTAGCAACAAAAATTGAATTTTTAAAAAGTAGGTGCCGTGAGAAGTTTGCTTTCAATTCTTGAGCTGTGAATTATTAAAATTTCCCACAAAAGTATTGCTTTTTAGCGCATTTTACAACTCATGTTGGAAGGCGGTATTATGGCCGCTTTCTCCGTCCGTCCGTTCGTCTGTCCGTCCGAAGCCAAGATATTTAGTTCGTTCTACTATGGGCATTCGGTAGCTTATAGCTCTGGCACCTAAACCAAGAACAAACTTGACGATTAGTTTGCGCATGTGCAAATTGCATACGGCTAAGTTTCTTATTTTATAAGAATATTTATGCCATAACTTATTTCCCTTTGTACGAGTATGTACACATAAATCCGTGACATGACCTTTCGGGAAGTACTGATCAATTCTTGGAAAATGCGCTAAAGTTACTGGCCTTAAAGCGAAAACTTTTTTCATTTTTTTAATATTTGAACTACAGATGCTTCTAGTAAAGGCAAGCAAATCGTATAGTGTAAAAATCAGATATGCGAATGCGCAATGTCAACTTCCAACCATTCGTTCGTGGCTCATGTGTACCCATTTAAGTGCAGAATCGTATAATGCTTCTAATGTTCAAGTTTTAAATCATTCATTTTTTAACATTCAAACCGTCATTATTTTCAGGGTTATAGGTATAGAATATAACATTACATAGGAATGTGCCCTCGTACTATTTAGCACCCTGGTAGGTACTCTTAGATAGAAAAATTTAATCAAGTATTAGTTATTTGTTTCATAAGTTCCAAAAATGTCAGTTTTTAGTTCGAAAAGAGGTTTGCTGGACGCCTCGTAAGCGAAGTCTCACAAACCGACCCCTATGATTTACTCTTGAAGACAACCACCGGAAGTTGTTGACGAGCACTGCTTGTTTCCTATTTGACAGTTTAATATATTTATTTTGATTTTATGGGAATTGGGGAGTGCCTTCCTCACCCCCCTGTCGTTAAAATCTGGCGCAAGGGGGATGTGGGGTTTTTCTCAACTTCGCCATCGTCTATGGCATTCTTCCGGACTCCGGAGCGATGTCCTTAAACTACTTAGTACCTGCTTACTGTAAACGAGAGATATACCTGTATTTATTGGAAGTGCGAGTGCGTAGCGCGCATGTGCAGAACTAACTTTCTTATTAGTGAAGAGTCCTTTCTGAAATTAATACCATATCTTTCTAAAAAAAGCAAACTAATCGCTTATATCAAGTATGTATAGAGGGCAGAATTTCAAATGTGAAAAAGGCGGCGTGTCGGAAGAGTATACTTACAAATGGAAAATGATACATGTTAACAATAAATAAATAAATCAATCAAAATTTTCTTAGTATTAAATGTATAATCATGTTTACATGTAAGTAGTCCAAAAAAAACCCTTTTTATAGTTGCCATAGTGATGGTGAATCATCATCATCATATATTTACCATTTAAGTACTCCCTATAACGCCAAGTTTACATACATAAAAGCGTATCTTGTTCCAGGTGGCTGGAGAAAACAGTAGGTATATCTCAAACAGAAAAATAAATGACTTTAGTGTTTAGTGTTTAGTCGACGTTCTAACATTTTTTCGCGTAGGCAACATTTATTTCATTGCCCACCTTTCCCTTCCCTCAGTTCGACTCTTTGATTTGTGAACGAATTATACCTAAATAGAACTTAAAATTTGAAGTTCATACCTTTACCATCAAATCTATAACTATAATATGGTTTGAAAAATTTAAACTTATTATAGGTACAGCTAAATTCGTAGTTTAGGAAAAACAGTCCACTCCAAAATAAGTATATGAAAAACAGAGTCAAAGACAACATCTTTGACAGGGTAGAGAACAAAACCTGTTATATATTTACTAACAAATTTTCCATCCGACGAATCATGTTCACTGTGTGCTTCATCCTTCATGTGTCCCTTACGCCTTTCTCCTGAACCAGCATTTCTGTCTTTTTCACACTTCCGCCTCTTAACTTCATCTTCCCTCGGCCGTCACATGTCTGTGGTTTATACCCCGTTCCTTCGCCGGTCTATGACGTTTCATCGTCGCCGTTTCATCGTGGCCGTTTCATCATCGGCCGGTTCATCGGAGGCCTGTTTCATCGTAGGCCGTTTCATCGTCGGCATTGCATAGTAGACCTGTGCATATTTTTACTGTTTATTTAAGATCAAAAACAAAATGAACCAACAAAAGGAATAAAATTTATTGCATCTAACGTTACCCTTATTAAGGGTAAGATTAGGTTTCATCGTTAATTTTTCGCTTATGAATATATTTGCACTATATGGTTCGCAACTTAAAGCAAAACAAAAACGAAATAGCAAACAATATACAGCAGTAGGTATACATGTTTAAAAATTGGTAATTGTGAGCAATACCTCGTAAATACTCTATTCTGTATTTTGTGCCGTAAACGGCAACTATTCTAATTATTCGTTCGTTGGTTTGGCGATATTTTGGAAATTTGACGGGCGGTTGATTCCCAGCAACAAGTTGTTCATAATAAGTATATCTCTAACCTTTTGCACTTTTCGAAGTCCATCTATCAACTTTCAAATGCTGGAATGACCAACTCCCAACTCTGTCTGCAGTCGCCGATGAGCATGGTTATTGGTACGATCTTCGTGACTCGGTCATATAAATTCCATATTTGGGGAGGAGGATGAACAGATCCCCTTTGAAAAGCCGGCGATGAAACGGCCTACTATGAAACGGGCCTCCGATGAACCGGCCCACGATGAAACGGTGACGATGAAACGGTTACGATGAATCGGCGACGATGAAACGTCCCATCCCGTTCCTTCGCCGCTTTTTCACGTGTTCATATTTTCCATACCACTCCAAGCCTATATGTCTCCAGTGTACCTTTGTCCTTTCTTCTTCTCTCTTTACTCACGCATCTCCTTTAAGCCTAATTCCTTCGCTAATCTTTCACGATTTCTGCATGTGTCATGTCGTGTTTCTTAACACCGACATTCAATCCCCTTTTCCTTTTATTTCATTCATGTAGCACCTACTTTACGTTATCTTCTTTTCCGTTGCGCCACTTTGTGTACGACTTTTCGCAATATGGACTTTCCATTAATCTTGTTGGATTTCAACTTTGTTTGCGTTTCCTTCTTTCACACTTCTTTCCTTCACATATCTCCCCGACGGGCCTCTCACACGTATCATCTCTTTCGTGCTTAGTTCCGTAAATGATCGTCACGCTTCTTTCACCATTTTCCTTTTCAAGTATGCTTAGTTTTGCTTAGTTTTCACCACAGTAACTAGATAGTTAAGATCCCTTATTATAAAATTGCAATGTTTAAAAACTACTTTAATTGATAAAAATAGAAAAAAAAAACATATAAAAACACATACACATACATCATTGATTGATCATACATAAACAAATTAAAAAGGTTCATGATTTAATCATTTTAATAATACATATATCAAAATTCTTCATTCACTTTCTAGAAATGTACATAATAGTTATTCCGTTATTTGGCTTTCAAACTCTCTAATTTAGAGCTAACCTTTAACAAGCTATAGCCCGGTTCGTATTGGTCATAACTCATAGGTACAGCAATGATTAAACAACTCTGTTTTTTTGAAAAGCTACAATTTCGTTCTTCGCAATTTTTTTAATAACACGCATTCTTCTGGGGTTTTTCATTCTAACTAATTAAAAACGTAAATCAATAAACTGACAGCTTGGATTGCGAATATCACGAAGTGTTAATTTTACAAAAAAAGTAACACATTTTGCTTACAATTCATTTCTCTACCTATATCTAAGGAATAACCCACAAAATCCGAAGAATGTGGAAAATTGAAAAATGTAGAAACATTGGGAAAAATTAAAAATTTTTGGAGAATTGTAATATAAGTCTCGCCAGGAAAGATTGCCGGTCACAGCACACCTTGTGTCGATCTATACAATTTATATGTTTTTCTTAAGATGCGAGCGACTCCCAGAATAGGATCGTGCTAATGTTGAACGAAAAGTCTTTTTGTTCAACATTGACACGATACTATCCCGGAAGTCGCTTACATCTTTAGAAAAACATAGATCGTAGATCGGGATCCAGTGTTCTGTGACCGGCAATCGGGCAATCATTCCTGGCGAGAGGTTTATGAAGAATTTGAGTCCAAATTGAAGTCCAAAAAAAGAAAGAATGTGAAGAACCGAAAGAAGTTAAATCGTCAGAAAAGTCTGGAGAATATGGCGTATAGAAAGGATTTGAGGGGTCTAAAAATGATCTTAAGGGACCCGTAATGAAATATTTAAAAAAATCTAAGAATATTGAGTGCTAGATGAATCTAATAGGTAGAATAAAAAAAAGTCTGAAAAAACGAAAAAATCGGACACTGAACGATCAGAAAAATTCAAATAGATAACCTGGAAAATCCATAGAACGAAGAAGAATTATCAGGTCAAAACCTTTGTTTCCTGGACTATGTATCCATAATCAGGTTAAATGATGCAAAAATAATTAACGTTATAGCTACTTTTTTCAATTGTAGGTGGCAATGGGGGTTTACAGTATAGTTGAATTCCGTAGTTCTAATTTAATAAGCGTGTACCCGAAACCATAAAACATTTTTTGTGGACAATAAAAGTTTATGTAAGAATAGAGGCTGATTAGCAAAAAAATAATGAACATGAGCACTTTTAAGGGTTTATTCAAAACAATATGATTGTTGGGGACTCTGTGACGTAATAAGCCCGACCAATCAGCTCCTAGAACCATTCAGATGACATAACGACTTGGCAATATTGCATCAGGAGAATGTCATTTGTAACTGGCGTCACCTGTCACAGGCACTTGTCATTTGTCGTTCACTTTCGCGTTAAGCTGGATTCACATGAATACGAAATCCGACGATACGGTCATCCGAAATGCTTATGATTGATCAATAGTTTGAAATGCCAAGCACATTTCAAATTATTGACCAATCATAAGCATTTCGGATGATCGTATCGTCGGATTTCGTATTCATGTGAATCCAGCTTAAGATGCAGTTAAACATGACTCTTAAAACGTCAAATCCGACAAACGTCAGACCCTCGCACAAGGTTGCCGGCTCACTTCTACGCGATTGGTTGTAGGTTTGTGACGTATTTAGACTGAAGCGTTTCAAATTCGGACTATAAAAACACAGCTTTTCAATAATTTATTTTGGGTTTATTTTACTCGCAAATAAAAATTGAGGACACACGGGTCTTTTTATTTTTAATGTAGCTGGTACTTTGTAGATCAGAAATAAAAAATGAAGCCGGGATGTCTACATTGAAAATGAGCAAAAAACCGTCTCTTTCATTATTCAAACAGAAAGTATAATTGAATTTTTAGTTCCAGAGCATGTGACTATGTAAATGATAAATTATGACGGTGAGAGATAATCTGTTTGTTTGACAACTAACAGTTACCTACTTAAAAAGATACCTTGACTCTTATTAAAAGTTAAAGCTTGTGGTTTTGGGCATAGGTACCTAATACCAAAGCTAATACTCTGCAACTGCAAAAAATAGAAATAAATTTTTACAAAACGCAATTTGATATTGTTCAATAATTCATTTTTAAACATCGCAGTTGCCAAATAGTGAGAAAAATCTGTTGCTACATATCATTCAAAAAGTTAGAGAATCGATGCGCTCGCCGACGGAAGTCGATGTCTATTAATGTCTAGATAAATAATTTGTTTCTCAAATAGTTGTTACTTAAAATTGCCATAAGTAGATAGGTTATATTGCAATAATAAAATAGTAGCAAAAATAATAACAGAGGAAATAAACGCATTTCAGAAACTTCCAACTCAAACTGTTAATACCTATCTACATTATATCCATATTGTGTAAGTCTAACAAAGCAATGAAACTTACTCAGACTCAAAGGAAAGAACGGATACAAACTATGGTCACAGCATCGTTTAAGATCATCTCCTCTTCAAAAATTTAAGTGTCAACAATTTTGTTCCGATTTTTAAGGAACAGTAAAATAGTTTTAATAGGATCCGATATAAACTGCGATGTCAGGACACGTTAGCTAAAATTGTCGGAGTAGCATAACGATGTTATAACTTGTTTGTTCGTTTTCCGACTTTATATAAGCTTAACTTGTGATATCAACGTTGACGTTAGTTTATAAGGAACATCCGCACGTCGGTTTTAAGGATGTACCTAAGTAATAAATTCAATGCTGCTGGATTGTTTTTCTTATACCTAGGTAGGTACACACTGCATAATATGAAGGTGCAATTCCCCCAATTATGAGATTTCTACTGGTACATGCAGGAAAATTAAAATTATTAATTAGCAGGTATCTGGGAGCTAAATTTAATATCTACCGATAAAGGTTGAATAAAATCGGTCCGCTTCACCCTTAATACCTACACTCATCTCTTCCTTTTGTGCTTTTTAAGAAATGAACTGATCACATCGCATTGATTTCCAGTTTTATTTGTTACGTTTCGATATTTTATATCTTTTTATATGAACTTTACGTAATTGAATTTAAAAAACGACGCGGGTGTGCTATCCTTATATTGTGTATCGCCGCGCCATCTAGTTCTTTTAGTCTGAATTATTTTCGTTCCTCTATAGATTTACAAATCTGCTCTCCGCCGAAAGCATTGAATTTATAGAACTAGGTACCCTAAATTCAATGCCGAAAGAGATTTATACTCGTAGCTAGTGTTTCATTATTTATTTGTACAATTACCTATAAAAAGTGCTTAATTTGGCGACGTTTTAAAATAAAAATTAACAAGAAAAGTTATTTAGCGTTTGCGTGATTATAGGAACAGGATTTGCAGGAAACATTCCCTGCTCTTTGTTTCTTTATTTAAACATAATTTAAAAAATAGAGCCCGTATATTATGCATGTGTGCCTGTTATAACTATACTTAAAGTGACTTTTATCCCTATAATATCAGAAGGTACGGGCATAGTAGGTAACCTCACCGCTAATGATTTAAAAGAAATGCTTTGTCCCTTTTTGCAAGTTTTCCTTCTACCCTTTCCCTTGTTGTTTTCCTCTTTTCGACCTCTGTCCCACCGTATCCGTTTCTTTCGTAATAGTTTTTCCTTGTTCGAGTCTTACTGCATTGCGTCCCGATTCTATCCTTATCTTCTTCATTTTTACTCCTCTATGTAATTTGGTGTACTTTTGTTTTGTCCCAGTGCCCATTTATACCTTCTTTGTGTACCTTCTAATTCATCTCATTCCTTCCATCTCCATACTCCCGTTCGGTACATCAGCGCTTCAGCACGACAGCACCCCTCTCACCATCAGAGTTGGACTGGGTCAAGCATAGAGTGTGACCCGGTGACCCAGTTAGTTTACTGACCCAGTGACCCGGTGACCCAGTGACCCGGTGACCCAGTTGACCCGGTGACCCAGCTTGACCCGGTGACCCAGCTTGACCCAGTTTGACCCAGTGACCCAGCTTGACCCGGTGACCCAGCTTGACCCGGTGACCCAGTTTGACCCGGTGACCCAGCTTGACCCGGTGACCCAGCTTGACCCAGTGACCCATCTTGACCCAGCTCTACTCAGTGACCCGTCTTGACCCGGTGGCCCAGTAATTAAATTATTGTTAGGTATCATCCAAAACAATTTCAAGTAACTTTTAATTAAAAAAAAAAACTTCCTCAATAATATTCGGCAACAAGCACGTAGCCCAATTTCATTCAAGAGAACTAATACCTAAAAAAATCAAATGCATTTGTTTATAGTTTGTAGTCAAGCAGTCAATGAAAGTATTTAGAAAAAAGATTTATTTGGATTAAGCTAACTAGTAGAAAAAAATTAAATGTGAATGAACACCTGTAAGCAAACTGGTAAGCCCTGAAGCAAAGAAATAACATTATTCTAATACAATTCGGGACATGGAAAGTTTTTTACGGCAGTATTAAAGCAAACATCACAGAAATGGCAGTTGTCAAGCAATCGAGTATTATTTTCAACAAACCAGCATTTCATTTATTTCATAATCTGTACACTTGAACCGAGGGCACTGACTTAACTGCGTTATTCGATCAAACTAGGTGACTGGGTCGAATTGGGTCCCCGGGTGAAATTGGGTCGCTGGGTCAAACTGGGTCACTGGGTCAAACTGGGTCACTGGGTCTAACTGAAAAGAGTAGGACGTGACCCAGCGAGCCAGTGACCCAGTTTAATTTAGTGACCCAGGTGACACAGTTGACCCAGTAACCCAGTGACCCAGTCCAACCAACTCTGCTCACCATTACGCCAAAAAGGTGTTTTCTTAATCTGAAATTCCTCTCTCTTCGCATTTCTTCGTTTTTTCTTTATGCCCTTATTTGCGCACTTGTCCCATTATTACGTTGCATTTCGTATCCTATGTACTTAAATTCTCTTACGTCCTCTACCCTTTCCTCCTTCCAGTTCCATTCTCTTAGCTTTTTCCTATCTCCCCCCTTCCCAAATATTATCATCAATTTTTCGACATTAATTCCATTCCTTTTTTTTCCCAGTACCTCTCTAGGTATTCCTCCCATCATTTCTTTCATGTTGCCAATAATACTGTCTCATCCGCGTATGCCAGGGACCCATACGTTCCTTCTTCTCATCACGATGCCTCCGCTTTGACCCTGTCTTAATATTTTCTCCATGTCTTGTACTGTACCTATGTAGAAATTAAATAAGGTTGGGCTAAGTGGGAATTCCTGTCTCAATCCTTTTATTGTCCAGAACATTTCAGCCTTCTTGACTCCTATCATTATCTCACTCCTTAATTCTGCTGTTCAAATTTTTGCTTTTTTTCTATCCTTTATCGTTTCCTATACTTTTTCCCTTTCAACTTTGTTAAACGCCGCCCTTAGATCCATGCTATCACCTTTCCACCCTTTTTTTCCAATTCCTTTTCTAACACTCTATATGTAATACATATATAGGTACAGTCGGTCGTTCCCCTCGCTTTTCTAAAGCCCATTTGTGTTTCCTCTAACATCCTTTCCTCGCCATTTCTCTTTCTACTCTTGCATCCAAATCCATGCCTCATTTCTTATTTCATTTCTTTTGATATTTCGTCTCTTTCCACCTCCTCTCTTCCCTCATTCCCTTTCTCCTGCTTACCTTGTAGAAAAGTGCTGTTTTCAGTCCTCTATTGGTATTTCTCTCCCACTAAATGTGTTTTCTCTTTTCCTCTGTTTATTATCTTCCAAAAGTCCATTTTTGTTTTTATTTCCCTGATTTCTTCTGTTTCTTTATCTTTTTTTCCTCATATATATTCTTTTGGACTTTTTTCTTTTCTATCTTTTCTCCCATTCTTTCTTTCTCAATAATTGTTCTATATCTGTTTCTGTACGCTATAGGTATGTCCTGCCACTCCTTTCCGATATCTCTCCCTTCCTCTTCATTTACCTCTTTTCATGTTATTGCCTGTTCCATACTCTCCTTCATATTTTTCCACTCCTCCTCTGTGCTCTCTCCCATTTCATATGCTTGCTCCTTTAGTCTCTTTCTATCATCCTCCACCGTATCTCTTGTCTATAACTGTGCCTCCCTTATCGTCTTTAAATCTTTTCATATCTTCCCTGTTAGCCTTATTTCCATCAGTTAGTGATCCGATTATGTCCTTGTTCCAACCTGCTTCCCATTTTTTTTTCTTTACTATTGAGTATTCAATTACCGACCAGAGCTTCCTCCCATTGCCCATCCATATTTCCCTCCATCTTCCCGTTCGATATTCTCCAACATCTCTTACCTGTTAATTCCCAGTAACACATCCTCCTCTTTGTTGCATTATTTATCTCTTGACTGGCTATTTTATGTTCATTTTTCCATATAGGTATTTCCCTTTATTTTAATCTCCCCCCACTATTAACGTCCCTTCCTTCCTTTCCTCGATCATATTTTCTAATTTATTTTTAACTCTTTTATTCCTTCTCTATTATACATTGTTATCACTCTCATTCTCTTATTCTTCACTTCCACTGTCTTTTCTGTATCTTCCTCTTTCGTTTTCAGGCCTCCATTCCCGTATAACCTTTTTATCCCTGTTAAAATGTCTCTGTTTCCTCCCTTTATGTTTTGCCTCTTTGCGAATCCATTCCATTAATTCGGTAACCTATTCTTTATTTGCTCCCAGTTCTTTTCTTCTAGTCATGATTCCACCAACACAATTATTTTAATTTAGTTGTTTTGACGTCGTTCAGTCAGTTGTAGCGGGTTATTTATTTTTTCTCGCTCTTACACAGGTGACTACAGAAGAATATACTACAAAATATCAATAAAAATTTAACGAAAATAAAAAATTTCGCGGGTTCCCGTTACATAGTATTGATTTAATTTAATGTTAATTATATATTGTTGTGAGACCTAACCTTCACTTCTGGGAATCCCACGATTTACCTCTAGCTAGCTCAGTTGTAATTAAAATGAAAACAAAATTTTTATCCGCATCTCAAGGTCCAGCTGGATTCTGCCACCCTACAGCATTCCAACAATGACATAAATAGGTGGCTTAACCAAATCCTTAAATTACAATATGAAACTTTACCCCCAGATTTAATCAACTTGAAACAAAGTCAGAGACGCCGACAATTACCTCTCCTTGACTCTAATAAACAAAACCTGGATTGCAATGACTGGTTTAATTTCAAACAAAAAATTGCGTAAATTTCTGTTTTACAAAATGTTACAATTTTAAACAGATAAATGACACACACAAAAAAAAAACAAATTACTCAAACATTACAAAAAAAAAACATGACAAAACAACACACTAACTACTACTTACTTTTAAAATTAGTCCGAATAACGTATTCCGATAAAAAGAGGTATCCGTACACAATCACGTAAACCAACCACTCAAACACCGACGTCTTCTCTCTTCGGGTACCCACAAATTCAAAACTTCCGTGTTTCCGCAAAATAAAAAAAACAGGACGACGACAAACTTCTTAAACTTCTCAATAATTCTTCTTAAAACGGCAGACACAAAATTCTAATTAAACCTGGATCCAACTACGCAGGAAAACTTCCACAAAATTCAAAAATAACGTAACCGAAGAAGCGCCGGTTGGCTGGGACTACGCCCAGAAACTTCAAAAATCAAAATTCAAAAAATAACGTAACCGAAGAAGCGCCGGTTGGCTTTGTAACGACCAAAAAGCCCCGCTCTCTTCCAAAATTTTCTATTTAAACCAAAAGCCCTTCTCCTTTCTTCAACATCCCGTCCGCCAATCACGCGAAGCGTCGATTTTTCAACTTCTTGCTAAACGGCACGTACGCCCAGCAATTCTGCGAAGAACCTTATCTCTACTTCGCGCTATACCTCGTTAACGGCAAATAAAATTTAAAAAGAAATTTACATCGAAAAAAATTCTAGGAATAAAATAAAAACAGAACACTTCTAAGAAATTGAACCAAAACTATAACATGAAATTTACGCAATCCTGTGTCTCAAATTATTAATAACCCCCCCGGTTAATTAATTGAACTAAACAAAATTGTCACATCCAGACGCTCTATAATCTTAAGTCAAGTTACAACTAAAACAAAAAACACAGACAATATATATATATATATATATATATATATATATATTATATATATAATATAACATAATGCATGAAATAAGATAAACAATGATGCGGAGCTAAAATAATCTTACATTTTTTTAGGCGAAATAAGAGAGGGGGGGGGGAGAATCAATTGCAACCGTACATCGACGAATGCACGAATGCATTGTCGCGGTGAAATCAGATTGTCTTCTTCGCTAAGCTGAATCTTTTCTCCGCGGTTAATGCATGAAATGGATCCAAAAGTGCGCACCCTCCGTTGATTGTTTTACTTCCTTCAAGGTAATCCCCCAATGGAATAAGCACATATCTTTTGGCGTATTCGGCGGCGGAATTCATATTCTGCGATCTCAGCACATTTTTACCAAGCTGTGCTCAATTTGTGAAATTGCAGAAGTAACTTAACACGGAGAATTTCCAGCGTGTAATTCAAAACCAAAGCACGACAACGAGCGACAAACACATTTTTAAACAAATAATCCATTGATATACGTAGGAGAAGATTACGAAAGCTCACTGCTATTACAATCGGCAAAATAAAAACTTAAAGTTGGCGCGAGTAATATTTGTTTGGTGCAGTGTTCTTGAAACCTTGACTCTTTTCTTCCGCATAATTTCAATGGGAAAATTCGCAAAAAAATTTAACACAAATAAATGCTCTCGTTACAGTCTTCAATAAATTTCTGGCCTCAAGTTCCGGATGGATTCTTTGTAGGTAATAAGTGCCAAAACAGTTCTGATTTTGTTATTTTAGTAGTGCAGTTGCAAGGTCGCCGCCTTTTGATTATGTTGACGTGGGTTCGAATCCTCCGAGCGTGCGTTTTTTCCCCATCATAGATCACGGAAAAAAAGAAGGGAGCGAAGGATTGTGAGAGGTAAAGAAGCAGTCGCTTCCCAAGTGCCACGTTCGAATGTTTTACAATATTTATGTGGCGCCACTTACCGAGTTGAGAGACTGAGAAGTGGTAACGTAACAAGATTAGTAGAAAAGACATTACGAGTGCGAGTTATAAGATGACGCGTCTAGTGCAATTCCGTACTTATAGAAGTAAAATAAAATAGAAACTTAGAATTGTAATAAAAAACCGATATTCATTTTTTATTGTTGTTTTAATTTCACGACACCCTTATAGGTGCCGCAGCACCCACTTTGAGAACCACTGGTATAAATCAAACTCCGCCGATTGAAACACAAAGACATATCAAATGCTGCAGTGAGGCAAAGGGAAGCGAAGAGAAGTGAAAAGAAAGAAGAAAAGTGAAATGAAATAATATTAAATATTTTCCTTTTGTTTCGTAAGATTTGTTATCTTGGTTGGTCGTGCAGTGGGTTACCTACGTACCTAGGTATACGTATCGACAGATGACATGGAACCGTAATACAAGGCAACAGTGAAACATAGGTGTAGTAGGTATACATAAAGCAGTCATTATATCTTCTTGTCCACAGAAGCAAACTGTTGAACTTGCAAGCGTCATCAGCGTGATGTCACTAATCATCATCATAGGTACATATTGAAATCAAAATACTAAATTTTCTAGTCATTAACTGAGTACCTATATATAGGTAGGTAGAATAGTGAAATGTCATTGTAAAAAATATGAAAGAAAAATAAAAATTAGAGCCATTGAAATAATTATTCTGTTTCATCTGATTGTCATCCCGCAATATGAAAGGCACCGAGCAGGGCGGTTTATAGAAGACGATAGAAAACTTGCTCATTTCTACCCGCTCGAGATATAAGTGAATGCTAAGTTAGGCCGAAGGAAAAAAAGTCGAATAGGTATATATAGATACATATATTTAAGGCAAACTTGAAAACCCTTTTAGCTCATTTTCTTAATAAATAATCCGCGAGTCCTTTGAAATATGAAATCAAAGGAACGAACCGAGATTAAATCTTGAGGGGCACGAACATAAATACGAATTATTAACGAAGAAAATGTATAACTCAGCGAATTTATAAGAGTAGGTAACGGTAAATTCAAATTAATTTTCCATTTTTCCAGATTAGATCGGGAGGATTTTCTTGAAGCACTTTGATTCATGTTTAAACTTACGTACACATCTGATACGAGAACATGATATTGCCCGTGAAATAGAAAGAGAGAATTCTCCAAATCAGCAATTTATTTGATAATTTATTATATACCTATACGCGTTTTTTCTTCATATTTTGCACAAGGATTTATATGGGATACACAATTTGTAAATTATAACTTGGATACGTTCCAATTCATAAGTAAACGTAATATTATGTATTTGGAATTTATGTCTGTGTGAAGACCTTAAATGAAAAGCGTCGTTGTCGTTCCCATTTCCTAATGCATCACGAAAAGACCAGTTGCATAAGACAAAAAAGAAATGCCTCAATCTGTTAAAAAGAAATAAAAACCTCCAATGGAATCGCAGCCACAGCCTACTCTGTGAGAATTTTTAATTATCCCAACCCACAAACCTTTGTTTTCGTTTGCTGATTTGAAAAGTGCTCCTTATTTGAATACGCCTGAAAGTTGGAGTGTTTTAAATATGGTTCAGATCGTATTTCGTTTATGTGAATGGGATTTTAATGAATATAGACAACCATAGAATCTGAACAAGTAGAATTCAAATGAAAACACAATCAAATATGGCAGGGGTGTATTCTAATGTAATTGACATTTTTTATACTTGTTTTTTAATTACTGGTTAAACATTCATTGGGTTTGTCAATACGTTACGATTTAAATTTTAGATATGTAGCTCAACTGCTCAAATTGGATTAATATTTTTATAGGCGTATTTAAACCTAAGAACCAGTTTTGAAATAACAATGAACCGTTCATCTTAATTTCTAAAGTAGGCAAATACACTAATTTGGAGTTATAGTTTTGAGGTGTGATTTTAGCCCCTACAGCTTAGAAGAAAAAGATCGTTCCAAGACATAGATGAGTAGTTTTTAATCCCAAAGGTTTATTAAACATTATTCCGATTTCCGGCATGGAAATTACTGTGAACATTGAAAAAATGGGAAAACGATGGAGATTAAACTCCGAGCGACATTTCTTTATGCTTATAAGAAACAGGGAAAGCATCAGAATAGAAATATGACCCTCGTCGTATTTGATTGCAGCATATTGCGAATACATACACCAACGATAGATATGTCATCCCTAAAAAATTTGTGTAGTTATTTATGTTGCGAATATGAGAATGAAACAAGGCGTGTTTATATTTGGTGTTCTTAAAACTAAAACAGAAACTAGAAACAACTTACAATCTCTTAGTGAGTTTTTCTGATTAAAGTATATTAGGTAAGTGTCTATGCTTTTCAACTTTGTTTTGATTAAAACACCTAATTATTCCATTTTCAAGAGAGTGCCTTGGAAACCGCGGTATAATTGTTGTCATCCGTTGTTTGTTTTAGTAGGCACCTCGTATTCAAATTAAAATAGGTACCTATTAAAACAATTACACCTTGCCCCATCAGAGTTAGGTACCTACCTACTTTCTCGTTTACTCCCTTAATCGTACCTATAGGTATATGAATCAGACGCGCACATTTAAAAGTAGTGAAATTCTACCTGCGGTCATTTGATTATTGTCAATCCATCCGCAAGGGTCTTATAATTCTATTTCTATATCTAGGTATATCTACCTTTAAATTTACGGGGTAGGTATCGTTTAATTTCTGTATAATTTGATAATTGCTTTCAATGCAAACATAAGTAAGTATAGGTAGGTTGAGGAGGACTAGGTATGCATATGCCTTCTTCAAAACGCACAGCAAAGACATGATATGGTGATAGGTGTAATATGTACCTATGTACTTATAGCTAGGTCTGGTATATAATATTCGTATTAAAACTTTTTCAGCTTTTCATGTACCTACCTATATTGTTCATTTTTTAAAGGTATAGGTAAAGGTTGAAAATGATTCACATCAGCAACTGTAGCCGTCTATAGTTATAGATATTATTATTGCGATGTCCGCTTCAAAATTGATATATCCATCTACCTTCATCAAACGCAGTGATGGTACATCATTGTTCCTGCACAACAATTTTTATTGAAAAATACTAAAATCCTCTAGGTATAGCTTTCTTGTACCTATCTAGAAATTAAAAATTAGAAAAAACAATAACTGAATTTTATTCAATTGTTATAGGTATGTATGGACCAATCAGAGAGGGGAATGGCAACTCTTCATGTGTCCCGTATACAAAAAAAAGTTCAGATCATAATATTGCATTAAGCATATAATGGAAAGTAAGAGGGCGGGAGGAAGCGGCACAGCCGCCTAAGGTATGTCTCCTATTGTACCTACCAATATAGATACATAAACATGTTGGAAAGTAGGTAGGTACCTACTCGATGCGTTGGGCTACTTAGTTACAAGCGCGTTTTTGTGCGACGGGTCGAGGTTTTATTAGCAAATTCATTTTATGCTATGCTTACAGTTTAATTATGAAGGAATTTGTTTGTGCTGAAATATAATTTGCGTGCAAAGAATTGTGACACAAAGCTAATGCTTCAAAGCCGAGCATTCTACGATGATTCCTTCTTCCGGGTTAGAGGTATAGGTACTTAAAAAACCTTTGCAGCCGACCGACTGACCCACCGAGCGAACAGCCAAAGTGAAAAAAAAGGTCTGTTTTATCCACGTATAGTACCTACGGGGGCGGGACACTTCGCCGAATGCCCACAACGCCGACCCGATTTTTGGATGGTCCATATCGCCGACTAGGGACACTACGCCGACGGACACTACGCCGACAGTGCCCACATTGCCGACAAGTGGACAAGGGACACAACGCCGACCATGCCCACATCGCCGACAGGTGTATAAGGGACACAACGCCGACCATGCCCACTTCGCCGACGGACACTACGCCGACCGTGCCCACATCGCCGACAAGTGTACAAGGGACACTACGCCGACCATGCCCACATCGCCGACAAGTGTGCAAGGGACACTAGGCCGAACGTGCCCACAACGCCGACTATTCGGAAAAAAATTACTAGGGACACTACGCCGACAGCGACCACATCGTCGACAATGGAGAAGTTTCCAGTTTTTTGTTATTAATTAATAATGACAATTCCTCCACAAATGGCAAAGTTACAAGACTTTAAAGTTGCGATTGGAAAAATAATTTCGAGACGTCACTTCATCTAGTTTGCTAAGAGCATGCCTTGACCATGCGATCAAAAAAGAGTGGAGTCGCCTATGAATCGCCTTTACAAATTTTTGTTTGTATGGGAAATCGTATTTCGTGGAATTACGTAAAATGACGTCACCGACACTGCCGTTCCGCGCTGAATACCTAAACTTAAATAATAAATTTCTCAGTCATTTATTGCCGGATTTTGAAATTTCTTTTACTGGTTTATTAGTTTTGATCTATACTTTGATGTCATTAGGCTTAATATAGTAAGTAATATCATGTGGTTGAACGGTAAAAGATGAATGAATATCGCGATTCTTAAATTTCACATTTAGTCAAACAAAGCGAACAATAACTAGGGCTGATTGTATAAAGGCTGGTTGAACTTCGCTTGTAGTTAACAACTGGATTAAGGTAAAGAATGGTTAAAATTTGAC